>NC_040915.2:46990686-47291728 GCF_004126475.2 Phyllostomus discolor
TTGCGGCAATCGCTTACTGATACAAACAATTGCAGAAGAAAGGCACTATCATTGTCCCCCTTGTAGAGGGGAGGGCACGGGGGCTCAGAGAGGTGAAGGGACTTGCCCAAGGTCCTGATGCAGCCAGAGCCACGGAAGGGTGCAAACCTAGCCCACGATGTGCCCCGAGGCCGAGGAAGCCTCAAACGGACACGGATGGAGGTTTCCACGTTATCTCCGGGAGGAGAGCAGGGCCGTGGGGTGAGACCGCGGACTTTGGCCTGGCGGGTGGACGGCGGACGGGCAATGGCTGCAGCTGGGTCTCACGTGCACCACCAGCCTGGGCCAGCCTGTCACGCCCGGACCTCAGGGCACCCCCAGCCCAGGGAAGCGGCGGGTGGTGGTCAGGAACACTCAGCGTTGTCCTCACTGGGGCTCACCTTGACCCAGCCCCTCACCCCGGGCCCAGTTCCCCACCCTCGCCCGGTCGGGAGGGGCCCCTCCTCCTCCCTCTCTGTCCCGGGGCGGGTGCTCTCCTTCCGTGGGGGGCAGAGCCCCAGGTCAGGCCATCAGCCGAGCTCCACGACTCAGCTTCCCCATCGGGTCCCAGGTGATCTCATTCCGAGAGGCCCCAGCAGACCTCCGCGCCCCTCGGTGAGTCTGAGAAGGCTGGGTGGCCACTGCCATGGAGCCAGGAGCCCAGGGCCAGGGTCCCCTCCTACCTTGAGCACCTTGAGGACCCTCCAGGGTGCCGGCTTGCTCCTCCACTTCCTGTAGTCCAGGGGGTTGAGGGCCCAGACCAGGATCTGAGCCGTGGTCTCCTGGTAGAAAAGCAGCGGCTGGTACTCGTCGCCTGGGTGTGCAAGGCAGGGAGGGGCGGGTGTCCAGCCGGGCTCGGCCTCCGGGACAGCCTCTCCCCTCCCACCGTCCTCCCTCCCGACCCTCGGAAGGAGCAAAAACCCACCCGACCCCCAACCCAGCCCTGGTGCCCCACCCCCGCCTCTGCAGGGCACTGGGCCCTGGACTCACCATAGTCACAGCTGCTGGCAGTAGAAGACACCCGCTCCTCCTCGGAATCCGACAGCATCTCTGTCGCAGGAAGGGACGTGTCCCACGAGCCAGCCAGGGGGTCCAGACCCTCCCCACCCCGTTCCAGAACAGGGCCCCTCTGGATGGCTTGAGGGGTGCATGGGGCTGGACCCTCGGTATTTTGGACTTCTCAGTGATCACTATGCACACTCAGGGTGAGAAAGGCCAACTCACGAACAAATGCAATGCTACAGCGCGTGAAGTTGGACACGACAGGTGACGAGGAGGCTTCACCAGCACGAGAGGAAGCACACAGGTGGGACTTTGGGGGGATGAATAGAAAAAGTACGAGGAGGACCTGGGCAACGGCACGGCAAAGGCCTCCAGAGACGTGAGGCCGTGACGAAAGGCGCAGAGGGTGACGGCCTCCCCGGTCCCCTTGGGGGACCCCGACGGACCCTCACCTGGGGTGGCTGGCATGGAGTAGACCAGCGATCTCCTCCGCTGCCACTGGTAGATCCAGGTGCAGAGAACCACGGTGACCACGTAGAACGCGTACAAGCCCAGGTACCCTGCAGACAAGGGCGCAGCCTGTCACTCGGGGGCGGCCTGGCCGCAGGGCCCAGAGGGCAGGGGCTGCCAGTCCTGCTGCCGGTGCCCGGGATGTGTTCGCCCGGCCCAGCACCAGCGGCAAACAGCCACTGCCTGCAGCCTCCTCCCCGCTCCCCTGCCTCCTTGACGCACCGTCCCTTCCCATCCCGGGCCCTAATCGTCCAGCAACCAAGGACATAACGGCTGACTCAGACAGTGGCCCCCAGAGCCCCACTCAGGAGCTAGGGGTCAGTGTCCTGCTCTGTGCCCTGGGTGCGGGGGGGGGGCCCAGCCACCAATGAGAAGGCAGCGGGAAACAGTCTGGAGGACTTCCTCCCCGCTCCCTCCCGCCACGGTGCGGTGCCCTGCCTCTAGCAGGGCCTGTGACCCTCCGTGGCTGCCACTCACGCTGCGCGGCCCCAGCGCCGGGCCTCCGGCCCTCACTAGGCTCTAGGCCTCACATCCCTGACCCTCCAGCTGTAGGGGGGGCAGCACCCACAGTTGCAGGTCCCTGGACGTCTGTGCATCTCAAGGTACCTTGCTGATTTCCTTAACCCTCTGCGAACCGCCCCTCCGCCCACGCCCCCGGGGCCACCTGAACGGAACGTGTGTGCTGCTGGTGCCCTGACAGGGCCGCAGCGGGCACCCAGCTCCGCTGCGTGGTAACATCTGACACAGTCCACATCCTGCACATGCCCCTGGCCCGGCCCCACGCGGTTACCCACACCCTAAGTTCCCCTTTTGACTTCAGCTGGTTTGAGCAGGGTTTGCACCACGTGGAACCCACAGAACCTTGTGCCCTGCTGGTGCCCCCCCTCCGCCCCCACACCAGCCCTGGGACGACCCCGCCCCGGCCCCGTGGCTGCTCACTGCTCACCCAGGGCCCAGGCCAGCGTGACCCTGCCGAGGTAGAGCGCGTAGAAGATCAGGAACACGGCCGCCATGTAGAAAATGATGTCCCTGAGGAAGGGCCTGGAGGCGGCCGTGAAGGGACGCAGGATGGCGATGCCGCCCGCCACCACGGTGGTCACCAGCACGCCGGCGCCTGCAGGACGGGGTGCCGGGTTCAGCCCGCCCTGCATGTCCCCCTCCTCACCACCGCCCACCCGAGGCTGGAACCGCTCATACCAAACAGTGCCCCGAAGGCCAGGCCAGCGGTGTGGGGGTCCGAGAAAGCCACCACGGCGCTGAAGATGTCAGGTGCACCGTTCCCAAAGGCCAGGAAGGTGACGCCATGGGAGAGCATGTCAAGGGGGGGGTTCCGTGCAGAGGCCCCAGCCTGCCCAGGCCTTTCCTGGGCCGTGTGCGCTGCCCCTGTGTCCCAGCCACACCCCTCCCTCCCTCCCCCCTCCCCCAGGGTGCAGGGTCTGGACAAAAGGATACTGCCACGTTGTGGGACAGCTTGAGAGTGGTAGAAATGGCAGACAAGTTAGGGCAGAAACTACAGAGAAAAAGCAAATGGTGAGGACTCCACAGGGAGTGACCCCTGTTCCCACCCTTCCTTCCCCCAAACCTGGGGCCGCCCAGTGCCAACCTCCCGAGACCCCGTGCGTCCCTCTATAAGCTGGACGTGAGTCCAAGGCCAGACTCACAACTTCTCCGCGGTGACTCCCAGAATGAGAAAGAGGTAAAGCAGCCAGAAACCCTGGGGGGAGGGGTGGAGACAGGAGGGGGAAGGGAGCGTTAAGCCCAGACTGGGCCCCCAGCGCCCCCACCAGCCCGTCCGCCAGCTCCCGGGGGCAGGGCCTTACGTAGAGGGTGACGGCCAGAGGGAGGAGGTTGGGGGGGAAGTGGCAGAAGATGCCGCCCAGGTAGTCCAGGTAGCCCCCATTGCTGTGGCAGTCGGGGTTGGTCCGGATGAAGTTGCAGCGGTCAGAAACATTCAGGCTGCACACATCACGGCACTGCGGAGAGGAAAGGGTGGGGGAACGTCAGGGGGGACACTCCGAGGGTCACCAGGCCAGGCCCGTCTAAGCAGCTGAGGATAGCCCCCTTTGGCCTGGCCTCCAAGCCTCCCATACCCTCTGGGTACCAGCCGCACGCTTTCGTTGTGTAAACTCGTGTTTGAAACTAACATAGATGCTCAGCCAAGGGGCTCAGCTGGTTGGAGCACTGTCCCATGCACCAAAAGGTCGCCGGTTCGATCCATGGTCAGGGCACCTTCCTAGGTTGTGGGTTCAATCCCCGGTCTAGGCACGTATGGGAGGCAACCAATCAATATCTCTCTCTCACATCTCCCCCCCACCCCCGCCTTTCTTCTCTCTCTAAAATCAACAAACGTATCCTCAGGTGAGGATTAAAAATAATTAATGTTTAAAAAAGAAATTAACACAAGCAATTCACGAATACATGTTTGTTCCAAACAAAAACAAACCATATATAAAGATTTCTAAATTCCTCCTCCTCCTCCCTGCCCTCCATAATCCCACCTCTCTCCAAGGGTCCTGCCACAATCAGTTTGAAGCACACCCTTACAGACATTTCTCAGTTTGATCATGTTTGCATGTACGTCCTATTTTACAGTTACAGTTTGGTCTGTCTTACAGAAACAGACCCACCCTAAATCTCTCATTTGTGCAATTTCCTCTCTACTCATATATTGATATACAGTGAAGAAGAGGGGGGTGAAAGTCGAAAACCTTCTGAGTGAGTTCTGCATGCCGGGCACAGCGCTAGGAGCTTACATGTCACTCACGTGACCTGCACAACTGTGTAAGGAGTGTGCCAGGAACAAGCCCAGTATGCGGGTAAGGAGACTAAGGCGTGTCCCGGGTCCCCTCGGTGGTAGAATCGGTGGGGACCCAGGCTGTTTGAGCCTCTAGAACCCCTACTCTTACTGCCACACCCCCTGGCCTCACCGTAGTCTTCCACTTTTATTTCTTCTATCGATTGATTTTTTTAGAGAAACATCAATTTGTTGTTCCACTTCTTTATGCACTTACGGGATGCTTCCTGTACGTGCCCTGACCAGGGATCGAACCTACGACCCTGGCGTAATCAGGATGACGCCCTAACCGACTGAGCCGCTCGGCCAGGGCGCCGCCGTCATTGTAACAGCAGCAGCAGGAGGGTGTATGTGATACTACGAATGCCCCGTAGAGGAGGCTGCATTCCCCCACCAGTGGGCTCCGGGTGTGTTTCCTTTCCCAACGATGCCAGCAGTGAATCCTCTCGCACATGACTCTCTCCGCACATGGGAGACCGTTTCGTCGGCGAGGATTGTAGAAGTGAAAGCGCTGAGTCAAGGCGGGTCCTAATCCGGGTTCCTCCAGAGACAAGAATTGACAAGCGCACCTCACTCAGGCCACTTTGCAGACACGGCGTTTGTTACAGGCTGAAGGTCTGGGGGTCAGCCAGCCCCGTGTCCGGCGAGGCTACCGGCACCGTTTTCCCAACAGCATTTGCTCACCTTGAGTCTCCCCCGTCACGTTTTGGTAATTCTCGCAATATGTCAAACCTTTTCACCAACACTATACAGTGCAATATAAACTTAACTTTGATATGCACTGAGAAGCCAAAAAGGTCACGTGACTCACTTTATGGCACTATTTGCTTTACTGCAGTGGCCTGGGACGGAACTTACACCACCTCCGAGGTCTGTCTGTGTAGGTGAGTAATATACTGGGGAGTGTGTGGGATACACACCCCGGCAGCAGGAGATGGGATGGGGAAGGGGGAGCAACCAGTGCAGGCCGGATTGAGGCTGTTCCCACCTCAGGCCGGTCACCCTGCAGGCAAGGGCACTGGGGATTTATTTATCCACCAGCCCCACGGGTCCTCACGGAGGAATGCCGGGGAGCGAGAGGTTAGTTTCCTGGCATTTTCCACTTCCCTTGCTGATGGCTGGCTCTGGGAAAAAGATACCGGCAACTAGAAGTCAGCAGAAGCCCATCAACATGGCAGGGTCCAAAGGACATGGGCAGGGCTCGGACGGTGTCCACTGCAGAGGGGTAAACAGCTCCCAGTGCCCTCCCCAAAGCTGCATTTACACCGGCTCCCAGCTGCCTCTGTCCAGTTCAGGCCGGTGTGGTGGAGCCCTGGGGTTCAAGGGCAAGCCTGATTACTGGTGAAGTTAAGCGCTCTTTTCCTGTGATAACGGCCATTGGTATTCCTTCTTTGAACAACCAGTTTTGTTTTGTTTTGTTTTCAATTGGAATGTTTGCTTGTTCTTATTGACTTGGAGCAGCCACCTAACGGATACTAGCCCTTTGTCATTTGTCACAGCCTTTGTCATTTGTCACTGCACGCCATGCATGCGCTCAGGCAATGCCTTAGGCCTTGTGGGCTGGTAAGAGGGGTCCTACCTATGGAAAGGAACCTCACTGGGTGATCTGATCATAAATTGCCAAGCCTGTGACCCCACTGAAAGGTTTTAAGCCTGCCCTGTCTGTTGTTCTTGTGCTCCAGGTTAGCGAGCCTTTGAAACACCAGGAGTAACACCTCTTTAATGGGGCACTAACCCTCAAGAGGGCACCTAACCTTGTCAACCACCCGGCAATCCAACCCCCACCTGGCTTTCTCCAGCCTTCCACGTAGCTCCCTCCTGAAGTTCAGATGCTTTAAAAGAACCTGCAAAACTGTTCCTCTCCAGGGCACTTACAATCTTGCTCCCCGACCTATGTCATTAGTTTGGCTCAAATAAACTTTTATAAAAATTCTCTCTTGAAGTGCATCGACAGCCCAGAAGGTCCCCCTCCTCAAACGTTTTGTTTGAAAGCTTCATCAAAACCACCTCGCATCCATTAGAATGACTATTATTGAAAATAAGTAAGTGCTGGCAAAGCTGTGGAGAAATCGGAACCCTTGTCCCCTGTCGGAGGGAACATGAAACGGAGTCAACTTTGACTCCTCTGTTTCCCCACCACCACCCAATCCACCCATGTATCTCACTCACTGTCCCTCCGACACTTACCCCAGGTCTCACCATTTCTTTCCCGTCTCCCACACCCACCGTCGCTCATCTGGGTAGCTGCAGGAGCCCCCGCACTGGTCCCCTTGCTGCCACTCTCAACCGAGAAAAGCCAGAGAGGTCCCCTGAAGAAATACATCTGATTTTGACAGCTCTCTGCTCAAAACTCTCTATTGGCTCCCCACTAGCCTAAAAGAAATTTCACCTCCTAGTCTCAGCATATAAGACCTTTTATAATCTGCTCACCACTCCCTCTCCATCCTTATCTCTCTCCACTCTCTCCCCCTCACTCACTCTGTCCCAGCCATTCTGGCTTGCTCACTGCCCGGGGAGCACACTAAGCTTGTTCTTGCATCAGGGACTTTGCACTTGCTGTCCTCTTCTGCCTGGAATGCTTTGCCCCCAGAGGTCTGTACAAGTGGCTTCTTCATTCTTGGCTCAAAGGTCATTTCCGCATAGAAGCCAGCTGTGACCACCCAATCTGAAACAGCTGTTAATGCACCCTCCCCCTTACAGCCCCGCCTCCCCAATGTCACTGGATCCTGTTATACGCAGCATCTTACCAGCTGCACTTCACATGTTTACATCTTTATCTGACCTCCCAGAAGACTGTTTGCTCCATGAGGGCAGGGATTTTTGTCTCTCTTGTTCCCTCATTTACCCCAGGCATCAGCTTTAGCGCCTGGCACATAGTAGGTACTCAATAAATATCGGCTGTTCAGACGAGTACGCCCCCACCTGATGGTGCCAGCTTCCCTCCCGGATACTCACATCTACAACAGGAGCCTGGTGCACACCTGAGGCTGGAAGTGGGGGGCCCGTGTGGGCCCATGTCCATGGGCCACTGGTCCCAGTCACGGTCTCCACCATTGGCAGCACCCAGAGCAGACACAGCACCCACAGCGGACGCAGCACCCAGTGCAGGTTCAGTCGTCCGCTGGCCATCAGCCCCCGGGGGGCCTCCCCGTCACCCCCTGCTTCCCCTTCTTCAGCGTTTCAGTTCCAAATGGCTAGCAGCTCCAACCACCTGCGGGTTGGGGGTGAGAGGGAGAGCCGGTGTCACTGAAGACCCCAAGACCCCGCAGGAGGGGCCTGGAAACTTTTTCCAACTGAGGCTCTGCCCTTCCTCCTCCCCAAACCAGAGAAAAACCAATGTAGCAACCCACACTGTGGATGGAACTTCCTGGAGGAGCCCAGGCCAGCCCCCCCCCCCCAACCCTACTCCTTCAGTAAACAGATTAGATATATCCTTCTTCCTGTGCCCCAGTAAGTCTCCATGGAAACCTAGGACCCTCCCCTGTAGCCTGAAACCAGAATATGGAGGCTGGAGGGGACGATTCTGAGATTGAGAGTCCAGATTGAGGCCCCAGGGGCCCTGCTGGGTGAGATAAACACAGGAAGAGGGCAGTGGGGGGGAACGCTGCAAGTCCTCAGAACACACACACACACACACACTTTTGGGAGTGGACTTGGCCACCAGTGTGAGGCTACCAAGCAATCCTGCTGTTCTACATTGTACAATGAGTCAAGCTCTTAACTGTAACGATCTCGTCCAATCCGCACACGTGGCCTGGGGGAGGAGGGGCAAGGCTATTACTCCCCCCTTTTACAGATGAGCAACCTGGGGCAAAGGGCCAGGCCGGTTCCTCACTCTCTGCCACGGCGCCTTGCCTCCCTCAGCTGGTTCTCAGAACGACTCCGGAGGGATGACTGTCCCCACCCCTCTTCAGAGGAGGGGGCTGGGCTCCGAGGAGTTCCATAATCGGGGGGAGGTCACACAGCGAGGGGGCTTGCAAAAGTCAACAGGGCCTTAGACAGGGAAATCGAAGCTCAGAGGGAAGTGAATTGCTCAGTCGCACAGCCCGCACAGCCCGTTAGCAGATTCCGGCTGGACGCTGCCACCCCGCCCCCCTCCCCACCCCACTACCACCAGGACCAAAACGACTTCATTGCCTTCCAGAGAAATTAAACTAAAAAGAAAAATCTTTGGCACACTGCCTTCCTTTTGGCTCTTCCACACGTTGCAGATGAGCATGTTTTATTTTTGCCAACAAGAAAAACACAGCCCAGAAAACGTTTGCTTTTTTTTTTTTTTTGCAAGGACTGCACTGGCGGTTGTTTCTCAACGTCCTGGCAGGAGCGGGCAGAGGCCCCGAGGAACAGAAGGGGAGAGGAGTGGGCAGAGGCGGCTGGTCCTGGCACTTTTTCCTCACCTGTTGACTCTCACCTCTTTTATTGGGTGTCCAGAATTTCGCTTGTCACCTACTTGGAAGCGCTGACCTGCAACCAGAAACTCCAAGTTTCCAATACAGTGCCAGCCACTGAAAGAGCTGTGCAGCCTTGGGGAGATCGCGTCACCTCTCTGAGCCTCTGATTGTTCCGTGAAATGGAGACAAATGTTGGCCCATGAGAGCATACAATAAGCGTTCAATAAGTGCTCGCGCCTTTGGTGCCCCCAACTTGAGGATCAGGGCTCGTCTCCTCCCTAATGGTCGCGTAGGTCTTGTACTCGTTCACCAGGGGGCATTTATTGGGCGCCTCCGGTGCGCCCATCCGGTGCCCAGCGCTCAGACGCTCAGAAGTTCTGCAGACCCCATAGGAAGGTGCGGACGCAGAAAATCGGGACAGCCACCACTGCGTTGCGGCCGCACTTTCTATCTAGGTGCTCAGTTTCTCAATCCCAACAGACATTGAGAACTTGAACTCCGGTGCCGGGTCTTCCCGCTGCGCCCCAGGGGGCAGCAGGCTCTTCTTACCTCGTGCCGGGCCTCGGACCCATAACCTCCGAACCTCGACCTCTCCGGGTCTCGCGGCCTTCCTAGTCACTGCCCGACGACTGGCACCGCCCGCCCGGGAGCCCCGCCCGCTGCAGCCTCCGGGACTAGTCTGGGAGCTGGTCCCGGGCTCGTACGGCCCCGGCCCAAAGACACGCCCCTCAGGGCTCGCCCCGCCCCTGTCCTTAAAGGCACAGGCTCCCGGGGCGGTCCCGAGGGTCTCACTCGCCACTCTCCTTTGAGCCTTCTGCCCTTCGGTTCTGCTTTCGCCGCTAAAGCAGAAGCGAAGCTGAAACCCAATGGGTGAAGACAGTGGGAGGCGGGAGAGGGGAAGTTAGACGGTGAAACTAAAGGGTTCTATTCCCGAGGGACGGCGAGGCGAGAAGACGCCAAAACGCCTCTAGTAATGGATGGTGATAAGGAGTATTGGAGAAGGTCCCGGGCGAGGAGGGCCGCGCCTTACCCATAAATATTCCAGCCGCCCTGCCTGAAATACCTCCATGTGAGCAACCTCCTAACTGGGTTGAGCATTCCCCTCACCTAGCATCCCTTTTAAGGGAAGGGTAAGGCAAACTGGTCCGGACGAGGGGATTAGTGATCCGCACGTCCTGCCGCAAGAGAGTTCTCCCCAGTTTCCCAGACTCCTGGGGAAAGTTCTGGCCATCTCTGTCTTCCCTACCACTGGCCTGGGGAGGGCACTGGGGGCCGGAACAGGGTGATGAAGCTGGAAGGCCCATCTCCTCCCAGGCCGCTCCTCCAGCCCTGCACCTGTCTCCACAACTGGCCTCTTCGAGAGCCTGGCCTAAGGCCCTTCACCTGGCGCCCCTTTCCGACTTCCTCTTTACCCCCACCTGCATTCCCTCGGGCTCTGGCCTTGGAGATACTCCCCATTCTCTAAACACCCTGCTCCTTACTCACCACCCCGCCTCCGCTCCTCCTGCCCCAAGGCCAGCCCTTCCCTTCTCCACCTGACAAACTCACCCCTGGTCCCTGCCCAGCTCCGATGCCACCGCCTCCAGGTAGTCTTCCACCTTCCTCCCTGCCCCTCCACCTCGGAGGTTTCTCCCCTTTAGAGAGAGCATACCCTAGGTCCCCACGTGATATTGTTAGAGTCTCAGAACATCGGGGGGTCTGGGGGGCCTTGGGTAAACATTGCGACTCTCGGAGCCTGAGACAGTGTCCCTCCCTGTCAAACGGGGACAACAGTGACAGTCATGCCCATATCATGGGGTCCTTGCATAATGAAACTCAACACCAGATAAAACCCCAGCCCCCAGCCGGGTGCTGAGTGAATCCTCCTTCGCTGGAAGGCACCGTTGTTGCTATCATTCCACGAACCCTACAAGGTAGGGACTTACCTGCCCCTGGCCCCCACCAGGCTGGGAGGCCTCGCAGCGCGGTGCAGGCCCAGCTGGTCCCATGTCCCCGTGCGTGGGGAGAAGAGCCTGCTGCCAGGGCAGCTGCTCCCCGGGGCCTCTGCTGCCTGGGGAAGTAGCTCCAGAAGTGCTGAGTGTGGAGCCTAAGCCCTCCTCCCCGAGGGGCCCTGACGCTGGTACTCAGGGGCCCCGCCAGGGTGCGGACTTGACCTCATCACCCGAGGTCAGCTGGGCGGGCAGGTGGCTACCTCCCTGTCTCCCAGGGCTCAGAGAGGGGGCAGGAGAGGGGGGCAGAATGAGTGCCTATTGGGGGAAGCTTGGAAAGACCCAAGGAAAAGAATCATTGGACACAGAGAGGGGAGATGCAGGTGGCCTGGGACACAGCCCCGGTTTGCCCCCGCTTTGGTGGACAGTGATCAGTGTTAGGGCCTATTTCCATTCAAGCAAGGCCATTTTGACATCACAGGAGCAGCCTCCGCAGTCACTCAGACCCAGGTTCAAATCCTAGCTCTGCCATTTACTGGCTCCTTGACCTTGGACAGCCATCTCATCTTTTGGAGCCTCATCTGAAAAACGGGGCGACTAATGGCACCTATGGGGCACTCACAGGACTGTGGTCAGGATGCCTGAGATCGTATCTGTAAAACCCGTAGCCCATTGCTTGGTGCTTACACAAGCGGAATGAACGGAAGCTGCCGTTACTATCATCACGTGTAATAGTGATAGCAAAAGACCCTGACCCGGTGTCTGGCTCTCAGTGGGTGAAAATGTCGACTCACTTTCCCTGAAAGAAGACTTTTGTGCTTATATCAATTATCTATTGCTGTGTAACAAAGCACCCCAAAATGTAGCGGCCCAATAGGACATTTTACTATCTGTGATGGTTTCTGTGGGAGAATTCGGGACGAGCTCAGCTGCGCAGCACCAGCACGGGTCCGTCATGCGGGTGCAGTCCATGGTGTCTGGGCGGGAGTGGCAGGGGGCTACCTGGCCATTTCTCTGTCTTCTTGGGGTCTCAGGGGGCCTCCATGGGAATCTCTCTGCGTGAGCTGATCTCTGGACTTTCTCAGAGTACAGTGGCCTCAGGCAGCCAGACTGTTCAAACGGCAGAGCTAGAACCTGAGACAGCTCGGGGATGTGGGAAGGGTTTCACAGCTCGGGGATGCGGGGAGGGTTCCAGGAAACAAGGCAGAAGCTGCCTTGCCTTTTATGACTTAGTTGTGGAAGTGACACTGTGTGTCACAAAGTAATGTGCAAGCTCCTGACGTGTCTGTGTACAGAAAAGTCAGCCTGCACCAGCCTGGACCCACAGAGGTGACCGATGGTAGGCGTGCAGGCAGTATAACAAGGAGCAGAGGGGAGCTGCATTGTGGAGGCAGGAGGAGAAAGGACCCTCAACTCCTGCCAGGTGGGAAACCAGCCACCTAGAGCATCACACGCAGGCTGGCTGTCCTCAGCCTTTGATGAACAAACCCCAAACCAACGACAGGAATAACTTGCATTGAAGACTTACACTTACAGTGAGTCTTCCCAGGCTTGTCCCATCTACCAGTCCTGTGGGGTGGTCCCCACTTGACAGCGGAGGGAAATTGAGGTTCAGGGAGATGAAGAAGCAAACTGTCCCCAAGGCACCCATCAGGAAGAAGCAGTGATGGGATCAGCACCTGGGTCCCTGCGACACTGAATGAGTCCGCTTCCCCACCACCATGATCCCAGATCCCTCCAAGATAAGGCCAGCTCGGGCTGACACTGAGCATCCCAGTTCCGGGGCCCCTGGCGTGGGTGGCAGCTCCAGGAACAGTGCAGGTACCTGGGGAAAGCGTGAGCAGAAGTAAGGGGTGAGGAGGAACTTGGAAGGGGAAGGAGAGAGAACCAGAACTCTGCGTCTCAGCCCAAGAGGTTCAGAGACTTAGATGGTTCCTTAAGATGCCTGAGCCTGAAGTGCAACTCATGCAAGTTCCCTCCTGATTCCAGTGGCCCTGAGCTCATAGTCACATGACCCTTACTTAACCCCCCCCAGGGATGGCATGCTCATTACCTCCCACAGCAGCCAATTACCAGGGGGCAGCAGCAATTGCAAAAAAATGTGTTTCCACTGGCATCGCTGGGGGAGTCTCCGTGGGACTAATCCTTCTAGAAAGTGACTGGGCGATTGCTACATGTAGATTCTAAGAGCCCCGAAAACGCACGGGCCTTCTGCACCTCCAGTGCTGGCCCTGGCGCTCCCCCAAAATGAAAGATTTGGCCAATGCTCGAAGCACAGCAGTGTTTTGCCACAACCACCTTCGTGACTGTGCAACCGTCGGAAACCCCCTAAGTGTCCAGTAGTGGCCCTTGTTGTGGTTGCCAAGAACGGAATTGTTAAACCCGTTTGGGATCAGCTAGACCCAGGCCCCCAGCTTGAGTTTGTCCTGGGTGGCTGGGGAGAGTCGCCCCCCTTCTCGGACTGTGGTTTTCCATCTGTACCATGGGTTTAGGGTTTCATGGATCCCTTGGGGTAGATGCTCAGATTAAACAAGAAAACACACAGCAGGTGAAGGTCAGATGTCTTGTCTACCGCACAGAACTGCTCACAGAGAGGTCACAGAGAGCACACCTGGGTGACTGCTCTCACCTGCATGACTGGTCCCACCTGAGCGGTAGTGATGGCCACCTGTCACCTGACCTATATAGGGCGGGCCAAAGGCCGAGCACAGGGGGGCCATGCTACCACAGCTTGGGGGCCTGCCTGGTGCTGACTGGGCCACTCTGAGCCAGGCCTGGGTGCCCTCTGCCCAGGATCCCTGGTCTCTTAACCCCGCCCGCTTCTTTCGGTGGCGGGGGCCTTAAACACCGGCTGCGACAGGGCAGCCCCCGTTCCAGTCCACAGAGAAACCGTGTGGAACGACGACCACACTCACACTGCTTCCATGTCCACCTCCTCACGTGGTTCTCATTCCCTGGCGTGGGGCGAGGATTCTCCAGATGAACTCTCTCAGCAAATTTCAAGTGTGCAATGCCCCGAGGTCGCCTAGAGGGACCCTGCGGTGCATTGCGTCTCCGGACGTCACTCATTCTGCGCAACCGCCGCTGTGCCCCACGGACCGCACTTCCCCGTCCGCCCCGCCCCCAGCCCCTGGAAAGCACCGATTTACTCTCTCTGTGTCCTCGAGTTTGACTCTTTTAGGTTCCACGTGTAAGCGAGCTCATGTAGCACCTGTCCGTCGGGGTCTGCCTGATCTCACTTAACGTAGCGTCCCCCAGGCTCCTCTGTGTTGGTGCAGACGGCAGCATCTCCTTCGTTTTGAAGGCTGAAGACTACTCCGTTGCGCGTTTGTGCCGCGCCTTCCTTCTCCAGCCCCCCGCGCCCCACCCCTCCGCCCCCGCCCCCACAAGCGGGCGCTTAGGTGTTTCTACACCTTGGCTATCGTGAATGACGCTGTGATGGCCAAGGGAGGGCAGGTGTCTCTTCCAGATCCTGTTTTCCTTCCCTCTGCGTGTAGACCTAGTGGTGGGGTTACTGGGTCATGTGCGAGTTCTGCTCTTAATTTTCTGGGGGAACTCCATGCTGTTTTCCACAGTGGCTGCACCAATGTACATTCCCACCAACAGTGCACAAGGGTTCCCCTTCCTCCACATCCTGGGCAGCACTTAAAAAAAAAAGTATTTAGAGAGAGGGAAGGAAGCAAGAAAGAGAGACATGGATATGCGAGAGATGTATCAACTGGTGGTCTCTTGCATGGCCCCAGCTGGGGACCTGGCCCACAACCAACACTTGTGCCCCGACTGGGAATCAAACCAGTGACCTTTTGGTTCGAAGGCCGGCACTCAATCCACTGAGCCACACCAGCCAGGGCTTAAAAAAAAAAAAAAAAGCCATCCTAACAGGTGGGAGGGCAGGTCTGAAGATTCCCATGAGCATTTCTGGAAAGGGTGTTTTCCGAGGGACATCTGGGTGCTGGGATTGCCTGGCTGGCCGCTGCCACCAGCTGGGTACACCTGGCTTTGTCTCAGGGGCCCTTCGATGACAGTCTGTCCTCTGTGACTCCCCAGCAGCCCTAACCGTTTGCAGCAGCCTCCACCTGACCGCTCCCCTAAGGCGGGACCCCTCCTTCCCTCTCTGGGGTGCAGACCCTGCCCTGACCTTGTCCCTCCCCTGACTATCAGTTACGTTACCTCTTCAGGCCTCCGAGGAGAAAGGGACAGCCCTCCTGCCCCTGCAGCCCCTGTGCTCCTGTGGTTTCACCGGCTCTGGGGCTGGAGGCTGCACAAGGGAGTGTGGGGAGGAAACGAAGCCAGTGTGGACAGGCTCTCATACGCTTCGAGACCATCCTGAGGACACGTGGACACATTCACTAGAACTCTGTGGGGACCTCCATTGCACCCCATCCTGCTCCCCCGCCCCGCAACTGTCCCCATCACCTTCGCCACCCCATCCTCAGGCGCTCAGGCCAAGGAACACTGGGGTCCTTCTGGAGCCTTTGTCTCTGCCCCCCACAGCCATTCTGAGCGAGTCCTCCCCTGAGAATGATGAACGCCGGATGCCACAGCCCGACCGCTTCTCTCCTCCTCCGCGGCCACCCTGGTCTCAGTGCCACGGCAGCTGCCGGACACTCCTCACCGCCTGCTTGCCTCTGCCCTCACCATCCCCACTGCTGCCAGAGGGGCCCGGTCACAACGCTGAGTCCCATAACAGCCTACTGAGCTCCACATTCCTCTGTGGAGAAATGTTTTGCCAGTTGTGGATCTCATAAGGGGCTCGTATGTAGCATATGTAAAAAACATATGCCCCCCAAAAAACAAAACAAAACTCCTGAAACTGGAAAAGTCAGTGTTCGTGCTGCCTGTCACTACCAGAACCAATAAGTAGAGACAAGGACTGAATCCTTACAGGCGCTTTATTCAGATGCGGGTGACCTGAGGAGACGGCTGGTTACAGACCCTCAAAAACCATATTAGCGCCTCATCCCAAGCTGACCTTTTTATAGCAAGAAGGAAAGGGGAGGGGAGGGGTTTGGGAAAAGGTTAATCAGATAAGAGTTGCAGTCCAGCTGGTGATTTTCCCAGTACTTCTCTGTCTGCTGATCGACAACTCTTTATCTGCTTCAGGGACATGCCCCCCCCCCCCCACACCCTACACACACAATGGCTAAGATACCATCTCTGTTGTTGCGGCTTGCAGGCTCCCTGGGGCGCCGAGGCTGAGTTGCTCATTCACCTCCTGGAGTCAGGTGGGTCCTGCATTCCAGTGCCTGGAGCACAGCTCTGCACAGCATTAATCACTTAAGCCTCTGAACCCTGACTGAAGCTGAAATCTTTAACTCTTGAGTCGCCCTGTCCCTCCTACAACTCAATAAGGAGTAGGCAAATAATCCATTAAAAGACAGGCATGTCCTGTCTTTTCCTGTATCTCCCAGGAGATACTCCTCCACACCCAGGAGGATGGCCATGGCGTAAAATGTAATAACAAATGTTGATGAGGATGTGGAGGAAATGGAACCCTTACTCAACGGCGAGGATGTGAAGTGGGCAGCTGTTTTGATAAAGAGTTTGGCAGTTCCTAAAAATGCTAAATAAAGAATTACCCTATAACATGGCCATGGGTTAGTTATTAGTCAGCGCGGGCTGCCGCATCAAAATATAACAGACCAGGGGCCTTCAACAACAGGTATTTCTTTCTCACAGCTTTTGGGGGCTGGAAGGCCAAGGTCAAGGTGCCAGCATTCTCAGGATGGCTCGTGGGTTTTTATTTCATTCAGCGTTTCTAAGTGGGTTACTCTTATTATTTCTGTGTGCTCACCTGGTCCTAGTGGGGGCCTCTTCGAGCCAGCTCCTGGCCCTTTTGACATGTCTCCATTGTTCCTGGAGTATCTCCTAGCTTTGGGGCTCAGCGAGCCGTGCCAGGCTGGTCTTGCGTGGCCCAGCTAGAGTCAGCCATTGCCTCCGGGAGCTCGGGCTCCCTTTAGTGGGAATCAGGATCTGGGTGTCAGCCGTGCTCATGGTCACCGAGGGGTCACTGTTCCTGGGCCCTCTTCCGTGGACAGAGCTGGAACATAACATGTATATCAATATGCTCCCAGATTCCTACCTACAGATATGAAAAACCACGAGCTCATACGGATGCCTTCATGTCCAGCCCAAGGTCACAACAGCCTTCTGAGGCTCTTATCCTCTAGAGATGAACCTGAGCCCCAAATCCACATTCTATTTATTTATATGCTCAGCACCTACACCCAATACACAGAGGATCGTTTCAGCATTGCTGCACCCACAGCACTTGGAAAGAACAAACCGGTGACCTAGAGTTGAAGACTCGTTCAGTGTGGGTTATATTATTTATTTAAAATCAGTCAGGTTTATTTATTTCTGTTCGCATTCATTGTTATGGATCTTCCCCATCCTGTTGATTTGAGGGGTTTTTTTATAATGCAACATATTAACATATTTGCAAAAGTCTAAACTCTACAGAAAGATGTACTTACTCAGAGATGTGTCATTTTCTCGCCTTCCACCACTCTGTTCTTTCCTGTGTTCCTGGGGAACCAGTTTTGCTAGTTTCTGGTTTACCTTTCTTGTGTTTTTTTTTTTTTTTCTTGCAGAAGTTAGAAGATTTTAGTACATTTCATTTTCCTTTCTTTCTGACACAAAAGATAGCATCTATATGTAATTTTGGCAGGGTTTGCTTTTTCCAATTAATGCTGTGTTTTAGTCACTTTAATTCAGTGTTTTTTAAGGAGGTTTTTTTAAAAAAAGATTTTATTTATTTATTTTTAGAGAGAGGGGAAGGGAAGGAGAAAGAGAGGAAGAGAAACATCAACGTGTGGTTACCTCTCGAGTGCCCCCTACTGGGGACCTGATCCATGTGCCCTGACTGGGAATCGACCTGGAGACTCTTTGGTTCACAGCCTGGGCTCAATCCACTGAACTACACCCGCCAGGGCTAATTCAGTTTTCACAGCTGTACAGTGTTGCTTCGTGTGGAGGTTCCACAGTTATTTAATGAATGATCTCTCTATGGCCTTTAGAACATTTCCAATATTTTAAAATTACCAACAATGCTGCAGTAGGTAATTTTGTGCATAAATATTTAAAAGTGGGATTGCACAGTCGGCAAGTAAAATCAGCCCTGACTGGTGTGGGTCGGTGGCTGGTTCAATTCTCGTTCAGGGCACATGCCTGGGTTGCGGGCCAGGCTCCAGGTTGGGGGCTTACAAGAGGCAACTGATGGATGTTTCTCTCCCTCTCTTGCTCCCTCCCCTCTCTCTAAATATAAAAAAAAAATTTTAAAAAGAAAGTAAAATCATGCGCAGTTTTCTTAGACGTTATTCATTTCCGCTCCAATCCGCACGACCTGTGACGCATGCGCACCGCTTCCCTGCGCTCACCGGAGAGTATATGCGCAAGCTTGTAATTTTTTTCTAATGTGAGAAGTGAGAAGTGATATTTCGGTGTGGTTTCCTTAAACACTCTTTTTGAAGGCAGTACAATTTCCTTGTAGCCATTTCCCAGTTTCTCCCAATGACAATATTCTATATAACCAGAGTACAATGATCAAAACCAGGAAATTGACATCAATACAATACTTAACATTAAAAAATATTATTGTTATTATTTTAAAGATTTTATTTATTTTTTAGAGAGGGAGAAGAGAGGTAGAGGAGCATCGATGTGCGAGAAAAACGACACTCGGTTGCCTCTCGCACACCTCCAACTGGGGACCTGGTCTGCAACCCAGGCCTGTGCCCTGACTGGGAATTGAAGGCGGGACCTTTTGGTTTGCAGGCTGGTGCCCAACCCACTGAGCCACACCAGCCAGGGCTTTAAATTATTCTGTTTTAATTTTTACTGTATACCCAATAAAATTTAATGGGTGGAAGAATCAAACATACTATAAATGTTTTATTTTTATTTTTAAATTACAGTTTACTTCAAATATTATTTGTATTGGTTTTGGGTGTACAGCTTAGTGGTTAGATAATCATATACTTTACATAGTGTTCCCATGGTATTTCCAGTAACCACCTGGCACCGTACACAGTTAGTTATAACTTTTAACTAAATTACAGACCTCATTCGGATCTCACCAGTTTTATATGAACTCATTTGTTTTCAGTGTATATTTTTATTATGAACTTTTACCCTCAGGGGGCTGTAATTTGCATTTCTCTTATAGTGAATGAAGCAATCATTTTCCATAAGTTTCAGAGTTTTACTTCTTTTTTCACGAGCTGTCTGTTTATGCTTTTTGCCCATTTTTCTATTTGGTTTTCAACCCCCACCTCAGATTTAAAGACTTCTTCATAGACTAGTAATACTAGCCCTTTCTGTATATGGTGTAAATAATTTCTCCTCATTTGTCAGTTGTCTTTTGACTTTGCTTATGGTGCTTTGGACATAGAGACATTAAAGAAAATTTTATGTTGTCAAATGTATTAATTTTTTATTGCATCTGCATTTTAAGTCATAATTAGAAAGCCTTTCCCCACACATGAGTTATGGAGGAGTTCACCCATATTTTCTTCTGGTACTGCAGTTTGATTTTTATGTTTAGATTCTCATCATTCAGAAGTTTATTCTTGTGTATTGTGTGAGGAGTGGATCCTGGACCAAAAGAAATGAAAAGAAAGAGAGAACATTTTTGAGACAACTGGAAAACTTTGAATAAAACCCTGTATTAGATGATAGTATTAAATGAATGGTAAATTTCCTGACAGTTACAATGGTATACTGTGGTTAATTAAGGTGATGTCTCTTCTCTTATGAGATACCGTACATCTATCTGCTGGATTTAGGGTTGACAGGTCACGATGCCTTCAATGAACTCTCAAATGGTTGAGCAAAAGTATATATATAAAAAGAAATTGATTAAGTGTAACAAAATATTAGCAACTGATGGCAAACATGGGTATTTATTCTCCTCCTTGCTACTTTGCTCGGTGTTTGAAATTTTGAAAAATAATTGGTGGAAGTGTGCTAGGCAGGTTTTTCGAAGGGGAACGGGTGCCGGGCTCTTTAAGATGGGCCCCTGTCCCTCTACGTCCCACTCCGGGCCCCGCCCACCCGGAAGAGCTTGGCTCAAGCCCCGCCTCTCCCCGCGGCCTCGGCTCTCCCCGCCCCGTGCGGCGGAGTGCAGTCACGTCTGCCGGGCTGCGGTGCCCGGCTCCACGCAGAGATGGTGGCCTCGAGGTGCGTCACCCCCGGCGCCCGCCTGGCCCTGGCTCTGACGCGGGCGCTGGCCCTGCTGGTCGGACTGTTCCTGAGCGGCTTGACGGGCGCAGTCCCGACCCCGAAGGCCTCCTGGGGGCCTGGCGGGCCGGACCCACCCGCCTCCCGCAGCCGCTCGGTGCTCTTGGACGCCGGGACGGGCCAGCTGCGGCTGGTGGATGGCCGCCACCCGGACGCCGTGGCCTGGGCCAATCTCACCAACGCCATTCGCGACACCGGGTAAGGCTTGACCTGATTCCCAGCAGCACCAGTCGGGGTGGCGTGGGCGCCTGTCCTCACCTGACCCTTGGACAAACCTCTTGCCGGTGACAGTGCCCTTGTCTTCCTGGGGGTCAGTTTCCCGCGTCCGAGGATGCAGCACCGCCATCTGGACCGGGTCCTTGGTAGGGTGGGAGCTGATGCAGCGTCCCTCAACTCATAGGGGGACCCGTTCCTTTTAGCCTGGTGCGACAGTGAGTCTGTCTCCCTGGAAACCGGTTCCTTGTCATCAGGGCCGTGGTACCCCACTCCGGTACCCCTCTCCGGGTCGGGTCTGTGGTCGGTGGGTGATGCAGTGACTTCTGTTCCCGCCAAGGCCGGTCCTCCTGCCCTATTCCTCACTTCCCCACCCCCGGGGCCTGTGGGGCTGTGAACTCTCGGGAAAAACTTTCTTGGTTGTATTTTGCCCCATGAAGCAAGGGTTAGTACTAGTCCGTTGCTTCCGTCCCAGAAGCAGGGCAGCAGGATTGAGCCTGGGTTACAGGCCAGTCAGAAAACAGAGGGTTCCTAACTTCACAGAGACCCCCGAGAAAGTCACTGCCTGGGGTCACTCCTCCCTCCCTTCTCTCCTGGTCCCCAGATGCGTGGTATGGAGCCCAGGGCTCCGTCCTTGGCAGTCAGGGTCACCGTCCTTCTCGCTGGGACTGTCGTTCTGTTGCGTGATTCTCATCTAACTCCTCCACCTGTCTGGACTCACTCCTAGTTCCCTTCCTGTGGCCCAGATTTTGAGGATGTGCTCTGTCTGGGAGGTTGGGTGGTACCCCTCTCAGGCCTTGTGCTAGGGCCAGGGCCCATTCATTCATTCATTCATTCACTCACTCACCTGGTTTACTTGGCCTTGGGGACACAGGACTGAGCAGGTGGGGGTTCCCCATTCGGTGGGGGAGACAGTTCCAGAGGGGGGCATCCTGAGTCAGTGGGAGTATGGAAGTGGCCTCTAACCTTGTCAGCGGGGCCCAGGTGCTGGATCTGGGCTTTGCTGGGGGTCTCTGGGAACTCAGCGTCCCGTCCCATCCTGGGCTTATCCCTGTGCTTATCCCTGTGCTTAAACTACGTGGCCTGCAGGCATGGCCACCGGCCCCGCCTCCAGTTTGCTGGCATGCGTTAATTCCTGCAGGTGTTCAGGAGGCCTGGGTCATCCTCATTCTGGTACCTTGTGGCACTTGGGAGGGTATCAGAGAGAAGGGAAATTGGGGGGGATGGGTTTGCTGCAGACACAGGAGCTGGGTGGAGCTAATTTGGGAAGGCTCCCAGGGAGAGGAGGCCACAGGGTTGGCTGGCACCGATGGAGGGAACCAGAGCCCTGTGGCTCCGTGACACTCATATCTGGTGACCCGTTCTCTGCTGACTCACACACCTCTTTGGCCCTGCTTATCTGAGCCAAGAGGGCATGACATGGCTCTGCCCGGATGCCTGGTACAGGAGGAAGCTCAGAGGGGAGGCCCAGCCGGGGAGGGGACTGTGGCCCCAGGCCTGCGCTACTTTGGAAAACAGAAGTGGGGCGAGGGCTTCCTTGATTGTGCCCAGGAGAGGCTCTTGCAGGCCCAGCTCCACCTCTCCGTGACCGTGGGCAGGTCACTGCACCCCTCTGAGCCTGTTTCTCCTGAGCCTGAGGGTGCAGCTTCTTGGGAAGGTCAGTGGGATCACAGAAAG
The DNA here is from genome assembly GCF_004126475.2 of Phyllostomus discolor. Lineage (NCBI taxonomy): Eukaryota > Metazoa > Chordata > Mammalia > Chiroptera > Phyllostomidae > Phyllostomus > Phyllostomus discolor. Next base: position 47,012,460 of record NC_040915.2, read on the forward strand.
CACCTTTGTTTATTTGCTGAAGGAAGGAGTGAAAGAGGCAGGAGCAGGTCTCCTCTGCCCCGTTTGCAGATGGGGAAACTGAGGCCTGCGGTGTGAGCCCAGGTCTCTCCCACCTTCTCGCTCTCACTCCGCCACTCCAGCATCTTCTCTGTCCGGTCTCTCATTGCCTCCTCTCAGACTCACATGCCCTTTCCCCAGGAGTCTGCCAGCACTTGGGGCTGTGGTGTGGGGGGAACCACGTCGGAAGCCCCGTTTTATATCAGGGACACTGAGGCCCTCGAAGGCACCCTCCAGAGAACTCAGCAGCGAGGTGAAAGAGGGACTTCTGGGTAGGCGGGGCCCCCGGCAGCAGAGCTGCTGGCCTGGGGGTGACTTTGTCAGTGTGCGAAGGGTGGGGCCAGGCACCTGCCTCTTCTCCTCACCTAGAAAGGACAGAGGGCCGAACCAAAGAACTATACATGACCGATGAAAACAAGACAATACATGTCACAACTAGTTATGGGACTATAATTGAACAACATGATTGGGTTTTGTAACTGTCACCTTAGCAAAGACGGAAATGGTCGACAGGAATCATTTTAAGCCAAGGAAGTGGGCAGACCGGCGTTCGCACATTGCGGAAAGGCAGCACGTACCCTGGTGGTGGGGCTCTGCGACTGGCAGGTAGAAATACACAATCTGGGGCTTTACCCCAGACGTCCTGGTCAGAACTGGCTTCCTCACGAGGACTTCCAGTGGCCCGCAGGCACGTGGGAGTGCGAGAGGTGCGACTTCCCAGGAGGAGCGGGGACTGGCCTGCCTAGAATCGCATCCTGGCTCTGCCCTTTGCTAGCTCCTTGACCTTGGGCAGGTGTATCAGCTAGTACTGGGCAACTGCGCTGTGTAACAAACCACCCCCCAAACCTGGTGGCTTAAAATGGCAACTGTCTACCCTCATGTTTACCCCTAGGGGGCAGTGGGGGCAACTCTGCTTTGTGCTGTAGGTCTGCAGACCCGGTCAGCTCCGTGTGTCTCTCACCTTCCGGGGTCCCGTGGGCTGGCCAGGGCGTGGTCTTTGCGTGGCAACAGCAGAGGCACAAGAGGTCCGATGGAAGCGCAGGTCTCCTCTGCAAGGCCAGAGTTATAACTGGCACGATCACTTCGACCCACGACCCTGACTCCATGTGGCCAAAGTCAGGTGGCACGACCGAGCCCAAAGTAAGGGGGCGGAGAAGGACGCTTGGTTACTCGTGGTGAGGACTGACTGCAGAGTGGCCCAGCAAAGAGCATGGATACACGTGGGCAGAGCGGGCAGCAGCGCCTTCTACCACAGCAGTTACGTGGCTCTGCGCTTTAATCTCCTCCTGTCTGTACAACGAGTGCATGACGGTGCAACCCCGTAGGGCTGTCACAAGGATTCAAGCGTTAACAGGTGTGTGAGTGGCTAGCACAGCACCTGGCACGGCAGCAGTCCTCAAGAGATGTGAGCTGGCACTACTGTGGGGTGGGGGAAGGTTAGCACAGCTTTTGGGGGGCGGGTGCTTGTCAGTGGCCATTACAGTGAAAAATGCACGTTCCTCTGACCCAGCATTTCCTCTTCGAGGGGCTCAGCCTGACACGTGCACAGAGACGGATGGGCAGCCCTCCCGTGGAAGGCAGTTTGCCACTGTGGTTTATGACGGTTGGACCTTGGACACGGCTGTGTGCCGAGCTGAGCACCGGCTCTGCACCTGTCCCCGGGCTGACCGAGCGTCCCCTCTCCTCCCTCTCCAGGTGGGCCTTCCTGGAGCTGCACACGGATGGCCGCTACAATGACAGCCTGCAGGCCTACGCGGCAGGGGTGGTGGAGGCTGCCGTGTCTGAGGAGGTAAGCCCAGATGGGGACAGTGGGGCTCCCGTCACCCTCACCCACCCCACCCAATGTGCTCCCCAGGGAGCTCTGGAGAGTGCTGAGCTATGCGCAGAGCGGGCTGCCCGCCCCCACCCCCTGCCCTTCATCTATCTGGGGAGAAAGGCTCACATGCTCGCCTCACATGAGGCACTATTTCATGCACATAGAAAGACCATCACCTATTCCAAGTTACAAAGCACAATATATTTTTTAAAGATTTTATTTATTTATTTTTAGAGAGGGAAGGGAGGGAGAAAGAGAGATAGAAACATCAATGTGCAGTTGCTGGGGGCTGTGGCCTGCAACCCAGGCATGTGCCCTGACTGGGAATTGAACCTGCGATGCTTTGGTTCGCAGCCCGAGCTCAATCCACTGAGCTACTCCAGCCAGGGCACAAAGCACAATATTAAAGTGAGCACCCAAATAGAAACCTAGAATGTTACTGATATTATTGAAGCCCTCCTCCCAAGCCCACCCCTCTGCTTCCCTTTCCGCCAGAAGCACAACCCCCCGCCCTAAGTGTGGGGGCTCCGTTCCCATTCAGTCCGCCAGTCATCGACGTTGAGATACAATTCATGTGTCTTTAAACTCGCTATTTTAAAGTGTCCAGGTCAGCGGCTTTTAAAACATCTTTATAAGGTTGTGCCGCTGTCACCACTCTTTAATTCCAGAACACTCTTGTCACCTTAAAGGGATGGAATCCTACAATATCTGGTCCTTTGTGGCTGGCTTTGTTCGCCGAGTGTCACGTGTTCAGGGCTCATCCGTCTTGTAGCAGGTGTCGGCGCCTCATTCCATGGCCGGACAGTGGTCCAGGGCAAAGGCGTGCTGTTTCATTCATTCATTCATTCATTCATTCACGCATTCATCAGTGGGTGGACGTTTGAGTCATGTCCACTCCCTGCCTTCGGTTAAGCTGGCTCCACAGCATGCGATGAATCCTTAGACGACGTATTATTTTGCTGTGCTTGACCTGGAACTTCATGAGAGTGAGCACCACACATCTCAGAAGTCGGACGGGGTCAGATGTAGGTGGGGCCATCCGGCGCCCACGCTGGATGGCACCCACTCTGGAAAACAACTTGGCATCAGCTTGTAGCGTCATTCACACACATGCCCCAGTCCCTAGTGGTGACCTGAGGGTGTGCAGGAGGTGCTCGAAGTCACCCTGAGGTGGGAGCAGCCAGGTGCCACCAGCCGGGGGACAGGTCCCCAGAGACCGTGCGGCCGCTCAGTGCGGCGTGCCAGAGGCTGAAAGTGAATGAACACCGTGGGTGAGCCTGAGATGCATGGTGGCGAGAGAGAGAGAGAGAGAGCGTGTCACGGAGGACAGCGTGCAGTGTGACAGCCTTGCATAGAAGCCACACTCCTCATTCCAAACCCCGGTGGCCGTTTGGGGCGCCTCGATGGCTGCGGAGGTGGCCAGACCCCGGGCCAGGCCTGTGCCGCGTTGACTGACTTAGTGGACACTTAGATAGATCGGGGGACCCCAGTAACAGAGGAGGCGTCATCTGGGGCAGACCGCGAACGCTAACGGCTTTCAGAGGAGGGTGATGTCCAGAGGTGGCAGGCCCTGTTGGGGTGAGAGCTGGGTGGGCAAGAAAAGCCTTCAGGGAGAGGAATCGGGGGGGGCAAAGGTGCAGAGGCAGCCTCATCAGGACGCCCAGCTCTTGGAGGCCTGGGTGGGGGTGAGGACTCTTAGCGCGAGTGGGGAGCGTGTGGGGCCTCAGGGAAGAGAGCGGCCCAGCCCAGCTGCCCTGCCCTTGCCCGCCCCGCCCACCTCGCCGGGTCTGCCCACTCCCCAGCTCATCTATATGCACTGGATGAACACGGTGGTGAATTATTGTGGCCCCTTCGAGTATGAAGTCGGCTACTGCGAGAAGCTCAAGAGCTTCCTGGAGGCCAACCTGGAGTGGATGCAGAGGGAGATGGAGCTGAACGAGGACTCCGCCTACTGGCACCAGGTGGGTGTGGCTGCCATGCTCGGTGGGGCGGGGTGGAGGGTTGGGTCCACTCTGGGGATGTGCTACCACGGGGGCTGCTGCTCTTCCAGCCAGTGACTCCTCTGTCCCCCGCCCGTCGTGGCCAGCCCTTTGATGGGTCCATCGCTGTCTCCATCCCTCCCAGCTGACCTGCCGTTCATCCGTCTGTTCAATCTGCACCTGTCCTTCCTCCCTTCCATCCATCCATCCACCCGCCCGCCGGGTGGAACTCCGGCTGCCCATCCTAGCCTGCCTGTCTCCCCAGCCCATTCTGCCCCGTACGGTCAAAGGATCCCTGTAGTTCACTGTCAGCACGCTGTTTTATTTGCGCAGGAGGGAGGGGCCTTGGTCGTTGATCACATCAGAAAACAGTCAAAAAAAAGAAAGGGAAAGGGGAGAGCTAGAACACCCGGGAGTTTCGTTCTCCTTTGCTCGAAGGAGCTGCCGACGAGCGGGGAGACCCAGGGAGGATGCCCTGCCTTTGGGCCCCTGGCCGGGCCGGCAGCAAAGCCACTCATGTGTGGATTCCGTGGAACACCGTGAGGGTCTAACTGTGAAGGACACACCGCCGGCAGCCACTCTAGAAAGTGGCTGTCTGCGCCTGTGGGCACCTCCACCCCACCTGGGCCAGGTGCGCACCTGTCGCTAAGTAGAGTTTCTCACTGTCCACCCACCCACCTGCTCATACCCTCACCCACTTACCCGTTCACCCATCTGTTCACCCATCTATCCACTCAGGCACACGCCACCCATCTTGCAGATGCTTATTAAGGGCCTGGTGGAGACCCGGCCGAGGCCCCGTGGGGATGCAGCGATGCTGCTCCATGGTTACAGAAATATGACAGTCACCATGGGGAGGAGTCAGCCACATGAGACGGGTGCCCTGACACAGCAGTGCAGCCAGTAGCTAAGCGCAGAATGGCCTGGGAGGCTTCCTGGAGGAGGTGGCTCTGAGCTAGACTCTTAAGTGGGTGTGACTTGGGAGCCGGCACAGGGCAGGGGCATACAGTTAATCAGCCGAAGGCAGGAAGCTGCTTGCCGTGGATGAGTAGGGGGTGGTAAGGCGGTGCCAGGGCTGGCGGGAGCCTGGAGGGTGACCTGGGCCTGCTCCATCTGGACCCCCAGGCCGGGCCCTCGCCCCCGCAGGAGAAGGTGCGAGCCTGGGGGAGAGGCCTCACCCTCCCTCCGCCCTCCGCCCCCTCCCCAGGTGCGGCTGACCCTGCTGCAGCTGAAAGGCCTTGAGGACAGCTACGAAGGCAGCGTGGCCTTTCCAACTGGGAAGTTCACCATCAAACCCTTGGGGTTCCTGTAAGTGCCACCCCCAGAGCGGACAGGGTACGGGAGAGGGCCACACACTTCAGAGTCACACAGACCCGCACCCCAGGGCTGGCCCTGCCACTTCCCGGCTACGTGGTCTCAGACCGACTGCCCGGCGCCTCCAGAGGCCGAGCGTCGCCCTCTGCACAGTGGGTGGGTCCACGACAGCCCTGGAGCAGGGTGCTGACCCTGTGGCGCCCTGGCCTCTGCAGCCTGCTGCAGCTCTCCGGGGACCTGGAAGACCTGGAGCTGGCCCTGAACAAGACCAAGGCCAGGCACGTGCTGGGCTCTGGATCCTGCTCCGCCCTCATCAAGCTGCTGCCCGGCCACAGCGACCTCCTGGTCGCCCACAACACCTGGAACTCCTACCAGAACATGCTGCGCGTCATCAAGAAGTACCAGTTCCAGTTCCGGGAAGGCCCCCAAGGTGGGTGGACGTGGGTGCATCTGCGTGTGAGCGGCTGTGGGCACACGGGGTGGGGACACACCACGGTCACTGTAGGAGCATTCTAACAGCTCATCTTACTGTTTTTTAAAAAAATTTTATTTATTATTTTTAGAGAGAGGCGAGGGAGAAACAGAGGGAGAGAAATATCAACTCGTTGCGTCTCATACGCCCCCAGCAGGTGACCTGGCCTGCAACCCAGGCACATGCCCTGAACTTGAATAGAACCAGTGACCTTTCGGTTCGTAGGCTGAGGCTCAATCTACTGAGCCACACCAGCCAGGGCTTATCTTGTTTTCAACATGTTAATTTTCTCTAGGTTTTTATTTCACAAGGTGTATCTGTCAGCTAGTGCTGCATAACAACCCCCCCCCCATTTAAAACAACAAAAGCTTAAAACAGCCATTTGCTTTGGTCACACGTCTGCCGATCAGCTGGGTGGTTGTGTTGTCCGAGACCTGACCTGGCTGATCCTACCTGGCTCACTGATGCTTCTGGGGTCAGCTGGGGCAGCTGACTGACCCAGCACGGCCTCATTCCTAGGCCCGGGGGTTGGCTGTCAGCCGGCACGATGGGGTAGCTGAGCTTCGTGGCCTGCTCAGCAGGCTAGCTCAGGCCTGTGCCTGTGACCCCTGGGCAGGGAAGCCTGGAAGGCCTCCCGAGGGCTAGCTAAACAACTGGCATAGCATCCTGATGCCCAGGGCAAGTCAGGTGGCCGCTCAGAGTTGAGAGGTGGGGGACTAGACCCCGCTCTCTGACGTGAGGAACTGCAGAGTCACATTGCAGTGGTGTGATGCAAGCCTGGGAAGAATCAGAGCCGGTCTCGCAAACCACAGGAGGAAGGCACGAGGGCACCCTTCCCGTCAGAGGTCAAAGCTTGGCAGCTGAGGCCCACTACCCCCGGTGCCCCACCCCCACCCCAGACCGAACCCCAGAGGTAGCCCCTGCCAGATGTCTGTGGTGCCTCCCTCTCGGCCAGACTTAAAAACCCGCTGTTGCCAGGAGGTGGCGAGAAGGCGGGGAAGTGCATGCCCTCGGTCAGTGCTCGGGGGACTAGGAGTTGGCACGGCCACTTTGAGGGGCGCCCGGCCGGCCTCCGACACGATTCGAAAGCTGTCACTCCCGTGGTCAGCGGTTCCCGGGCTCAGACCTGTCTGTACAGAAACTTGGCAGTTCGGTGCAGGGGGCGTGGACAAGCATGTCACCTGCCGTGGTGGTCTAGAGACCGCCTAATGCCCCTTGACTTAAATCTAAGCAAACCTCCGAACGGACATTTGCACCGGAAGGCGCGCACACCCTAAGGGTGTGGCTGGAACTCGTGCACGGTGAGCACACGCCTGTGTGTGGCACCCGGAGCGAGGAACAGAGCGTTCCCCGCCTCCAGAAGCTTCCCTCCCGTCCCGTGCCGGGCACTGTTGTTGCCAGCCCAGCGTGCTGCCCATCCCGGCTTCTTACAGAGAGCGCAGAGTAGGTTCGCCCGGCTGTGGACGCGCCCGTCTGCATCTGCCCAGTGGGGTGTCTGCGGGAGCCACCCCCGTGGCTGCCTGCAGCCGCAGCTCCGGCATTCGCGTTGCCGCGTGCCCATGAACATTTCAGGGTCTCTGGAAAAAACCCACCTACGCCATGCATGTCTGTGACAGGAAACTGGAAGCTACAGCAAAACATACACACGCAATGAGAATCCCTCGAACACCCCACAGCCTGCAAGAGATCATTTCCCTGAACACTTGGTTGTGTTTTCTCTAGACTTTTGAAAAAATGTGCCTCCGTTTCCCATTTGGTTTCCTTTATTTGTATGACACAGTGATGTACAAATGCATTCCAGCCTCGCAGGTGAGGAGACACATTTTAACAGCTGCAGCTGCGTGTTCCACTTAACGTGTCCCCAGTTGAGGATGGGGGCCATTTCCAGGGCCTTGCTGTTTGGAACAATGCTGCAGTGGGCACGGGCCCCACCCCCTCACCTCCACCCCCGCCCCAAGAGATATTTCCTTGTGGAAAGGCCAGGTTAAAAGATGGGCACAGTTAAAGCTGTGGTCTCTGGGTAAAGACAACCAAATTGCCTCCAGGACAGGGTGGGCCAGCCTGTCTCTGAGGGTGTCGACTTTCGCCGCAGGTTTGCCAGCACTGGGTATTACGGTTCGTTTGAATTTTTTGCCATTTTAGTGGGTGATAAATGACATGAGCAGCACCCCCAAGCCTTGTCTGAGCAGCACCCCCACCCCCCGCATGCTGTCCCCCTACAGAGGACTCTCCCCTGGCTCCTGGCAATGCGCTGGCGTTCTCGTCCTACCCCGGCACCATCTTCTCCTGCGATGACTTCTACGTCCTGGGCAGCGGGCTGGTGAGTCCCCCTCCCACGGCACCGTTCTCCCCGGGTGGCTCCTCACCCCGCAGCCCTGGCGGGCCCGTGGGCGCGGCCCCCACCGCCACCCCTGGGCCGAGACGCATTTTCCTGTGATGCCACTTGGACCACTGGGCTTGTTTTTTTAAAAAACTAGTCACAGTTGACATACACCGTTACATTAGTTTCAGGCGGACAATGCAGCGATTAGATATTTATATACCCTACAAAGTGATCACCCAGTAAATCTAGTACCCATCCAATACCACGCATGGGGTGGGGCTTCTCGAATGAAGGTTCTCAGGCCCCACCCGGGCCTCCAGGACCTGCGGCCGGCCTGGGACTCTGCATTGTAACACAGCTCCTCAGAAACTGCCCGTCTTGAGGTCCTTATGAAACATCCTTGACCTCAGTGACCTCGTTTTGTTCTTAAGTATTTAGGGGAAGCTGTCCCTCCCCCCACGGCCTTGCTGTGAAATACCGCCTTCTCTCTTGCCCCCCACATAACCCTGCTAGCCTGGCCAGCTTTTCTGAATAAATGTTATTTGCAATGTGTTGTTTTTATCGGTTTTTCTGGCCAGGGTCCAAACTCGTTTAGAAATCTGTCCCTGGCACCCCTCGCCCAGGCAGCGGCCCGCGGTCGCCAGGGCAACACTGTGGAGGAGGGGAGACCTGGCTTTTAACAACCCTCCAGCAGAAGACACAGCCGATTCCCGGGTGGGGGAAGGGAGTTCTTCCCTGCTAGTCTCTGAGGGGAGCGTGGGGTAGGGTGGGGCGCCTTGCATTGAAAGGCGTGAGAGGGCCAGGCAGTGGGTGGGGGGGACCCCCTTGCCACCGTCCCGGGTGGGGACAGTAGGGGAGGAACAAACGAAATGGTTGACTCCAGTTACCTGGGAGGTGTCCAGGTGGGACATTTACCTGCCACCCGGGTTCTTACCTGGTTGTGTGCACAGACCCCTCTGGCTGTGTGGGGACCTACGAGCCCCGCCCTGAAAGCACGTTTTTAAGTGTGTAAACCACAGTGCGTGGATCAGAGAGGAGGCCCAGGATACTGAAACACGTTTGCCGAAATGTTGTTCAAGCGAACTCGGCACGCCTGCGCTGCTTTACTGGCACGTAAAGCCACCTGCCGGGGAGGCAGGCGCTGCCTGCCCCGCTCAGAAGGGACGCTCAGAAGGGACGAGGAATGAGCGCCACTGACGTTCCGACCTGCGCGCACGCACCCGTCTGTCACGGGGTGGGAGACCGCGGCTTCTGCTGGCGAGGGTCTCTGCCGGGTGCCGCTGAGGCCCGTGGTGTGTCGCCCGCGTTAACGGTGGAGGAGATGCTGAACTGCCGCTTGACGTTAGCGGAAGTTAAAATGTCGTGTTTTCCCGCCCACGTCTGCAGACTCACTGAGCGCCTCCGAGGGCTCACTCACCCGCAGCGGGGGAAGAGCTCCCTTGCGTAGGAGGGAGAAACACCGCCCCGCCCCGCCCCGCCCTGCCCTGCCCTGCCCTGCCCCGCCCCCGGGGCTCTGGGGCTGAGCTGGTCTCACTGGGCCGGTGGCTGGGGAAGCTAAGTGCCCTCGGGAGGGGGGAGGGCACCAAGCTCGTCCTGCCTGCGCGTGGCTGCTCCACTCGATGTGCAGGGATCCTCTCTGAAACACCCCGTTCGTTGATGGCTACTGCCTGCGCTTAGCTGTTTTCCAGCGTTGAGTGAGACAGGGAGAAGCACGCTAGTAGCCTGTGGTAGTGGGGGACAAGCACCGATTTAGGAGCCGGAAGTTGGGGGATCGGATCTTGATCTTGGCGCATCCACTCACCAGCCGTGACCTTTGGCGAGTCTCTTAGCCTCCTCGGTCCTCCGTTTCCCTCGCAGCCGGAAGGGGCATTAGTGACCATGCTGTGTTTTTCCCCGGGGGGCTGTGAGCTCTCGGAGATCACGGTAGTCCGCTGGGCCAGCAGCGTCCAGCCACCCAACGTTCCCTGCGAAACTGCAGGGAAGGGGTAGGAGAGGGCCGCTGTCTCTCCCGGGAAAGAGTGGACCGACTTGGGGGCGGTGAGTGCATAGGCACGGCGCCCTGGGCCCTTTGGGGGCTCTTCCCCAGGGCAGAGCCGGGTCCAGGAGTGTGGACCCCCACAGTGCTCATCCAGGGAACCAGGGAGCACGCACCCCTGAACCAGAAGGCGAGGTTTTAAAGCTATCAGTCAATCCACGAGCTACGGCTGACGCAGCACCACCCCTTGGTGGCAGCGTGCCCGGTTGTAAGTCAGCTGGCCCTCAGGCAGCGTCCCCGCGGCTCCCCCACAGGTGACACTGGAGACCACCATCGGCAACCGGAACCCGGCGCTGTGGAAGTACGTGACGCCCGGGGGCTCTGTGATGGAGTGGGTGCGCAACATCGTGGCCAACCGCCTGGCCGCGGACGGGGACACCTGGGCGGACGTCTTCAGGAGGTTCAACAGTGGCACGTGAGTGGTCTTCGGGCACCGTGGCCTCCCCACCCAAGAAATGGACCGACCTCCCCCCAGCACTCAGACCCTGGGGGGCCTCCTGCAGCACCAGAGCCACTGCCCTGCACCCCCCTGCAGAGCCCCATGGGGGACTCTCATTAGAGCCACCTCTCCTGGTTGATACACGGGGAAACTGAGGCTGGAGGAGCAAAAGCATTTGCCTCTCTCTTGCAGCCTTCCCCACCCAGGGAAGGCCCCCAGCAGGGGGGCAGGAAGAGACTTTGGGACCCGAGAGCTCTGGGGACAGTGGGGAGGGCCGTCCGAGGAGCCGCATGTGGGTGGAGCAGGGCCCTGTGAACCCGAGACACGGGAACCGGACAGCAAGGGTGGCGGGATGTGGGGCAGAAGCAACCTTTGCTCCAGCAGGTACTGGGGAGCCATAGAGTCCTCTGGAGCAGGCGGTGTGCTGAGAGAGCAGCTGGAGCACCCCTGGTCTGCAGTCCCCCAGAGGCTGCGGCTCCAGGGTGACACTCAGATGGCCAGTCACCCCCAGGCCACCCATGCCCTGTGGTTCCTGGCTATGTGGGGCGCTGGGGGCAGGGGGAGGCCGGGGCCGCGGCCCCGGGGTCCGCTCAGTCCTCCCTGCTTGGGCCCGGCAGGTACAACAACCAGTGGATGATCGTGGACTACAAAGCGTTTGTCCCCGGGGGGCCCAGCCCTGGGAGCAGGGTGCTCACCATCCTGGAGCAGATCCCGTGAGTCCCCTGGGAGAGGGGGGGCCGGGCGCTCCAGGCGGAGGGGACCACGGAGGCAAAGGCCGGGAGGCGTAGGAAGGCAAATCTTAGGCAGGGGAGGTTGGAAGGGAGGGCAGCCCTGACTGGGGCTCAAGGTTCAGGGCATGATTGACCTCCAGGCAGTGGGGAGCCAGGGGGGTCCTTGAGCAGGGCGGGGCCCCCACGAGCCCCTCTTCTCACCACTCCCGCCCTGCTTCTCTCGGTCCCAGGGGCATGGTGGTGGTGGCCGACAAGACCTCGGAGCTCTACCGGAAGACCTACTGGGCCAGCTACAACATCCCGTAGGTGTTCCTCCCTGCCCCACCCGGCGCTCAGCTCTCCATGCCAGAGAGGGAGGGGCCGTCCCACGTGATTCCCGCCCTACCCGCTTCTGGGCCGGAAAGGCCCTGGCAGTTCTGTGGTGCAGCCGTGGGGCCTAGGTCAGCACTCACGTGACTTCCCAGTCTGCAGGGTGATGGGGTGGCCCATCTCAGGCGCCGACCCTGCCGTGGCTGCCCCGCTGGCTCTGCTTTAACTGGGCCGCTCCTCCGAGCCCTCCTGCCGCTCACCGCGCTTTACCTGGGTTATGTCATTTGGTCCTTGCAACGGGCCAGCCACAGCTCCTGTTCCTATTTCACAGACAGTGACACTGAGGCCCCGAGAGGGAGCCTAACCTTCCCAAGGTCCCACAGCTGGTCAGTGATGCAGCCAGGGTCCGAAGCCGTGTCTCTCGGACCCCCAGACCCCCAGCTCGGCCACCCCACTGAGCCACCGCCCGGCACTAACAGAAGACATTTTTATTGCTCTCCTGATGGTTGTTAGGGCTAGTCTTCTGGTGTGACTGCCCCTCTGGCTCCCTGGCCACAGCCAGTGAGGCCAGTGGGAGTCGTGAGTGACCATCCTCATCCCCGGCAGGTCCTTCGAGACCGTGTTCAACGCCAGCGGGCTGCAGGCCCTGGTGGCTGAGTACGGGGACTGGTTCTCCTATGACAGAAACCCTCGGGCCCAGATCTTCCAGCGGAACCAGTCGCTGGTGCACGACATGGCCTCCATGGTCCAGCTGATGAGGTGCGTGGGGGGCAGCGAGCACTCTGGGGTCTCCACTGTCACCCATTTAACCCTCACCACCGGCCTGGGGACCGGCAGGGTGACGGTGTGCGATGGCCCTGCTCAGCGTGAGTCCTGGGACAGGTGGGGACACCGAGCTGCTGCGGGGTGACCGCCCTGTGCTGGGCACTGTGCTTGGTGCTGGACACACAAGCACCCGGTGTGTCCCCCGAGGTCCCCGGGGGTCCCCCTGCCCCGTGGAGACGTGGAGAAGCCTCAGGCACTCATGAGGACGCCGGTGTGTAGCTAGGGCCACCTGAGCCCCCAGAAATGCTACGGAGGGGACAAGGCGGGGTCTCCAGCCTGACTCGGGAGGAGCCCAGGGGCATCGGGTGCATGGGGTACCTGAGCGGAGGTCGGAGTGGTGACGGGATGACGAGGGGAGGGGCGGCGGAGCCCAGCACTGGGGTGACTCGTGCTCACTGGAGGCAGGTGGCTGCGTCAGGTGGAGTTAGGCCCCTCCCTGGCCACCCCTCCCTTCCCGCACCCAGGTACAACGACTTCCTGCACGACCCCCTGTCTCTGTGCAAAGCCTGCAGCCCCCAGCCCAACGGGGAGAACGCCATCTCCGCCCGCTCCGACCTCAACCCGGCCAACGGCTCCTACCCCTTCCAGGCTCTGCAGCAGCGCTTGCATGGCGGCATCGACGTCAAGGTGCTGGCAGCCCCCCACCCCCACCCCGCCCGGGCCTGTGGGCGGGCCATCCCCCAGGCTGGGGCCCAGGCCAAGGGGGGGGGCAGGAGTGGGGGTGGAATTGGGCTGTGGGTGGGCACCGGGGGCCCCCGGGGTTGGATCGGCGCGGAGCCCAGCCCGAGCTGACACTGGGCGCTCCGCTCCGCCCCCAGGTGACCAGCAGGGCCCTGGCCAAGGGCTTGCGCCTCGTGGCAGCCAGCGGCCCCACGTGGGACCAGGTACCCCCGTTCCAGTGGAGCACCTCGCCCTTCAGCGGCCTGCTGCACATGGGCCAGCCCGACCTCTGGAAGTTCTCGCCCGTCGAGGTCCGGTGGGACTGAGGCGCGGGCCCTGCCCGGCTGCCTTCCGCCCCTGCTGACCGCGGCAGGGCTGTGCCGCCTTGACCTCCTGCTCGTCCCCTCCGTGGCCTTTGCCCCCTGCTGCGCGCAGAGCTGAGACCTGGGTCTCACTGTCGTCCGGGCACCCCTGGGTGGGGCACAGGGGCCAGGGGGCCCAGAACTGACTCCCTCTCTCCCCAAGTGCCGCCTCTGTCTCCCTCTGCTTCCCACCCTGGGGCCCCATCCTCAGGCTGCCCCCTGAGGGATCAGGGTCAGGGCCCCCGGTGGTGCTGGGGGGGCCTGTTCTGGGCCTGTTGCTGGCGGCTCTGGAGCTGGTGGGGTTGCAGCCCCGAGCCCTGGGCGCTACCCGTGGTTGGTGTCTCCTCCTCCGGTCCCAGCTCCTCCGCCCCTTTAGGAAGCGGCCCCCTGTCGCCCCTCTGGACAGCTTTCTCAAGGACAGAAACTGGAAAACAAACAAAAACCAAAGGTTCCGGCAACCTGTGGCTGGAGGGGGCCTGAGTGTCCTCGCTGGCTCCGGGGCAGACAGGAGCGGCAGGTCAGCCCCGAGTCCCAGCCTCACGCCCCTCCCCTGCCTGGGCTCGCCCCGGCTTCAGGCAGCCAGCGCCCTCAGTTCCCCTGCTGGGGGCACCCAGTCGCAGGCTGTGACATCATTAAACGGGGGAGGCCGAGGCCATGGCCTCTGTGCTGTGCGTCTTCCCGGGGCAGTGGGGGAGGCTGGGGCCGCGCCTTTTCTCCCCGCAAGATGGGGGTCTGCACCGTCCTCCCATGCGTCTTGCCCTTCCTTCTGTCCGTCCACCTGTCCATCCACCCATCCAGCCATGTTTATGGAGCTCCCACTTTGTTCTGGGTGCTGTCCCGGGACCCTGTTAACCGCAAGACCTTCCCAAGTCCTACTGCGGGGCACAGGTCAACGCAAAACAGAGCCCCGCCCCCGTCTGTTCATACACGAAAACCCGCACTGGAGACAAGTCTCGCCCCATGTGCCCACGGGAGACAGCACGGAGCCCGCGGTCGGAGACCTGGGTGCGCATCCTGTCACCATCTCCTACCAGCAATGGAAGCCAGCCCCCCTCAGCCCCGGTCTCCTCCTCTGTAAAATGGGGTGATGGTATGAGCAACACTCCCCGGGCGGGGGAGCGCGGCTCGGTGAGGATGCATGCAGTGGCGGCTGTGACCCGCTACGCAGGGCCTCGCACACTGGGCCTGCGAGGACCAGTGGGTGTCAACGGTCACTTAGTGTGGACGGGCCCCTGTGATGAGGCCCATGGAGACCTTGTGACCAAAGGTCCGTGACACGTCCCTGTCCTTAGGGAGTTTATGTCGGAGAGGTGGTCAGCCCGAGAGGAGCAGCGCAGCAGGCGCGTGGGTGTGGGTGGGTGGTCTGGAGGGAGCAGAGCCAGGCGGGGAGCCTTGGGCCACAGCAGGGGTGGGGGATCCCCCAGGGCCGTTCTGTAGAAGTGGCGACTCTGGTCCGTTCCCCAGAACCATTCGGGCCCCTTCTGCTTCCTGGGAGGTGGGGACAGTCGGGCAGCCGGGGTGATTCTGAAGACTGTGGGCACGTGCAGACGGTCGCCCAGGGGGGCTCCCGCTGACCCAGCCACGGCAGGGCGGAGGCTGCAGGGCCTGTGCCCCAGGACTTTGCCGTAGCCTCCACTGCAGCAGAGCAGCGGCCGGCCTGCACCAGGGACTTCCGCCCGGCCCGCCGGACAAGGGTCCAGCCCGCCCGTGGGCCCCAGCCCACAGTGCCTCGGCCCCCCTGCTCCTGGTTGGAGGTGCCTACCTCCTCTCCTGGGGGGTCCATGCCTGATCCGGGCGGGACAGGGGGAGCTGGAAGCCACCCTGCTGGGAGCAGGTTTTCCTGAACTGGGTGCCGCTGCGGTTCCCCTCTCCCCGGGAGCAGCTATGGAGCCGCACGCAGGGCTGATGGTTTATTTCCCGTCCCTGCCGGCCTGTCCTTGATGTCCCGTCCCCTGGGAGTTCACGGTGCCCGTGGAGATCAGTAGGCAGGCTGGTGGCCCTGCGGCTTGGGGTGGTGTTCCACTCCCCCACTAAAATCTCACAGCTTCTGCCCTTTGTTGGGGTGAGGGGCTCTGCGAGCCTGGCTCACCGTGGGGTGCCCTGAGAGGTTGGAGTGGTCTCAGGCTTCACTTTGAACTCAGGATCCAGCGAAGTGCCCAGTGGCTGCTGCGGGTGGTGGTGAGAGAGGGGGTCCCCTCCCGGCCTCTGTGTTACATGCTGCCCTCAGAACACCTTGGAGGAGAGGGCTCCGTGTTTCTAGAGGGTCCGCCTGACGCTGACTTCACATCCACTCCTTCCCCGTTCCCGAGATGATTGTCCAGTGTTGGGTTTACACACCCCCAGGGATGGGGGGCTCACTACTGGGCTCCCAGTGGTTCTGTAAAAAAATCTGCCTTCCCTGGAGGCAGCCCTCGTCCCCGAGCCCCCCTGTCCAGTGCCGCTTCCCTCCCCAACTTCCTGCCCCCTGACATGCAAGCTCAGCGGGGGTGGGGGTCTTGAGTTCTGCGTGGGGGTCCTGGGGGTGGGGGTGGAGGTTGGGGGTGCTCACTGCCGAGAGGGGGGCTGGAACAAGCATGATGGGTGAGGGGAGGGAGGAAGATAGCGATGATGGAAAAACTTGAGGGATCTTTGCTTCATAAATATGTATTTTCCTTTTCCAACGAAAATATTTGCACATTAGAAAAACGAGTGAGGGTGGGCTTTGAGACAAGAAGGTCCCTCAGCCCTGGATGGTGGCCCCGTCCATCTTCCCAGGTCGAAAGGCCGGGGCGGGGACACCTCGATCCGAGGGGCGGCCTGGTGCTGTGATCTTGGCCCCTCCCACCCGCGTCGCTCTGGGAGCCTGATATGTTACACGTGGGTGGTTGTCTCCCCGGCAGGGCTGGCTGGGTTCCGTCACAGGGCAGTCACGCCAATAGCAGGGGTTCAGTCTGCAGCCCCGCTGACTGCCGGCTCCTGCCTCCACCTCGGGGCGCCGGCCCCTCCACACAGTGGCCTTGGGGGCGCAGGGAGGCGCTGACCCGCCTGGCCGCAGGCCCCCAGCCAGACACCAGAACAGTGTGTACAGCGTGGCACTGCGGGGGGGGGAAACCCCAGCACCTCCTGGGGGGCCCCCAGGCGGCGGAGGGAGGTGCGCAGGGGAGCACTCTCATTTCGGCGGCTCGTCCTTCATGCCCAGCTGTGCCTTGAGGGCCTGCAGCTGGGCCAGGCTGATGTTGCTGCCCCCACAGACGATGACCACGAGGGAGGACAGGGGGCTGCGGAGCTTCCCCTCTCCTTGCAGCTTCTGAATCACGCGGCTGTAGACGGCGGCCAGGGCTGCCCCGCAGGCGGGCTCCACCAGGATCTTCTCGTCATCTGCCGGGGGAGTGGGGGAGGGTGCGGTGAGGGCGGGGCCCCGGGCACGCAGGGTGCAGCATGGGGATTCAAAGCCCATCTGCTGTCAGGCCCTCGGCTTTGGCCACAGACTCAGCTCCTCCCGTCATTATCCTGGGTGGACCTTCCCAGCCCTGAGCCAGGGCAGGCTCTGTCATGAGTGCTAACACTGATAAAGAGACTACAGGGGCCTGAGCAGTGGGTGGAGAAGGATTCTGAGGCAACAGCCAAGCGAGAGTGGCTAGGTTGATGGGCCAAACTGACACTGGCGCAGGAGGATTCAGTGACAGCCTAAATGCTACAGCGTGTGGATGTGTATGCCATCTTTGTCCTAGGCTGAACCCAGAAAATGTCCAACCTAGTTATACACCCACTTCTGAATCCATCGCTGAGGCCTAGACTTTCCTTTTTCACCCTGGCTGCCAGGAAGCTCAGAACCAATATTTTAAAATAGTTGTTTTCTGTTGTCACGGTGATCAGGCTTACTTCTTCATTTGTGCCTTTGCCCTTTCTATTTTTACTGCTGCTTTGTATCTCCCATGGGAAGTTACCAGGAATGGGTGGGAGTCAGACCTTAAACTTGTAGAGGTGGGAGCCTTGGGTGTACCACGTGGCCAGGACAGCCCCTCAGCTCCTGAGCCAGCGGGTAGGGTCTTGCAAGGACTGGGCACATACCCACAAACTTCTCAATGGCGGCCACAGCCTCCTGGTCCGAGATAACTTCTGAGAAAATGGGGTGTTCCTGAGACAGCTTCAGGGCCTGAGCCGCCACAGTCTTCACACACAGGGCCTTGGCAGCACTGGGGCGGGGCGTGGGAAACAGGAGTGGGGGAAACAGGTAGGAGGGGGGATGGAGATGGGGGCCAGGGTGGGGAGGGAGAGAGAGAGAAATTCGGGTGTGAGTGGGAGGAGAGGAGGAACTGGGGTTGTGGGCATGGGGATGAGCATTCCCTGTGCAGCCGTAAACCACCGAAAAGTCCCAGGGACTGGCAGCAGGTGTGACCATGTGACTACGTTCTGGCCAATGAGTGGTAAGTGGAAGTACTGTGTCTTTAAAGGGAGGGGGCACAGCTTTGGCCCTGCTTCCTCCTCCCTGCCAGATGGAATGTGGGTGTGATAGCTGGCACTTACGCAGCCATGTTGGCCCCCGAGACCACATAATAAGGATGATGGAGAACAAACTCAGGGAGCCTGGGCCCCTGGCTTCATGGAGCTGCCCCTGGAGGGTGTATCTCTAGATTTTGTTTTTAATAGGAGAGGAAATAAAATTCCATTTTCAGTTGCTGCTTTTTTGGATTCCTGTATAAAGCAGCCAAAACTAATGCTGGTTAAACACCGCATGTCAAAGACTTGGGGCTAGGATGTGAACTCCTCGGCGGCAGGAGCTGTGTGGATCCACCTCCGTCTCCAGGACCAGCCGGTGGCCACCCCGTATCAGGGCTCAGTAATGGTGGGCAGATGAATAAAGGGTGCGAGACCCTGCTGCACAGAAGCTCAATAAGTGATCGGCATTAGCCCCTTTGTACGAGGAAGTGTGATGTTCATGGTGCGGAGTCACCCAGACTTGGGCTCCGTCCCCTGCGGGACCACTCGCTGGCTCTGTGATTCTGGGCCAGTGAACCAAGCCTCAGTCCCCTCAGCTGTACAATGGGTTATCCGGGTCTGCTTGGCAGCCAGCCCCGAGGGGGCGTCCCCACGGCTTGCTGAACCCTGCGTGCAGGCCCCCTGGCCGCTCACCTGGTGATCCGGGGCAGAGACACGAGCTTGCCGGCAGAGGCGGCAGCGTGGAAGCTGTGGGCTCCCGTGGTCTCCAGGGCGATGACGGGCACGTCCCCCCAGCCCACCTCCTGCAGCCCCTGGACCACTCCACACAGCAGGCCGCCGCCACCCACGGACAGTGCGATGGCCCCCGGCTTTGCGCCCAGCGTCTCCTTCAGCTCCTTCACGATGGACGTGTGGCCTTCCCTGCAGGGTGGCGGAGGAGGCAGGTCAGGGCTGGGCTCCCTGGAGACACCAGACAGGGGCCCTCCCACTGGTCCCCTCCTCCCCGACTCCTCCCTGCTTTCCAGCTGCCAGCATCTCACCCCCAGCTGAAGGCTTCCTCTGGCCTCCAAGAACACCCCTCACCCAGTGGCCGTGGGAGTTAAGCATTAGGGGTGTTGGTGCCTAAACACCCCTGCCGGCGGGGAGCCTGGTCTGTGCTCCACGCTGGCTCCCAGGGACCCCCGTGAAGTGAAGCCCCAGCTGCCCACAGCAGTCGCCTGCCCACGAGGGGCCCGGTTCCTGGCCCCGGGACACACAGCTGCTTTCCTTCCTCATCTGCCCTCCCCTCCCCTCTAAGGAATCACCTCCCAAGCAAACCCCTCTCCCCGAAACCCTCCTCTGGGGATCCGCTTCGGGGAGCAGCCGATGGCAGACACCTGTGTCCCTGAACGCACAGGCTCACTCACGGCCGTGGAGAATGGGCGTTGGAGCAGGGGCGCGTGTGCTTCCGTGTGATGGCGTGTGCACCCACACGTGTGCTGCTGCTGTGTGTAATAGCGTGATGGGGCGCCTTGGGACAGGCGTCCACCAGCGGTGGAGGAGGTGGGTGCTGCCCACCCACACCAGGCGGCCCTGGGCCCCACGTACCAGATGAGGGGGTCGTCGAAGGGAGGGATGAAGACCCAGCCTGGGTTGTTCTTCACCAGGGCCTTGGCCAGCTCGAAGGCCTCGTCCAACATCTGCAAGGCCATGGGGGAGGCGGGAGCGGGTGA
Source organism: Phyllostomus discolor (assembly GCF_004126475.2). Lineage (NCBI taxonomy): Eukaryota > Metazoa > Chordata > Mammalia > Chiroptera > Phyllostomidae > Phyllostomus > Phyllostomus discolor. Next base: position 47,031,913 of record NC_040915.2, read on the forward strand.
GGGGCCGGGAGACGCCCCCCTGCCGCCAGCTGCCCTCCCGGCCCCGGGTGGGCACTCACCTCACCCACCACCTTGACCGTGGCGCCCTCACCCTTGAGCCGCTCGATGGTGAGGGCGGGGGTGGTGCTGGGCACGACGATGGTGGCGGGGACACCCAGCTTCCTGGCGGCGTAGGCAGCCGCCATGCCCGCGTTGCCCGCTGCCGGGGGAAGGGAGTACACAGCCTGTCAGCGCGGGAGGGCCTGGGAGCCCGACCTCCGGCCTCTGAACCCCCCTGGGTGACCTCAGGCCTCCCCCTGGAATTCCAAATTGGGCCTGCTGCAAATGTTTGCAACAGCTCATGGCTAGGGAGACCGGGGCCCAGAGAGGTGGGGCGCTTGGCCCCGGGACACACAGCAGAGGACAGGCGAAGACAGGCAGGCCGCTTACCTGAGGAGCAGACGAAATGTTTGCAGCCGCGCTCAGCCCACTGTGGAGACGAGGGGGGAGGGGGTCAGGCCCTGGGCTCTTCCTTCCCACCGGGAACACCTCCCCGTGACTCTAGCCAAACTCCTTCCTTCCTTCACGTGGACCTTGCACTGCCCTCGCCTATCAGATGCCGTCTTTCCTGCCCAAAGAGCCTGGTCCAGGGAAGGGTGATGGAGAGGCTGGCAGCAGGCAGCTCTGGGGTCGGCCCGCAGGGGACCCGCATGGCGGGCACCCCTTATCCAGCAGAAGCGCTAATGGTGGGTGCTCAGCCACCGTGGGGAGTCGGCGGGGCCTGGCCTGGAACACAGGACACTGGCCCTACCCCATTGAGGAAAAAGGACGTGCCACCCTCGCCCGGAGCTCTCCTGTACCGTCTGGCAGAGGTGTCCGATGCCCCGGATCTTGAAGGAGCCCGAGGGCTGGGCACTGTCCATCTTGAGGTAGACGCTGGTGCCAGCCAGTTTGGACAGGGCCATGCTGTCACGGACGGGGGTCTTCACGTGCAGGGGCTCTCGGGAAGGCATTGCCGGGAGAAGGAGGGAGCAGGCCAGGGAGCTGGGTGTCTGGCTGGACCAAGAGAGCGAGGGATGGGTTGGAGACGGTCTAGATGGATGGACGGGTGGACAGTCCCCAGACAGATGGAGGGTAGGTGGACAGGTAGACCGTCTTCTGGGTTGTCTCAGGGCTACCAGGTCCCAGGCTTTATTCCCAGGGGCACGTCTGGGCAGCCAATAGGGCCTCAGGGCCAGCCACACCCCCACCAGGACACGCCCCCTGGCCCGAGGCCTGGGGCTGCTGGGAGGGGAAGTGGCCCCCCCCCCTCCCGCAGCGTCCTCCAGTCTCTCCCCTGCCCCTCTCTGCTCCCCTCCTGCCCCCTCCCCTCCCCATTCTCAGTGTCGTTGGAAAACACCCACTTCCCAAGGACTGCTGGAGGCCGCAGGAGGATGGTGTGAGATAATGCCCTTGAAGTCCCTAGCAGGTGCTTGGCACATAGTAGGCACCCGAGAAACAATCCCCGGGAGAAACGGGCACTATCGTTATCTATCCTTGTTTCACAGAGAGGGAGGCTGAGGCTCAGACAGTCAGAGGGCGGAGCTGGCATCGGAACCCAGCGGTCTGACTCCCAGCAATCCGAACCTGTTCTGGGTCGCCTTCCGCTGCCATGCTTTTGGGACTTTTTCGCTATAAAGGGGTGGAAAGCATTATGGGTAAGACCAGGCAGACCAGAGCTCACATCCTGACTGCCGTTCGCTAGTGGTGGGCCCTGGGCAGTCCCTTTGCCTCCTGGAGCCTCCCTTTGCTCATCTGTAAAATGGGGACAATAATGGTGCCACTCTCCTAGGGACAGATGACATGATAATGTACCAGTTATGTACGTAAGGGGCCCAGAACGCAGTGCTCAGTAAGTGTTGGCAGCCATTGTATCTTCGTCATCACCATCATCATCGTCATCATCATCATCGTCATCATCTTCGTCATCACAGAGCTGCAGGGCCTCATCCCCGAACTCACTCCCTGCCCCACGCCGAGCCTCCTGCCTGTCCCTGGCTGCACGCAGGGGCCTGGGTGTGCACAGGCTGGCACACACGCGCTTGCACACACGCAGCCCTGGCCCCTCAACAGAGCCCCCTTGTCTGGCCGGCCGGGACAAGAACACCGATGCAACGGAGGGCAGTGAGGGCTGGAGCGGCCTGCACAGCCGTCCCTCTCGGTGGGACAAGCTGCCGGCTCTTGCCGCCCCACTGCCTTTGCACTGGCTCGCCCAAGCCCTCTCCCCGGTGGCACGTGCCCAGGCATGTGCCGGGCACACCGGGTGCGGAGCTGAAGCGGTGCGGGCGTCGCGAGGTGCACGTGTGGGCACAGCCTCCCTGCGTGGCCCTGAGTGTATACAGCCGGCGCTCACACTGCCCCGCGTCTGCCGCGGCCTGCGCTCATACCAGGTGTTTCCCACGTGGGGTGTCGCTTAGTCCTCAAACAATGAGGTGAGTGGGCGCTGTGAGCCCCACGTCACAGGTGAAGGAGCAGGCTGAGAGGCAGAGTAGAATTGTCATTCGGGTGGCAGGGGTGGGGGAAGGCTCACTCGGAGATTCTGGGCGAGAGGGCTGAGGTGGGGTGAGGGGAGGGGTCCAGGAGCGGTTGCCGCAGGGCCGCCAGGGCTGCCAACGAAAGAATCCGTTTCCGTTTCCGTCGCCCCCCTGTAGCCCTGTCTACGTTGTCCCACTTGTCCCAGCAAGGGCGTGTCGCTGTCGTGATTGGAAAAAAAAAAAACAAATTAAGAAAACCCATCATAAAAGATCCCAAAAGAGGGAAAAAGACAAAATATATATCGCTGTTATTGACATCCTGTTTGGGCATATCCTTTTCAAAAAAATTTTTTTTCAAAGATTTTATTTATTCTTTAGAGAGAGGGGGAAGGAGAAGGAAAGAGAGGGAAGGAAACATCCACGTGAGAGAGAAACATGGGTCAGTTGACTCCCGCACGCCCCCAACGGGGGGGGGGGGGGGGGCGGGGCCGGGCCCGCAACCCAGGCATGCGCCCCGACTGGGAATCGATCTTGCAGCCTTTTGGTTTGCAGGACGTTGTCCAGCCCACTGAGCCACACCGGCCAGGGCTGGGCATTTCCTCTGTAAAGTGACGGCTTTATTGAGACACAGTTTGCCCAGCGTACAGCTCACCCATTTACAGAGGCTCCGTCTGAGGACATTTCCAGCACCCTGAAAAGAAACCTCATACCCACTAAGAGCCTCCCCTCCCCATCCCAGCCCCAGGCAGCCGCCTACCTGCTTTCTGTGCCTGTGAGTCCGCCCCTTCTGGACACTGTCTATACTCGGAATCGGACAGTGTTTGACATTGGGTGTCTGGCTCCTCTCACCTGGCATCGTATTTTCGAGGTTCATCCACGTTGTAACATGTCGGTGCCGCGTCCCCTTTTACGGGTGCATAGTATTCCGTTGCCGGGACAGAATATATTTTATCTATCTACTCATCCACTAATAAATATTGGCCGTCTGGGCATATCTCCGTTTTTAAGTATAAAAAATTACGTACACGAGCAGTTCTGCATTCCATCACACGGCTAGGAACTGAGACCCTAATGGGGTGGGGGAGCCCCACCTAAGGCCCCCCTGGGGAGGAGATGGAGCAAAGCCAGGTGGGGTCTCCACGGGACGGGGACGTTCTCACCTGTCACCTGCTGGGGGGGGCTCGGGGGAAGGCTGGCCGCTGTCGCCAGGCCAGCTGCGGGGGTATCGGTTCATGCCTGGGACTGTGGCACCAGAGGTGTGTCTGCTTCCAGATGGCAAGTGGCGTTAGCTCTGTTACATCACACCCTCCCGGGAGGTGTCCCGGGGACGGCCCGGTCAGAGCGTCCTTGGCTGCGGGAGGTGGGGATTCTGACGGTTGTTTTCACAGCCTGGGGAGGAACGGACAGCTCTCGCCTCTGTTTGCCCTTCTGGCTGGCAAAGCCATGCCCGGACTCCTGGTTCGTTAAGGTCTCCAGCTCCTGAGTCCATCACACCTGGGCCAAAAATGACAGCCAGCTGTACGACCTCAGGGTCACCACCTCCGTTCCCTTAGCTTCAGTTTCCTGCCCGGAGAAATGGGGACCTTGGTCGCTACTGGGGATCCCGAGACTCAGACATAATGGCAGACTGGTGCCGAGTCAGGGCTCAAGGAAGAGGAGCTGCTATTCGTGATTATCTTTAGCCTTATTGTTATTACTGTTATTTATTTATTTATTTATTCATAGGCAGAGGGGAAGAGAGGGAGAAAGACAAACGTCAATGTATGGTTGCCTCTTGCACGCCCCCTACTGGGGACCTGACCTGGCCCGCAACCCAGGTGTGTGCCCTGACTGGGAATTGAAACAGCGGCCCTTTGGTTTGCAGGCCGGCGCTCCATCCCTACACCAGCTGGGGTAGCCTTATTATTATTATTATTATTATCCATGATTTCTCCACTCTGTCTGGTCCCCTTTTCCTGAGTCCTCCCTCCAGACCGGGTTCCTCACTTATGTCCCCCCCCCCCCCCCCCGCGTCCCCCCGGCAACTCTGGGCTGGAGCCTCTTTGGGGTTCTGTAGCCTGACCCCGCTGGGAGTCTCTCCCGGGGGACCATGAGCGGCCCCAGGGATGGTCCGCATTCACCCTGTTCCCGCTGGGTCCCCCTCTCTCTCCTCCACCCGTTCCACACCCTACCATGCACAAGGCAGCCCCTCACAACAAAGAAATATCTGGCCCCAAATGTCAGTAGCACCGAGATTGGCCAGGATTTAACCCGATGTGGGCAAAGGTACTCTGTCTAAAAGGCTGTTGCTGCCTGGCTGGTGTGGCTCAGTGGATTGAGCCCTGGCCTGTAAACCAAAAGGCTGCAGGTTCGATTCCCAGTCAGGGTACGTGCCTGGGTTGCAGGCCAGGTCCCCAGTAGGGGACGTGTGAGAGGCAGCCACGCATTGAAGTTTCTCTCTCTCTTTCTCCCTCCTTTCCTCTCTAAAATTACATGAATAAAATCTTTAAAAAGGAAAGGGTGTATAAAAAGCTGTTGCTCTATGTCCAACTGCTATTCGATGCCCCCTCAGAGAAGTGAGTTGATTTTTTTTTTCTTGGTGAAATCAATACAAGCGAATCAGGCCTCCGTAGTTTCAGACTCAATGCATTCCCCGTTTGCGGCCCTCGCCGTAGGACCCGGCAGCTAGCCCTCCCCGTTTTCATCCACCTGGCTTCACCCCATCCTCCCCTTCCGTCGGGGCCTCGTGGAAGCTGCCTGACGCCTCCCTCCCTCTTGGTAGCGATGGCTCCAGCTTCACCAGGTGTGGCACACTGTCTCTGGGTGGGCTGTCATGGCTAACGCTGGTCACGGCCAAGGTCAGAACCCCGGGCCGCGCTGGGTCTCCCCCGGGGGTTATCATCACCCATTAGCCCGCATTCGGTGGGCAGAGCTGGCGAGGGCCAGGCGGCCCATGAGGGACTCTGTCCAGAGTCCACGGGGAAATGGCACTGTGTGCAGCAGGAACTGATCCCGGATCACGGACCCAGCGTGCCATGCCTGAAGACTTCTTGGCTTTTCCCTGGCTTGGCTTAATTTTTATTTCAAGCAGATAATTTTTAAGAAAAATATTTATGTTCAGAGAGAGGGGAAGGGAAGAAGAAAGAGAGGGAGAGACACATCGATGTGAAAGAGAGAGAATAGAATGGCAGTTGGCTCCCCCTCTTGTGGGCCCCCAGCCGGGGACCTGGCCTGCAACCCGGGCATGGGCTCTGGCTGGAGAGTTGAACCAGCAACTTTTCGGTTGATAGGCCTGCATGCAACCCGCTGAGCCACACCAGTGGGGGCTTAAGCAGCTAATTAATTGGAGGCAATGAGGGTTTCCCTCCTCTCTCCACGGGGGGCAGGGGCATGAAGGGGCAGAGTTACCGCAGACAGGGTTGGGGTACAGTCTGGTCCTCCATTGTTTGTCCCCCGCCCCAGCTGCCCCAGCTGCCCCAGCTGCCCCGGGAGGCTTTCTTCATTCCCAGTCAAGTCCACACTTTATTCGGATTTCTCTAGTTTTTAGCAAATACCCTTTTTCTGTCCTGGGATCCCACCTAAGACACTGTGTTTCATTTCGTCGTCATGTCTCCTTGGGTTCCTCCTGGCTGCGACAGTGCCTCAGACTGCCGTTGTTGTCAATGACCTTGACCTGGCTGCGACAGTGCCTCCGACTGCCCTTGTTGTCAATGACCTTGACCATCTTGAACCACACTGGTCGTGGGTTTTATATTTCTTCTCATGAGCCCCCTGGGGTTACAGGTGTTGGGGAGGAGAAGACCGTGGGCGTGAAATGCCACTGTCCACACGTCACGTCACGTCCAGTCCACGTCAACCACCAACACGGCTCACCGCTGCTGACGCTGACCTCGCTCACCTGGCCCCCGGAGGGTCCGCCAGGCGTCCCCACCGCTCACTTCCCCTTCCTTTCTGGGCGTGGGCTTTTTGAAGGTTGCGTCCGCCTGCAACCTGAAGGTTGAGTCCTAGACAGACTCTCTTGGCCAGCCCAACACATAGCCACCAGCCACTTGATGCTCTTTAAATTGATAAAATAAAATTTATTGAATTTGAATTTATTAAAATTTAAAATTTATTTTAAAATTTATATTAAAATTTAAATTTTATTTTAAATTTTAAAATTTGATTTTTAATTTTAAAATTTTATTTAAATTTTTAAAATTTAATTTTTTATTTAAAATTGATTTTTAAATTTATTTAAAATTTATTAAATTTTGAATTTATTAAAATTGATTAAATAAAATTTACAGTTCAATCCCTCAGCCTCAGGGCTCAGTAGCCCGGGTGGGGTGGGGGGAGGGGCTACCCCACTGAAAAGCACAGATTGAGCAGCATTCTCACCACGGCGCCCTGTCCCCTCGGCCCTCTCCTCCCTCAGCCCACCGTCCCCTGGCCCCCACCCCGCCGTCACCCCGCCGACACCCCGGGGTAACCCCTCAGCAGCACAGCCTGTATGTCAGCCACTTCTGCTCCTCGTCATCGGTCAGTAAAACTCACCGCACCCTGTACGTATTTTCCCTCTTTCCTCGCTCAGAATGCGCCGTGGGCACTGCTTTGGGTAGCAGGTTCAGATCTACTTCCTGGGGATGCTGCAGGAATGCACAGGGCGGGCACAGTTTGATTATCAACCGCTTTCCTCTCCAGGGGCCTCTCGGCTTCCAGCGGTTCTGTTTGTCTGTTTGTTTGTTTGTTTCTGTGGTTCCATGCAGTAGTCTGATAAACACCCTCACACCCCTGCTCTTACCCTCTGGCCCTTTTGTTTGTTTGTTTGTTTGTTTTTTAGAATAAATTCTCCAAATTAAGATTTCTAGGTTAAAGGAATGGGTATTTACCAAATTGTAATAGAGAGTGACAGATTCATGTCCTGAAAGGAGATGAAAATAGCAATTCCCGGTTGCACCAGCAACATACGAGGCGCCTGTTTTGCTTCGTACTCACCAGCCGTGGCGGTTAGTGCTTTTATGCTTTTTAAAAACTGTTGCCAACCTAAAACAAGGCATTTTATCGTTGCTCAGTTTTGCATTTGTCTATGGCTGCATCCCTGCAGCTTTACTGCACTCGCTGCCGGGCGTGTGGACCGTGAGCCCCGTGAGGGCCAGGAGCGCGTCTTCTTTGTCTCCATCTCTCCTTTCGAGGGGCCTAGATCTGCGTAGTATGGGGCGATGTTTGTTGAATGAATAAACGAACGGCTTAATTCTGAAAGCCTGGTTCACATGGGCCAGATGTTTCCTGGGCCTTGAGGCCACATGTTAAAGTGTCTCCTTTTCTCCTGTGGGCCTCAGTTTCCCCACCCACAACAAGGGTGCATTCTAGGGCCCTTGAGGGCTCTTTCAGCTCCGACGCCACGATGATGGGTCTGTAAGACTCCAAGGACAAGAGTGTCCGGGTTGGACGTAGGTTCCTGCGGCAATGGCCCCATGGCTTACTTGCTGGACAACCTGGGGCAAGTTGCTTAACCTTTCTGTGCCTCAGCTTCTCCCTTGATGCCTGACCCCTTTTCTTTTCAAGGGAAAGAGGAGAGAGGGAGAGTTCCTCTGTTCAGGGGTCTCACACGCAAATTTCTGCAGGGCCAGCAGAGGTCTGTCGGGCGTTGGAAATGCAATGGGAAGAGGTGGGGACAGTGGCAAATGGAGAGCCGTGTCCCTCTACAGAGGACAGAGCGAATCAGCTCCAGCCCACAGAAGTGTGGCCCCCTAGCCCTGACCAGGGTGGCTCAGTGACTTGGGTGTTGTCTTGCAAAGTGAAAGGTCGCCGGTTCAATTCCCGGTCAGGGCACATGCCTGGGTTTTAAGTTTGGTCTGCAGTCGGGGTGCGTGTGAGAGGCAACCAATTGATGTTTCTCTCTCACATCCATGTTTCTCTCCCTCTCTTCCTCCCTTCCTTCGCCTCTCTCTAAAAAATAAATAAATAAAATCTTAAAAAAAAAAGAAATGTGGCCCCTTAGTTTGAGACCCTCTCTGCTGTAGCACGAGTATCATCTTGGCGGAGGTCTGAGAAGTGACCTAGGAGGTACTGGGTGTCCGGAGACCCGGGTTCAAATCCCAGCTGGGTCCCTCACTGGCGCGGCTGCTTGCATGACCGCCTGAGCCCAGTTCTCTCATCTGTTTAATGGAGCTGAGCCTCGCGGCTGGGAAGATGTCGGGCCTGGGTCCTGAGCGAAGCCCGCACGTCTGGAGGGCCCAGTGCTGTCCCCCTCCTCTCCCTGCAATTCCCTCGCCCAGCAAACAAGAAAGTCGTCTGGGGGTGGGGGCGGGGAGAATGGTGAAATCAAGCTTAATAAACAACCCCGGGGACTGGCCAGGGTGGGTGTGTGGCAGCCTGAGGTGTCAGGGACAGCGGCTGGCTGACGAAGATGGCCCGGGAGGGGACAGGTCAGTGGCCTGGCCCGTCTGTCCAGCCTCCTCTGATGCAGTCACCCTGGCTCTCCCCACACCATCCTCTTGGCAGTCGGGAGCTCTGGCGCCGGGCCCCTCTGGGCGTGACCCTGGCTCTGCCCCTGCTGCCGCGGGACCCCGAGAAAGTGCCTTGACCTCCCCGAGACAAGTCTGATTCCACGCCGTGGAGTGCGTGCTCACACGCACGCCCTCCCCACCCCCGGTGCTGTAAACATGCCGTGGCACAGTGACGTCGTGTTTCCAGACTTCGGACCCCGCCGCTTCCGTCACAGTGTCGTCTCCCGTCCTCTGTAACAGTAACAATAACAACGATAGCAGCAGCAGCAGCAAGAAGCCTTTGTTGGAGACGGTTTACATGGAGTCACCCAAGGTCACACGGCCAGGGAGCGGTGGCAGGGCTGGTGTCTCAGTGTTCCAACCACCCTGCCTCCTCATGCCAGAAACGACCACTGCTGCCACATGGGGTGTTTCGTCTTATGTTTTATCTTTTATTTTTTTTTAAACTTTTAAAACATATTTTATTTATTTATTTTTAGAGAGGGAAGGGAGGGAGAAAGAGAGAGAGAGAGAGAGAGAGAAACATCAATGTGCAGTTGCTAGGGGGCCATGGCCTGCAACCCAGGCATGTACCCTGAGTAACCCAGGCTGGGGATCGAACCTGTGATGCTTTGGTTTGCAGCCCACGCTCAATCCACTGAGCTATGCCAGCCAGGGCTCATCTTATTTTTTAAACAGACTCTATGCTTAGGCTCTCATACCTGCCTAACTTTTCCCTCAGCAATAATATCCATGAAATAGGCTGTGTGCTAAGTCCTCCTCCTCCAGGAAGCCCTCCCTGATTCCACCCTGCCCTCAGCTGTCCTGTGGGGACCTTCTGCTCTCTGTCCTCCTTGGAGGGGTGTTAGCATTGTCACTCAATTGGGTGTCTTCCTCTCCTCTCCAGGCCGGGACCCACCTGAGGGCATGAACTGAGTTCCATCCCCTCTGTTCCCAGTGCTCAGGCCAGGATAGAAGACCCAGTGATGGTGGTGTTTAATGTGTGGATGGGAATGAAGCTGCCAGCTTCCTTGTTGGGGTTCACGGCCCACCAGCTCCACTTGACCCCAAGTGGCCGGGCATTAATCATCAAACCTGAGGGGGTCACCCAAGGTCCAAGGAGGGCACGGAATACCTGGGCTACCAGTCTTTCCTGGGCCTCAACTCCCATTTGACATAGAGGGAAACTGAGGCCCAGATGGACGTGCCCAGCTGAGATTTGCCCAGTGAGACAGCAAAAGGGACAAGATGGGAATGCGATTATACCACTCCCTGGCCCACAACCTTCTATGGCTCCCTAGTGCCCCTGGGCAGGGTCCAGACTGTGGACTGGCACAGCCATCCCTGGGGACGCTGGTCCCGGCCCGCCTGTCCAGCCCCTCACCCGCCTGCGGCCCCACCCCCGCCTTCTCTGTTCCAGCCCCACAGGACACCTCTCCATTCTTGGAACACACCGTGTTTTTCCACTGCAGACCTTTGCACTCCATGTCCCTGATTCCTGGCTGAGCTCAAGGCTGAGCTCCTCCTCCAGGAAGCCTTCCCAGCCATCTGGAACCAAGTGAGCTACCTGGGCAACCACAGCCTTTGCCAATACCTGGTGGCACTGATTGTAACTACTTTTCAGGGGCCCCGGGGCCCCCGAGAGGGCAGGGAACATATTGTTTTGTTTGAGGCTAAAGATCCCGGGACGTGACAACAAGTAGGTGTCCAGTAAATATTTGTTGAATGAACGAATCGATGGCCAGAGTCATTCATTTGAAAGAGAAATAATTGTGGGGTTCCTATGTTGGGTATGAAATATGAGAGGTGAAGAAGTGCTTCAGGCCCTGGCTGGCATAGCTCAGTGGATTGAGCGCGGGCTGCAAACCGAAGTGTCGCAGGTTCGATTCCCAGTCAGGGCACATGGCTGGGTTGCAGGCCACAGCCCCCAGCAACCGCACATTGATGTTTCTCTCTCTCTCTTTCTCCCTCCCTTCCCTCTCTAAAAATAAATAAATAACATCTTAAAAAAAGAAGTACTTAAGAAAAATATGCCTTTCTCACACAACAAATAACAATTGTTTCTTTGTGCTTTCATCTCAGGCCAAGCAATTGCTTGGAGATGTCTGTGTCTCCAGTGAGACACAGAGGTGAAAGAGGTGGTCCAGGCTGGGATAAAGATAAAGGCCATTCCTCACTGGCCAGGTGGCCTCAGCCAAGTGAATGCCCCTCTCTGAGCCTCAGCTTCTTCCTTTGTCAAATGGGACCAGGTAATGTGTGTGTTGTGGACCGAGTACGGCGGGGGCATCGAGGGTCGATCTCATTCTCTTTCGCTCTCTGGCTGGCGCTGTCTCTTTAACACGGGAGGCGGGGCCAAGGCCCCAGGAGGCTGCCAGAAGCTGGGCAGAGCTGGTGCCCAGTTAGACTGGTAGGCAGCAGGTGGCCAAGTTGGTCCGGGGACACTTGGACAGGAAGGTAAGGGGGCCTGGGGCCCAAATAGGGTCAGGGGTTAGGGTGGGTGTGGAGGTAGTGCCGTCTGAACGGCTTTGGGGCCCTGTCCCAGCCGAGTGGGTGGAAGGTGAGAGAGGGTGACAGTGGCCTGAGTCCTCCCGGGAATATTGATTCACCTCAGGGTGCTGTGGGCCCAGCCCACTTTGCAGAAAGAAGGGGAACTGGTTTCGCTTGCCAGAGGGGCGGGGCTAGGCATTCTGCCAGCCGGGGCTGGGGGAGGGGGCCTGCCGAGGTTCCCGGGCCCCCCCCCACCACACACAGCAGGGGTCTGGCTGTGGAGAGTCACCCAGGTGGTCTCTGGGGACAAACCTAAGGGACAGGAGGTGGAAAAGGTCATTGGTCTTCACCCAATCTATGGTTACAACAGGCGAGGCCCAGGGCAGAAAAGTGCCTCTGTCAAGGTCACGCTTGCTGGGGCCTGAACCCAAGGCAGGGGCTTCACCCTTCGTTGCTCCGGAGCAGACAGGGCCCGGGGCTCCCCTGTCAGCCCCAGTGGCCGACAGCCGCGGTGAGAGCTCCGTGTGCTTCGGCCTGGGGTTGGCCCCGGGTGTCACGGGCCTCTGGGCTTGATAAGGCTGTTGGCCTTCTCTGGGCTGGTCCCCCTGGAGGATGCCTGGCTCCCAGGAAACCCCACGCTGTCCCTGGCCGTTGCCGGGCGCCAGGCACAGAGCCGATGCCTTGGTCGGTGTCCTCACTCCACCGTCACCGCGGTCCTGGGGTGCACACGCTCTGCTCCCCATTCGTCGTCATGTGGCTGCTTCATTCTCACTTTTCAGTGTCAGGTGTCAAGGTCACCTCCTCCAAGAGGTCCTTCCTGACCCCCCTACCCACAGTAGGTCCCCTCGTTCTTCTTGTCACGACTCCCTACATGCACGTTGCCCTCTTAGCAGTCTGTCTGTGCAGTTATTTGCTGAGGGCTGGTCTCCCCACCAGAATACAAGTCAGTTGGCTCCAAGAGATGTCGGTTTTGTTCCCCATGTTGTCCCCCATTCCTCATCCTGCACATAACAGCGACTCAGCAAAAGATGGTTATAATAATTACATTAACGCACACCATAGCCTGTGCCTTAGGGACTGTTACTATTCATCTTTTACAGGCGGGGAAACAGGCACAGAGAGGTTGAGACACTTTCTGGGTCGCACAGCCAGGGAGTCACAGCTGGTCCCTAACGTTGGTCTCTGCTTGGCCCCTCGGCCTGTGTTCTGGGGCTCTGGAGCTGAGGTGGGGCCTGGGCCAGGGGATGCTGGGTGTGGGGGACCCCCCAACCACTCTTTTCCGATGCCGTGCTCAGCTTGAGCAGCGCCCTGGGTGGGGCTGGGTGGAAATGGCTCAGGCTTGGCCCGCTTGGGGAGTCCCAGGACCATCGCAACAAAAGCCAGCGGGTCTAATTCAGGGACGGTAGACCCGGAACTCTTCCACGGAGGACAAGACGCTTGGGTTTGTGGTGGGTGGGGGAGGTTGCAGTATGCCTCCTAGTGGCAAATGGTGGAACTGCAGGGGGCAGCCCACTGCTTTTCTGCCCCAGGGTGGGAAAACGGGGCTGACTTTGGCCCTTAAAAAAAAATCCTGCCCCAACTGGTGTGGCTCATTGGATTGAATGCTGGCCTTCAACGCAAAGGGTCACCATTTGGATTCCCGGTCATGGCACATGCCTGGGTTGCGGGCCAGGTCACCAGCAGGGGGCGTGCGAGAGGCAACCGGATGATCTTTCCCTCTCTCCCTTCGGGTTCATTCACTGCTTATTCGCCCGTGCCTTGGCTTAAAACTCCCCACTGCACGCAGAATTAGAAACACACCCCAAGGCCGCCCTTTGGACTGGAACGCCCCCCGCCACGGCCCTGCCGGCGGCCAGTCCTCTCTCCACGCCCGCAACGCTCAAGTTCATTTCTAGATCAGGGTGGTCCCGTCTGCTGTCCCCGCACAGGAACTCCTTTCCCTCGGCTTTCTTCTTGTCCTTCCCTCTCTGAGAACCTGCAGATCAAAAGGGAGTGAAAAGACCTCTCGACCAGCCACAACGCTCAGGTCCCAGACGCAGCCGGGGTCGAACTGTTAAAGAGCCCAAACCACCACCAGCCACGAAACCCACCAGGCAGCACAGTTAATGAGACAACGGGACAGTGGAACAGATATTCGATATTAAGAAATTGATAATATTTTATGTGTGATTCCATTTTAAAAATCAGCATCACGGAAGTACAGTTTACATAAAATAAAACGAGTCCACTTTCAGTTAAAATTCAGTGGGGTTTGGGAGAAAATGTACACTGTTGTGAAAAATCACGTGGCTTCCGTTTTTGTTTTTTTTTTTTAAGAGTGCTTTGTGGTCGAAAGGTATAAACTTTCAGTTAGACGATGAATCAGCCCTGGGGATGTAACGCACAGCGTGGCAGCTGTAGTTAGTGACACCATGCTGTCGACTTTCCCGTTGCTGAGAGAGCAGGCCTTAAAAGCTCTCACCACCCAGAAACAGTCCGTAACTGCTATGGAGGGTGCCAGATATTAACTAGACTGACTGTGGTGATCATTTTGCAACATCTCCAAATACTGAATCAGTATGCCATACACCTGAAACTAATGTGATGTTACATGTCAATTACATCTCAACATAAATTAAAAAAAAATTTTTTTAAATTTATAGAGAGGGAAGGGATATATATATATATATATAGAGAGAGAGAGAGAGAGAAACATCAATGTGCGGTTGCTGGGGGTTATGGCCTGCAACCCATGCATGTACCCTGACTGGGAATTGAACCTGCAACACTTTGGTTCGCAGCCCGCACTCAATCGACACAGATTTTAAAAGTCTAATAAAATAAATCTTGCCAGAGTAAAAAGAGCTCTTTACTTAAAAAAAAGATTTTATTTATTTATTTTTAGAGAGGGAAGGGAAGGAGATAGATAGAGAGAGAGAAACATCAATGTGCGGTTGCTGGGGGCCGTGGCCTGCAACCCAGGCATGTGCCCTGACTGGGAATCGAACCTGCAATGCTTTTGCTTGCAGCCCGAGCTCAATCCACTGAGCTACGCCAGCCGGGGCTAAGAGCTCTTTACTTTTAGGAGTACATGTTGAAATGTTTATCAATGAAAAATTACAGAGGAAAAATATAATAATAATAATTAATAAAGGAGGAGAAGACAAAGAGGGAGCAGTGCAGACACGGAGGAAGCCGCCTGCTGACCGATGAGGCTGAGACGCGGCTACAAAGAGCTTCATTACACCGTCCTCGACACGTTTGCTGTGTCCAAAACTCCCGTAATAAAAGTCTTCAAAAGTTTTCCCCTTGAGAGAGGTCCTTCCCCACCGCCCTTGCCCAATCCCGTTCCCCGGTCCCTCCTGTTTGGAACTCTGTGACTCTGTTCCCCCCACTGGAATGCGAGCTCTGGCGGGGCAGGGGCCCCTCTGGCCTGTCCAGTCCCGGGTCCCAGAACAGGGACACATCGGGCACATGGCGGGTGCTCAATAAGTGGGTTTCTTTTTTATGAGTGAACCATGAATGAATGAATTCTTCCGTTTTCTTTTTCTTTTTTTTTTAATTTTATTTTAATCATTGTTCAAGTACAGTTTTCTCCCTTTTACTCCCACTCCAGCCCCACCTCCCAACCCTCCCCACTTCCCTCCCATTACCACCCTCCCCTTAGTTTTTATCCATGTGTCCTTTATACTTGTTCCTGCAAACCCTTCCCATTCTCCCCTGAAATTCCCTCTCCTCTCCCCTCTGGTCACTGTCAGCCTGTCCCCTATTTCAGTGTCTTTGGTTATATTTTGCTTGTTTCTTTGTTTTGTTGTTTAGGTTCCTGTTAAAGGTGAGATCATATGGTATTTGTCTTTCACCACCTCCTTAATTTCACTTAGCATAATGCTTTCCAGCTCCATCCAAGCTGTTGCATAGGGTAGGAGCTCCTTTCTATCTGCTGCATAGAAGTCCATTGTGTAAATGTACCATAGTTTTTTGATCCATTCATTTACTGATGGGCATCTTGGTTGCTTCCAGCACTTGGCTATTGTAAATTGTGCTGCTATGAGCATTGGGGTGCAAAGGTTCTTTTGGATTGGTGTTTTAGTGTTCTTAGGATAGAGTCCCAGCAATGGAATTGCTGGGTCATAAGGCAGATCCATTTTTAGTTTTCTGAGGAAGTTCCATACTGCTTTCCAGAGTGGTTGTACCAGTCTGCAGTCCCACCAGCAGTGCACTAGGGACCCCCTTTCTCCACATCCTCTCCAACACTTGTTGTTTGTTGCTTTGTTTATGATGGCCATTCTGACTGGTGTGAAGTGGTATCTCATTGTGGTTTTAATTTGCATCTCTGATAGCTAGCGATATTGAACATCGTTTCATGTGTCTTTGGATTTTCTGTATGTCCTCCTTGAATTCTCCCATTTTCATTCACTCATCACTTCACATTGGCCATGTTTTACATCCCCAGCATCGTGGGCAGCCACAGTCACAGAATGCAAGGACCCCTAGTTCAAACCTCCTTGTCCACATGGGGAAACTGAGGCCCAGAGGGGAGCAGATACTTGCCTGGAGTCTCATAGGTTGGCAGCCAGGCGGGGGGGCTCGGGGAGCCAAGCCAAGGGGCTCCTCCAGTGCCCCTCCCCCGTCCTGGTCAAGGGGATTCTGGCCTGGAGCTGCCAGCCCATGACACCTGTGTCTTGGTGCAGGCGCGCTTGGCGGTCGCTGGAATGGAGAGCTCCCCAGCAGATCATGCTAAGAGTGAGCCCTTCCACACGGTCACACCTCTGCTGGAGAGCTGGGCGTTGTCCCAGGTGGCGGGTGTGCCGGTCTTCCTCAAGTGTGAGAACGTGCAGCCCACTGGCTCCTTCAAGATCCGGGGCATCGGGCATTTCTGCCAGGAGGTGAGGGGTGCAGGCAGGGGAGGAGGGGTGCTGGCAGGACAGGAGAGGGGAGGAGCAGAGGCTGGCAGGGGCCCGAGGGCAGGAGCGGAGAAGCGAGGTTGTACCGGGGGCAGGAGAGAGCTGTGGGCAGGAGAGGGGCGAGGAGAGCTGTAAGTGGATGGTGAGGCTCTAACTCCACCCCACACTGGACTCCGTGACGCCTGCCTGGGTCAGTCCCCAACCCCGTTGCTTCTCCTCCCAGGTGGCCAAGAATGGATGCAGACACCTGGTGTGCTCCTCAGGTGAGCCCACCCCTTTCCGCTCCACCAGGGTTCTCAGGGCTGGGCGTGGGGGAGGGGGAGCTGGCCGGAGCGGCTATAGGTGTGCAGGGCTCGGCCTCTTCTTCAAGGTGCAGCCTCATCAAGGTCATGGTCAGATGGCCGTTTTGTGTGTCCTCTCCCAGTCCTGTTCCCATGATTCAGGACCCGCAGCAGGAGTGACAGAGACCCAGTTCATATAGGTGTAAGCTATAGCCTCCGAGACT
Organism: Phyllostomus discolor; assembly: GCF_004126475.2. NCBI lineage: Eukaryota > Metazoa > Chordata > Mammalia > Chiroptera > Phyllostomidae > Phyllostomus > Phyllostomus discolor. Next base: position 47,048,729 of record NC_040915.2, read on the forward strand.
GGAAAATTCCATGGGATAAGTGGCTTTCAGGCACAGCTGGATCAAGGAGCTCACCTCTGTCCCTTTCCTTGCTCTTGGCTTTTCTTTCCTGTATACTAGCTTTATTCTCATGCAGGCCGCATGGTGGCAAGCTGGCCAGCAGGATTTCAGGCTTGCTTCCTTTCCTGCCCTCCTACCAACCCCAGTGAAAAGGGGGCACCCCTTCCCGAAGGCTCTCTTCAATCCACAGACTGGGTCCTGTACTCATCCCTGAACCGATCATGGGCCAGGGGTGACTGAGGTCTCTGATTGGCTCAACCTGGATCCCATGTCCTCCTTTGGGGTCCACAGGGTGATTCACAAAGGGACATGGAGCAGGAGGGGGAAAGGATTGTCAACAGGCTAATGTGACACTACCCACTGCACCCCCTTCTGCTGCCTCCACAGGGGGCAACGCGGGCATCTCAGCCGCTTACTGCGCTCGGAAGCTGGGCATCCCTGCCACCATTGTGCTGCCCGAGAGCACCTCCCTGCAGGTGGTGAGGAGGCTGCAGGGGGAGGGGGCCGAGGTTCAGCTGGCTGGAAAGGTAAGGGCTGCAGGAAGGGGAAGCCAGCAGGAGGGGGCCGGTCCCCCTTCGCTCCCCCTCCCCCGTAAGAGACTGTCTCCTTTCCCTTTGGATGAACTATGCCTGGGACTCTGTCTTCCCTTAGGACGGCTGAGCTGGGGGTGGGAGTGAGGGGTGAGGCGTACTGAGGGCTGGGACCTCTCCACTTGCCTGCCCCCACCCGGCGAAGACCCCCCTGCATGAGCCGGGGGGAAGGGAGGGAATTCCCAGGAGCACACCTGTCTCCCTGCTGCCTCACTGACACCTCGCACTGTCCACATCACCATTTTTTTTTTTTTTTTGCCATTTGGTGAAACAAAAAGTATAAAGAAAGATGGTGGCTTCTCTTCCCATCCTGAGACCACCCTGATAGGAAAGAGAGGCCCGCTGATGAGGGTATCACGGGTTCACCTGGCCACCAGAACCCCCAAAACAACCAAACAACAAAAAAACCCCAGAGACGCAAACATGCAATCCTTCTACCCTCCTGGAAAGAAAAAAAAATGCATCCCCGGAAAACAAATACTCTAAAACCACCACAATTTAAATTCAAAGACATATTAAAGTACCCAAAAGCTGGTTTCCAAATAGTTAGTATATACAGTTTCCTTCCTTCTTCTTTTTTTTTCTTTCCCTCCCTCCCTCCCTCCCTCCCTCCCTCCCTCCCTCCTTCCTGCCTTCTTTCCTTACTGCCAACGGGTGTTCACTCAGCACACACTATGTGCCTGCACTCTGTTAGACAGGGTTAGGGAAACAGAGGTGATGAGCCGTGGTCTCTACTCTCATGGAGCTCAAAGTATCGTCGAGGAGACACCGGGTGACCAGATGATGATGGTAACAGAACGAGATGCGTGCTGTGACGGGGGAGCAGAGGACACTGAGGGGGGACAGAGGAGGCATGCTGTTTCGGTCAGCATTGCTGCTCGATAACGCTGCATAACGAACAGCCCCCAGTGTCCGTGGCTTCCGAGAAACACGATCTCTCTTGCTCGTGGGTTTGTGAGTGGGCCGGGCGAAGCTGCATTAGGCTGTAGGTGGGATTATGGTCCACACACGTGCCCCTCACCTTCCAGGCCAGGGGCCACCTTCTCAAGGTGAATGGCAAGAGGAGTGAGAGGAAAAAAGCAGGTGCCCTTAAGGCTTCAGAGGCGGCTGTGACTTGGTCTCTTCTGCCACATGCCAGTGACCAAAGCGAGCCACGCTCCTGGAGCCAGCGCCCACGTGGTGTGAGGAAACGCACTCCTCCCACGCTAATGCGAAGAGCAGCAAAGTCACACGGGAAAAGGCGTGGACGTGTGGTTCTACTGATGGGGGTGGAGGTGAAGAACTGGGTGATGGCCCACCCCATCCTTTCCCCACGGAGCCGTGCCTGGGATTTGGGGTGGGGGCCCAGGGAAGGCTCCAGGAGGAGGGTCCCCTGACTTGGGCCTGGAAGGAGACTCCAGGGGAGAAAAGGGAGCGAGGGATGGCGGGCGGAGGGAAGTGGTAGGGACGGCAGTGGAAGTGGCGAGAGCCTGGCGTGCTCCCCTGCAGCCGGCACCCTGGGGGGACGGTGGTGACCGGGGGAGCCAGGAAGGGGTGAGGAGTGAGGAGGGAGGGCAGGGGGCGTGGCTGGACACATCTGCTCCGGCCCCAGGAGCTCCTTGGGCTCCCCGGAGCAGATGCCCAGAGGGCCTCTGGGCTCTGTGTCCCTGCAGGTCTGGGACGAGGCCAACCTCAGGGCGCAGGAGTTGGCCAAGAGGGACGGCTGGGTGAACGTCCCCCCGTTCGACCACCCCCTGATCTGGTAAGGCTGGCGCCCCTCCCCCCAGGCAGCGCAGAGTTGAGAAACGCTCCCCGAGTCTAGGCCCTTCCTTTGAACAGAAGGGGAAACCGAGGCCCAGAGAGTAGAAAGGGCACAGGATCCAGGCACCCTTGGGTCCAGACCCTGCTTCTGCCCCTTGTGAGTTGCGTGACCCTGTAAAGCATCTCACTGCCTTGTGCCTCAGTTTCCACATGTGTAAAATGGACATGCTAATAATATATCCCCTTTATTGAATGTGAACTTTGGCACACATTTAATCCACTGAGTCCTCCCTGAAGCCCTAGAGGCGGGTGGTGTATGCCCATTTTGCAGGCAAGGAAACTGAGGCACCAAGGGGTCAAACAACTTGCCTGAGATCACACAGCTACTAAGTGGCAGAGGCGTTGGGTCCCGGACTCAGAACTTGAGTTGAGCCGGTTCCTAGGGACACACTGGCTCTGGGAGTTTGATGCGGGGCAAGGAGGGGGATGAGGGAATGAGTACATTTAGTGACAGAAGCCGAGTCCCCTCTCCCTCCAGCTGTGGGTGGGGAGGGGTGGGGAGGGAGGGGTTTGTAAATGTGAGCCTTTGGGGCTGAGGGTCTCCCTCACCTGGCTCCTCTTTCCCCTTCCCCTCCCCCCCCACCCCTAGGGAAGGCCACACCAGCCTGGTGCGGGAGCTGAAGGCAGCCCTGGGGACGCCCCCAGGGGCCCTGGTGCTGGCGGTGGGGGGTGGGGGGCTCCTGGCCGGGGTGTCGGCGGGCCTGGTGGAGGTGGGCTGGCAGCAGGTGCCCATTGTCGCCGTGGAAACTCGAGGGGCACACTCTTTCAACGCAGCCGTCGAGGCGGGCAGGCTGGTCACGCTGCCGAGCATCACCAGGTGGGCACCGGCTGGGCGTTCATGCGGGTGGGGCTGGAAGGTGAGGGCGGAGCTGCCCTGGGGGCTCCCGGCCCCAACCGGCGGAGGCGGTGGCCACCGTGGTTGTGGGCACCGACCATGGCGGTGTGGATCTGAATTCCAGGGCAGTGCTGACAAAGTTGGAGAAGGATCTGATTCCCTGAAGTCCCACCACTTAATAACCAAGCTTTCCCTGGTCTGTGTCGTTACAAAGTGGCACCCTGGGTGTCCGCACAGACCAGCAATGTAAGGGTGTTGCAGTGGGAAAGTGTAGGCAAGCAATAAGCAACAGAAAAACAAATGTCACGCTCACTTCTCCCAATCGAAGATGGACATTGCTTAGATTGGGGTGCGTTTTCCCCCATGTTCGTCTCTCCCGCCGCCACCGGCCATGTGCCATTACATACACTTGAAGTGTGCCCAGCACATAGTAAGTGCTCAATAAAATTTATGACATGACAAATGAATCAGTTATATATTTACAAAAGTTGAGATTATAAATAGCCTTCATATCATTTGTTAGCCTCTATTTTTCTATTCATATTATAGAACATAAATATAGGGAGTGGTTTTTTTTTTTTGCAACATCATCAGGGAACTTTGTCCTCATTACACTTTGTAACTGATCTTAACTGAACTGAGGGAAAGTTCTTTCTTTTTTATTTTTTAAAGACTTTATTTATTTATTTTTTAGAGTGGGAAGGGAGGGAGATAGAGAGAGAGAGAAACATCAATGTGCAGTTGCTGGGGGCCGTGGCCTGCAACCCAGGCATGTGCCCTGACTGGGAATCGAACCTGCGACGCTTTGGTTCGCAGCCTGCGGGAAAGTTCTTTCAAACTCATTCACGGACAGAGAGGGGCGCAGCGCCCCCACCTCATCTCGTGTTCTCCACCAGCACCAGCACCACCACCACGGCCACCGCCGCCACCGCCTGTCGTCCGGGGGGCTGTGTGACTCGCCGAGGGCTTCCGTAGAACTGCCCACAGATCAGACGGTGTAACAACTGTAGGCATTTGTTCCTTCCCAGCAGTGGCGGCTCGAGGCCTGGGATCCGGCTCCGGGCAGGGCCGTGCCCTCCCTGAAGGCCCCCGGGGATCTGCCCCTGCCTTTTCCAGTTTCTGGCGGTGGCTGGCAGCCCGTGTCATTCCCCTGGTTTGCAGCCACACCGCCCGCCTCTGTCTCCCCCCGCCGCCTGTTTCTCGGCGTGTCTGTATTCTTCTTGTACGGACACCAGTCGCTCTAATCCAGTGTGACGCCGTCTTAACGGATCACAGTCTGCCGAGACCCTGTTTCCAAATAAGGCCGCATTCTGAGGCTCTAGGCGGACATGGATTTTGGGGGGCGGGGGGGCACTATGCATTCCTCTGCCCATGCCGTTACTGCCCACGTGTTGCTGGCTGCCCATCGGGTGCTGGGACTTAGGGTGTGATGGAGCAGGACAGCGGGGTGTGGCGCTCATAAGTTTCTAACCCAAAGGGAGGCTGTGGGCATTAAACCAGAAAATCCATGCGTCCAGCCCCTTGTAAACACTCCGTACACGTTAGCTATCACATACACGTGAACGAAATTGAAACAGTCTTTTCCTACGTGTGGCTTTCTGGCATCTGGGCAAGAAGTGGGACAGTCGTGGCTGTAGAGTCAGGAGCTGTGATGCACCCTCATCAGCCATCACGGGACACAGTGTCGAGCCCCTCCTGTCTGCCGGGCGCTGCTCCAGACTCTTGCAACGCTGCACCACAGCCTTCTGCAGGATGGGGGCGGGGGCTGGGCCAGGGGAGATGAGGGCTGGGTCTGTGTGAGGAGGACATGTGATTCATCAGCTTTCTTTGCGCCCCTGTACTCCCTGCGCCCCATCCCCGTCCCCGCCCCTCGCAGTGTGGCCAAGTGCCTGGGTGCCAAGACAGTGGCGGCGCGGGCCCTGGCCTGCACGCGGGAGTCGAAGATCCTCTCGGAGGTGGTGGAGGACCGGGAGGCTGTGGATGCCATGCAGCGGTTCCTGGGTGAGTGCCTGCTGGCCCCCCCGGGCTCAGAAACCCGCCAGGTCCCTGCCAGGTCCCTGCATCCCCCAGCGAGCGCATATTTTCCCATCTGCGTCTCCAGCGCCGATCACAGGGCTGGGTGTGCAGTAACGGTGTGTGTGTGTGTGTGTGTGTGTGTGTGTGTGTGCTGAGGCGGTGGAAGGGGCGGGGATAAGGAAGGGGCGTGCTGTGCTGTCTGTAGCCTCCACACTTTTGTCGGTGCTCTTCTTCTCTCCAGCTGCCCACCCCTGGGCCTGCTCCCTTGCAGTTTCACATGACTAAAGCCTACTCAGCCATCATGGCACCTCCTCCAGGAAGCCTCCTTTGATCTCTCGCTAGACTGTGAACTCAGGGAGGGCCGGGGCTGGTGTGTCTTGCTCACTGTTGTGTCCCCGGGACCTTCCTAGAACAAGCCCAGCAGGGAGAGGGTGCTCAGGAAAGGTGTGTTGAATGAAGGGATGAATGAATGAATGGGAAGTGAAAAGGTAGACACTGGACAGATGAATGGGTGAGTGGATTGATGGGGCGATGGCCTGATGAGTGACATAGAAACCAATAGATGGATGGACGCATTGATGGATGGACGCGCTGATGAATGGACAGACAGTCAGATGATGGATAAGGGATGAAAGGGCGGGTGGACGGACGTGCTGACTGATGGCTGCACTAACAGATGGACAGATAGACGGCCTGGTGATGGATAGAGGAATAGATGGATGGATAGGTAGATGAAAGGTGGGTGGGTGGAGGGAGGGACGGTCAGGTTGATGGATGGAGAGGGAGTCAGACAAACAGACTGAGGTGGGGCTGGCCGGCCGGCCTCACGGATCTGCGGGGCCCCGAGCCTGCTGAGCACTGACTGGTTTCCACCCCCTCTCCTCTCCTCCACCCCCTTCACCCCCTGCTCCCGGCAGATGATGAGCGCATGCTGGTGGAGCCCGCCTGCGGGGCGGCCTTAGCTGCCGTCTACTCCGGCCTCCTGGGGAGGCTCCAGGCAGAGGGCCGCCTGGGCCCCGCCCTGGCCTCCGTTGTGGTCGTCGTGTGCGGAGGCAACAGCATTGACAGCCGAGAGCTGCAGGCCCTGAGAGCCCAGCTGGGCCGGAGCTGAGGCCTCCCGGTCTGGGAGTGCCGGCTGCACCCCACGGATCCCCCGGGAGCTCACGGATGCCCCTGTAGCTGGCTGAGAGGCCTCTGTGCTCACCAATGACTGTGGAAGCTTCCCTGTGCTACTGTGCTGGCCGCCTCCTGCAGGAAGCCCTCCTGAACTGCTCCCTCCCACTCCCCTGCAACGCCAACCAATAAACCCTTTCTGAGTTGAGCTGGTAACTGGGGTGGGCCCAGTCTTTCCACCCCCGAGCTCACAGGAGGCGCACAGCAGCCTGGAGCCCGGCTCTGCGACGGACCAACTCTTTCCAGCTTGAGGAACTAAGCCAAGGACTCAAACTCAGGTCTTTAAGGGAATCCGGCCCTCCCCTGGGGGACAGGAAGAGGAGGGGATGCTCTGTTCCTTCCCAGGCGCAGGCAGGTGACCTAACCCACCCAGGGTCACGAAACTGGAATGCGGCCCAGTCAGGCCCAGACCCTGTGATTTTCAATGACTTTGTATTTTTGTATTTCTTGGACCTTGGCCTTCTTTGTGTGGAGGTTGGTGAGACACTGGGGGAGGAGGTGGGACCTCCAGGTGGGTCTGGATGCACCTGTGGGTCGCAAGGAGGGCGGACGTTGGTCCCGGAATCGGCCCCTCGGTTCTTGGAAGGATTAGAATCCCGTGGAACCACCAGGGGGCAGCAAAGCGCCTCCAATGGGGACTCCCGACCAGGGCACGGATGGCCGCCCAGCCCCTCGGGCCTTCCTTGGCTCCAACCCTCATGGGGCCTTTCCCTCCAGCTGGGGGTGCTGAGGCCCCAGAAGTGGCTGGGGCCCAGGGTCTTGGCACGGGGACCTCTACCCAAAGCCTTCACAGCCCCTGCAGGAAACAAGGCTCAGAGGATGTGGGGTCCACCCCGAGCCATAGCCCCTGGCAGAATCCACCTCCGGGCCCCCCCGAGGCCCGACCCCTTGCTTCACGAAGGCTGTGTGACCTCAGCCCAGGGCCCTTCCCTCTCTGGGCCCCAGGCTGCACCTCTGTGCTGGAAACAGTCCACCTGCCACTGCCCACCTCCTTGCCTTGGCCCCGGCTCTGCCCTCCCCCAGGCGCCCTTGCCTTTCCCTCCACAAGAGGGTCAGAGAGTGGCCGGGACCCCCGCTGCTGCTCCTCCCGCTGCCTTTGTCTCCGTCTCCCTCTGTCTGACCGCAGACCCTGTGCCAGGGGCGCCCCTCCCACAGCCACCAGGACCCAGCCCCGGTGCCTTGGAGCCCTGCCATGTGAGTTCCCTGCAGCAGGAGGGGCCCTGACAGCCCCAGAGGTGGACTCGGCCAGACCCGAACCTGAGCTCTGTGTCCCCTTCCCAGCCCGGCGACCTTGAGCAGGTGGCGTCTCCTCCGGCGCCTCAGTGTTCTGACCCACAGCGTGGGCTGCCTGTGGGCTCTCACTGTGGGTCCGGCGCGTGCGGTCTTGCAGGGAATGTCAGCTCTTCCCACCCCTGAGCGCTCCTCCCCAGCCACGAGGGGCGGGGGTGGGGGAGGGGAGGAACCAGCATGTATTTATTTGTAGAGCCCTTAACTGTGTGCCGTGGGCCTCAGCATTCACGTCCTTTAATCCCACAATTACCCACGTGCTAGACACTACTATCATCTTCACTTTTGCCAGTGAGGAAACTGAGGCCCAGAGCCGTTGACCTTCTAAATCCCAGTTGCCGCCCTGGCTGGCGACCTCGGGCTGTGAACCAAAGTGTTGCAGGTTTGATTCCCCGTCAGGGCACATGCCTGGGTTGCAGGCCATGACCCCCAGCAACTGCATATTGATGTTTCTCTCTCTCTCTTTCTCCCTCCCTTCCCTCTCTAAAAATAAATAAATAAAATCTTTAAAAAATAAAAAATAAAAATAAATCCCAGTTATCCAGCTGGACTGGAACCCTATTATGTGTACATCTGAGGCTCGTGCACCTACCCCCTACTGCTCTCACCCCTCCTTTGCTTTGCTTAAGCTGTGTCCCCTGCCTGCCATGCCCCGTCCGATCCTAACTCTTACACATCCTTCAAAGCCCAGTGTAGGGCGGCCTCCTCCCTGAAGCCTTCCGGGATTGCCTCAGCCAGCAGTGGTCTCCCCGACCCCATGCGCCTCCAGGTGAGGGGCAGAGCTCACGGCCCTCCAGGTGCTCTGCCTCCCAGGCAGGCCTCCGCCCTCAGCTGCACTCCTGGGAGAGGTGTCAGCTGCTGTTTGCTCCTCCCCTGACCTCGGGGAGCTGGAGATAAGCAGCGGAGGGGCCCGTTGACCCCATCCAGATAACACACACCCATTTCCCTAGCTCAGCCCTTCCTGGTTGACACCCAAGGAACGCCAAGGGCCGGGAGGGGGCACGGGAGACGGCGAGGGCGTGGGGCCCTCAGCATTCTGTCTCTGCCCTCTCGGACTGCTCGGTGGGAGAGCAGGGGGCCCGCCAGGAGGGTCCTGGCAGCAGAGCTTCTCCGTGCTGGCCCGGGGCTGTGCGGGGAGCACCGGGTACGGGGCACCAGGTGTGCACACCTGCTGGGGGTATGCCCGGCTTCTCCACCCCAGTGGGGCCCCGTCCTGAGGCCCCGAGCGAGCTCCGTTGCTTCCCTGTGGGTGCCAGGGGCTGACACTTGCTCTGTCCCCTCACCAGGCCGACTCTGACGGCCCTGCCTCCAGACGCCTGCCCTCCACCCAGCCCTGCACTGAGGCTGTAAGCTAGGGCGAGGCAGAGGCCTGGAGTGCAGCCTCGGGCTGCTGAAGGAGGCGTCCTTACCCCGGCGCTGGCCCAGACAAGGCAGGGGTGTGAGGAGGGGGACCTGGGTCACGCCTCTGCTGTTCCACCCTCCCAGCCCCGGCGAGAGCTCCCAGGGCAGGGCACACGCCCTGCCACCTGCAGAGGGGGCTCTGACCCTCATGCTGGGGAACGGGATGGCCAGGCCAGCGTCCCCAGTGCCCTGTGTGCAGCAGCTGTGTGCACTTGCTGGAGGCCGTTACAGCAGCCCCGGGGGGCGTGTTGCCTTATCTGCAAAGTGCGTCAGTGTGGGCTCCTAGCAGAGGAGGAGGAACGTTTGTAACGTGAGCACAATTCCATTCCCACCTCGTCACGTGAACGAGTGGCCCCTTGGTGGCAGTCTCCTCCCCAGTCTGTGTCCAGCTCTCCCCGGTGGTCTCACCGGGGTCTTGTTAGAGCTGGTTTGTAGGGATCAGGGTCCAGAGTGTCCCTGTGGCTCGTGCTGGGTCTGATTCTTCAGCCTCTCAATCTCTCCGTCTGTTGAGGAAGGACGGTCAGAGAAGGCCTTTTGGAAAGGTGAACTCTGAGCTGGGGCTGGAGGGGGAAGAGCAGTGGGAACAGCATGTGCAAAGGCCCTGAGGTGAGAGTGTCTGCGGAGGCCCCGTGGCTGCAGGGGAGAGGGGGAGGGAGAGACGGTAGAAGAAGAAACGGGGAGGTAAAGAGGGTGACTTCCTGTGGTCCAGGCTTTGGCTTTTATTCTGGGCGTGAGGCGGAGTGCTGGGAGAGGGGGATGTCCGACCCTTCCCTCCCCCCGCCGCTGCCCGCCTCCCTCAGCCCCAACCCCCATCCTTGATGTGAATCGCCTGTCCCCCAGAAACCTTCGCCCCTGCTGTGGTGCCCCCACTTGGACAGCCCCTTCAGCAGGTGGGTGCAGCCAGCCCCCACTGCTGGGAGTGCCGGAGGCCAAGGAGATGAGCCAGTAGGTGGCGCCACTTCCAGAGCCGCCTCCGACATTACCCCTCCCCCACAACGCCGGCACTGGCCCACAGCCAATGGCTGGTGATTAAATGAGGGTATAAGAGTCGGACCCCCTTACGCCCTCCAGGCAGAGCAGCCCTGTGGTGCCATCCAAAGTCCAGGGCTCCCCCTGGCATCAGGCTGGGGCCAGACCCCGCTCCGAGTACTCACCTCCCCCTCTGCCCTGCGTCCCCCCTTAAGAGATCTCAGCCGAGATCCCCGTCTCAGACCCCGTGAGAGGGAAACCCAGTCCACCGGGACCCTCCCCTTCCGCTCCCCTTCCCACCGGCCTCTCCCTTCCCCAGTGTTTGTCCTTTTTAAACTCCACTAAAAATGTCACGGGCGGGCTCCTCGCCTTGCTTCCAGACTCCCTGATAAATTCCACGGGCTGGGCGACCCCAGGAGAGGTTTTCTGGAGCCGGGAACCCCATAAATCACCCCGCTGCCACTCCAGCGTGGGCAATATCTTATGTAAAAAGGTGTTTCCCGGGAGCACCAGGGGCAGGAGAATCCTATTACAAGCCGCCCCATTAATTATCGAGAGTCAAGCCGACCCTTCGCCGCGATTTTTTATCTTAAGGCTGAAAACTGATTACCTTCACCAGTCCTCCCCCTTCCAAAAAACCCACAAAACCCTAAAGAATAAAATAAATGTTTGCAGAACAAATACCCAAGTTTCTCTCTGCAGGGGAGAAGCAGCAGCAGGAGGAGAAGTGGGTGGGAAAGGTCCCCCTCTCTTCCTTGGAAGGTGGCAGTACCAGAGCGCTTGGCCTGTGCGGGGCGTCCTTAGGTTCCTTGACTCCCGGGCGCCAGGGCTACAGGTCACCCCATTTTCCAGATGAGGGACACTGAGGCTTGCCCGAAGTTACATGATCTAAGTAACCCTTTCATCGGAGGTAGGTGGGCAGAAAATGGGCCCGGCTGGGTGTGTGAAGACCTGAGTTCAAACCCCACCCCCGCTTCTTTCTAGAAGCTGGAACATCGAGCAGGTGAGTTCACCTTTTGGGGCCTTGGTCTCCTCTCCTGTGCAATAAGGGATAAAAGCACCCCTTGAAGGCTTCCGGGGGGCAGACAGACGCTAGCAAACTCATAGGACACCAGCCAGGCATGTCCCTTGCCTGGGTGCCCAGCAGCCTCCCCACTGGCCTGCTTGCTGCCAGTCTAGAGGACCCCCCCAACCCCGCCACCCCCAATCTGTTTGCCACTCGGCAGCCAGGGTAACCTTGAACAAGCCTAAGATAGAGCCTCCCCTCCCATCCCCCACTTAAACCCTCCCATGCCCCTCACCTTGGCCCCCAGGGCCCTGTGTCATCTGGCTTCTGCCTGCCTTTCGGGCTTCAGCTCCAGCCCGGATTCCCTGAACTGAGGCCACACCAGCCTCCTGCCCCTCCCAGAATTCACCAGGCTTGATTCTGCCTCAGGGCCATTGTGCGTGCTGTTCCCTTTGCCTGGCACACTGTTCCCCCACATCTCAGCAGAGCCTGCAGTGTCTCCTCATCCAGGCCTCGGCTACATGTTGGCTCCTCGAAAAAGCGCCCCCTGGCTCATGGTCTGCCTCTCAGGGCCGGGTCTACAGGCAGGCGGCAGAGGCACCAGCCTTGGGAGCCAAAGGTGAGGGGTGCCCAGTAACGCAGAAATCAAGGTAAATAATACTGTAATGAAATATTTTTTTAAATGAAAATGAATGCAGGAGCAATCCGTGATGAATAGCATGCCGACACTTTAAAGAAAGGTGAGCTTTCACCCGACCCTGATGTCTTACCCTCCCCTGGACCCTAGGCCTGTCAGACTCTGTCTTTAAAAAAAAAGTTGTCAGCCCTGGCTGGCATGGCTCAGTGGATTGAGCGTGGGCTGTGAACCAAAGTGTTGCAGATTCGATTCCCAGTCAGGGCACATGCCTGGGTTGCAGGCCATGACCCCCAGCAACCGCACATTGATGTTTCTCTCTCTCTCTCTATCTCCCTTCCCTCTCTAAAAATAAATAAATAAAATCTTTAAAAAAAAAGAATAATTAAAAAAAGTTGTCATCTTGTTCACTGTAGAGGATTCTGCATTAATTTTGATTTTCCACAATATTATATTAAAGTGCTATTAATCTTGAGCGCTGAGTTTTTTATATGCTCCTTTCCCCTTCCGTGGTGCACCCAAGGCGAGTCCTGAACACTCGCCGTGCCCTCGCCCGGCCTGGCCGAGTGTCGCTCTCAGTGCCTGGCGACTCTCTGTCTCATCGCCCTCCTTCCCTACCATTCACGGAACATGCTGACTGTCCCCCCGCCCCCGTTACTGTCCCCCCGGAATGTGTCACCCCTGTGAGGGCCGGCATCCAATCAAGTCTATTCGCATCTGTAACCCAGAGCCCAGAGGAGTGCCCAGCACACACTGGACCTTCAACAAATATTTGCTGAATGAATGAATGAAGATTCACAAAGTCCGGTGGAGGTCTGTACAGCTTGGCTGCAGGGTTTCCAGTCTATTCACCCACCCCCCGGCTCCCATTTTTCGGCTGCGGAGGCCGAGGCCCAGAGAGGGTGAGTCACCTAGCCACGGCCACACAGCACAGCCACAGCCAAGGCAGTCCCAAACGGAAACTCTCGTGAGGTTGCGTGTCCAGCACTGAGGGGTCTCTGGTATACCCTGGCGGGGGCTTGTCGGGCACACACGTTCCCGAAATATCACCCCCAAACTCATCGCCACCTCGGGCTGTGCCAGCTTCATGAGCCATCTTTACTCTGAACTAATTCATACGTTTCTTGAAGACATAACGGCTTTTGAGAAAGAAAATGTTATCGCCACACTACATGGGGAGACAGTATCGCTTCCCAGAGTTGGACAATAAGTGTAGCGATAACTGTAGCACAAGAACGAAAACAAAGTGACGTCATTCCGTCGTAGCCAGCCTCTGCTGGGCCGAGTCTGCAAGCCTGCCCAGGGTATGTTTGCGCTCCGAGGGCCAGAGGGGCATTTAGGGTGCGCAGGCACAAGTGACCCTTCCTAACGCGATCAGAAGGGCTGGAAGAGAGAGCTGAAGAGGGTGGCTTCCTCCTGAGGAATCTGGCACCTGTGACATTACCCAGCCCTCCACCCCGGGGGTCCCCCTGCCTTGGTTAGATAATGGCTTTGCAGGACCTCACAGCGATACAGACTTGGCCTTGGGGGACCCCACAAAAGTGTGCAGGGTGAGCCCCTCCCTTCTCCAGCAATATCTGCCGGGGTGGGGGTCGGAGGGCGCTGGGGTTGCTATAGCCAAACCTTTGCATTAACACCCCATTAGACATCAGGGATTTATTTTTTTTAGCCAGGTTTGAGAGTCTCGGAGGTCCCTGATTACAATAAAATTGCATTTCTTTTTTTTTTAACTCATATTTATTTTAGTCCAGTGAAACACAACACAATTGGTCATTTTAAAGTGAACAAGTCAGAGGCATTCAGCACATCGATGATGTTATGCAGCTGTCTCCTCCGTCCAGTTCCAATCCGTTCTCACCGCCCCAGAAGGAGACCCGTCCCCATTAAGCAGGACCCTCCATGCTCCCTCCTCCTGGCCCCAGCTGCCACCAGTCTGCTTCCTGTCTGTCTGGATTTGCATGTTCTGGACGTTTCCTATATTCTGTAGATGGAATCAGACAACATGCGGTTTTCTTGTGACTGGGTTCTTTCACTTCGGGTTGTGTTTCGATGGCCATCTTCATTTCAGCAAGTATCAGCCCTTCATTCCCTTTTCGGGGCTGCATAGTACTCCACCTCCTAGACATACTGCACCTTGTTTATTCTCTCGTTTGTTGATGGCGCATTTGTTTTTAAACCGACCGGCCAAGTAGCCCCTGTTAGGCCTTGACCTCCTGCTCGGGCCAGACCCCTCCCTCTCTTCACAGGCCGTGCATGTTTCCAGTGGACAGTGTGGACATTTGATTGTACGTTCTCGGAAGCAATGAGCTGCATCTCTGTCTCAGCAGGCTGGGAAGTCTGTCCTAGTTTAAAAAATGATTTAGCCCTGGCTGGTGTAGCTCAGTGGATTGAGTGCAGGCCTGTGAACCAAAGGGTTGCTGGTTCGATTCCCAGTCAGGACACATGCCTGGGTTGGGGGCCAGGCCCCCAGTGGAGGGGACGTGGGGGGTAACCACACATTTATGATTCTCTCCCTCTCTTCTCCTCCCCTTCCCCTTTCTCTAAATAAATAAATAAATAAATGAAAATTAAAAAAACAAAACAAAAAATGATTTAAAGAAGAAAAGCAGATGATAGCAGTCATTACAGCATCCAGTACATAGCCATTGCTATCATTACTATATTATTATTATTATTATTATTAATTTCATTCGGTGTTGATTACTCCACAGCCTGCTCCGCGCCAGGCCCTGTGCCTAAACTGTGACATGCTTGCATGGGACCTTGTTTAGCCCTTACAATGACCCTTGCCACTCGATATTCTTGTGTCCTTTTTGCAGACGGCAGAGCGGAGGCTCACAGCGTGGGAGTGAATGGGAACAGAGACCGACGTGGGCTGGGACGTTACGATGGAGCGGGAGGCGGACACAGCGCGGCGGCTGCCCAGGCTGGCATCACAAGGTCGGCCTTCAGTTTGACCGTGGACTTGGGGGGGTCCCTGCTACTTCTGAGCCAAGAGAATTGACACCGTAAGGCTTTCCTTCGGTGAAAAAAAGGGACGGTGGGGAATCTGGGCGTGCTTCTCAACCAACGCTTCAAAAACCAAACGTGCACGCGATCCCCGGGGATCGTGCGCCTCTGGTTCGAAGTTCTGGGCTGGGCCTGTGTGTGTGTTTCTGCCCAGCTCCCCGGTGCTGCTGCGGCTGCCGCTGCTGGTCCATGGACTGCAGATTAGAGTATCAAGGGGCTAGAAGGTCGAATTCTGACCCCAGCTCCGCGGTGAACCCTCCGTGGCCCCTGAGACCAGTCTCTTGCCTTCCCTGAGACTCAGTTTCTTTCCCTGGTCAATGGGGCCACTGCCTTCCATCTGGAACACTCTCCGAAGAATAAAGCATAGGGGCAAAGTCGTCATTTTCCATGTGCGCACCAGAAAGCCACAGGCGTCTGCTCGGCGGAGGGATTTCCTGCCAAAGCTCCCAGGAGCCCGTGGGCAGAGGCTGGGGGGAAGCAGAGGTGGTCCCGAGCCCTGGCACCAAATGCAGACAGAGGAGGCCAGACGCGGCTCGGCCTGAGAGAAGCGGCAGGAGAGGTCCCCGTTCATCACGGAAATGGCCCATTTGCAATGATCGGTTGCCCAGGTGTTAATAACGCTAATGGCATAGGAAGGGTAAACTCGGTCACTCGGCTGCACACAAGAAATATGCAGAGAAGTGCCCGGGTTTCCATAAATCAGCCGCGCGCAGAGCTGCGCGGGAGGCAGGACTTAAAATTCTGGTCAGGAGATGGGTATTCTCATAATCCGAGCTGGAGAGGTAATTTATTCTGTTTATATCTTTTTACTGCTCGACAAGGCTTGGGCGCGGGAGCCCTCCGCAGCCATTCTGCATTTTAAATATTAGTCCTGAGCACAGTGGGTCAGCTCTCAGGCTCGGTGGGGTGTTTATTTCAGGACAGGAGGGCGGGAGTGGGGTCGGGGACCGCGCGCATGGCCAGGGCTGGGGGTGGTGAATGCAAGTGGTCCAACTGTCCGGCTTTGGTCCGAATTCAGGCCTAGGGGCAGCGTGGGGGAGGCAACATCCCCTCCTCCCTGGGCTGGAGGTCGGAGCCAGGGGCTGGATCCCCTCCTCACCTGCATGCTTCCAAGCATTTTTTTTTCTCTTGGAAATCTTTTATTTTTCAATGGTAATAAGTACCGGTGATGAAGAGATAGAGATGAACAGATACATGCATGGGGGGGGGAGGGGATGGGGAGGGAGGGAGAGGGAAAGAAACAAGGGCAGGCGTGGAGGAACGGAAGTCCTTCTGCCTTTGACCTTGGCAGTTTCCATAAGGCTCTTCGCGCTTCCGGCTAGCTCCCTTTAACCCAGGAAGGCGGTTTAAACAAAGTCCAGTGAGGGCACTGACAGGGAGAATTAGCATTCATGGGACCCTTTCTTTTCTTTTTTTTAAACGTTATTATATCAGCCTTTATAACTATGCAAGCATATTTCTGATATGTTTTTTTTAAAAGATTTTGTTTATTTATTTTTAGAGAGGGAAGGGAGAGAGAGAGAGAGAGAGAGAAACATCAATGTGCGGTTGCTGGGGGTCATGGCCTGCAACCCAGGCATGTACCCTGGCTGGGAATCGAACCTGTGACACTTTGGCTCGCAGCCTGAGCTCAATCCACTGAGCTACGCCAGCCAGGGCTGGACCCTTTCTTAAACAGTCTCTTTCCATGGCAGCTGGAGAGCCTTCCTTCTTTCCTTCCTTCCTTCCTTCCTTCCTACCCTCCCTCCCTCCTTCCTTCCTTCCTTCCTTCCTTCCTTCCTTCCTTCCTTCCTTCCTTCCTTCCTCCTACCCATGTAGTGAGTAGACCCAGAAAGAGGCCTAGCCAGTGCCGGGCTCTGTCCTGGGTCCCGGGACAATGCGGGTCCTGGAAGCAGATGGTCTTGATTCACAACCTGGCTCCGCCCCTCCCCGGCTCTTCGACACCCCAGGGAGCTCACTTCCCCTCTTGGGCCTCCGTCTCCTCATCTGCAAAATGGGAATAACAATACTCGTCCTGAGGGGGCGCTGTGAGGGCTGAAGTAGACTCGGGATCAGACTGGGGCAGTGGGCCTGCCTGTTTGGGGGCATGGGCGTCACCTGGGGAAGCTGGTCCAATGGGAAGCCCCCGGGCACCAGGCCAGAGGGCAGGTCCAGCTGTGGGCTATGGGTCCCAGGGGTGTGTGTGCGTGTTCAACAAGCACCCCCCTCTGATCACACCCTGAGAAATAGCTGTGGGCGTCCAGGAGCTAAGATCCCTTCCCGATGCTTCCCCTTCCCGGCTCGGCCTTCCACAGGAACCGCCTCCCTCCTGAAGTGTCGTGACTGACAGCTGCCCCAGGTGGGGTGGGCGGGGCATCTCCTCCCTGAGTCCCTGAGCCCTCTTGGCACCTGGGAGGCTGACATGAGCTCACAGGAGTGGGGGTGAATTGGAGCTGATTTTGACCAGGGTCCTCCTCTCTTCCCTTGTCATCCTTCAAGGAAATGGATGCCTGTCCGTACACACACCTGGCTGAGGATGGGAGCAGGGATGGAACCCAGGACCTGCATTTCCTGACTCTTGGCCACAGGTTAAATGATGGACAGAAGACCTCTGTGAGCCCATTCCACAGAGGAGCAAACGAAGGCTCAGAAAGGTGATGGCATGACCAGCTAGAGGGTCTCCTGGGCCCCAGCTCCCTACTCTCTGCAGCCACCACCCTCCTCCCAGGTGACTTCTGCTCCCAATCCCCGTTCCTTGTGATGCTCAGAGGAAGGGACCACGGGCAGCTGGCCCCGTGTGCTGATTATCACCGTGGCACGAGCATCCCTCCTGAAACCTGGGTTCCTGAGCCACCCCCCGAGACTGTATCCGCCCCCCCTCCCCCATCTAGGGCCACTCAAGTGTCCCCTGACATGAGAGCAGGTGTCTCCCCTCCCATTTCTTCCAGACCGAAGTGTTGCGGGCATGTGACAGGCACCTGCATGCCCCGTGTCTTGTTTTAAAATGAAAAACAAAACAAAACATAAAATTGGTCTGGAAGGAAATGCATCGGCTACATCACCCCAGCGCTTGAGACCTGGGGTGATTCCTTTTCCTTCCTTTTGTCTGTCTGAAATGTCTGAGGTTTCCGCAATGAGCGAGCAGCATGTGCCGGCTGCAGACGGAGGCACCGCAGGGAAAGACGCAGACAGCCGGGCCGCCGGGCCTTATCCCCGAGGAGCCCGCGGGGAAGGAAAACCGGAAGAGGAGGGCTCTCCGTGTGAGCACGTCCCACTTGAGTGTCCACTTCCCCCCGTCTCTCTGCCCCCTTCTTCTCGATGCCACCACTGACATGGGCAAGACCCCCAACCCCACGCAGGGGTGACAGGGACCCGAATGCAGGACACGCTCCCCCTTAGTTTTACCGCCTTCGTCCGCAGGGTCTGAGTTGGAAGGGACTGTCGGGAGCACCCTTTCTGATCCCTTTCGTGAGGAGGGAAACTGAGGCAAAGAGGGAGGGACTGGTCTTTAGGAAGTGGCCCCAGCCCCCTGCAGCTCCCCTTCTGTCACGCTGATTCACGTACACGACAGCACATACTGTCACTGACATGTCAGAATGGCAGAGTGACACCATCTCCCTGCTCTCTGTGTGGGGACATGCCTGTCCTACTACCACCTTGCAGGTAACAAGCATCTTACCAGCCCGGTGGGTTTTTAAAAAAAATTTAAATTTAATTTAGTTAATGTATTTTTTGCCACCTGGAATCGCATGGTGGCATCATCAAGAGTGAAGCTAGAATTTACTTATTTTCGACGCGCTGCGGACCAGCACAGCACCATCACACACCCCTTCCCTCACCAACTGTTTTGCAGGGTCACTGCGTTGCCAGGCAGGTCTGTGGGGGACTGGCGTTATCACACAAAGCCCGGGGAGATGGTGCCCCGTGCACCTGTCAAAACACACGGCAGCCACGTTCACTACCTGGTCGTGTCTGAAAGAACTCCTCGTTTAGACAAGGGGGGGGGGCGGTCTTTGCACCCACTGTACCTGCTCTAGGCTAGCAACAAGGGCCAGAGAACAGAAGGGTCCCCATTC
Organism: Phyllostomus discolor; assembly: GCF_004126475.2. Lineage (NCBI taxonomy): Eukaryota > Metazoa > Chordata > Mammalia > Chiroptera > Phyllostomidae > Phyllostomus > Phyllostomus discolor. Next base: position 47,067,543 of record NC_040915.2, read on the forward strand.
ACAGGGAGTGACTCCGAAGACAGGCAGGAAAAGAAAACCACGCGGCACTGAGGGAAAAAAAGAATTTTTTTATTAATCTTTCTTTTTAGAAAAGTTGATTTTTTGTTGTTTTTTTTGTGATTTTTTTTTAGGTAAACCTCTTTCTGCTTCCCCTCCCTTGCTCTGCCCACCCTCCTCTTAAAAATATAAAAATGTCCAGCCCCAGATAACTAGAGTACAATAAATAAACAGTAAACACAAAAACATACTTTATTTGTTTCTTCTTTATACAAAATAAGGAAACTAGAAGCGTCCAACTTCCAAAAAAGTATAATACTGTACATCCTGACGACCCAGCCTCCAGGCCCCCGGGTCTGTGGGCCAGAGCCCAGAAATCTTGGCGCCTTGCCCCGGGGGGGGGCAGAGCAGGATGGGTGAGTATTCGGGTCTGGCCCGGACCCCCGGGCTCCCCCAAAATGTCAATGGAATGAAGGAGAGGCTGGCTGGTCTGGCCCAGAGCGGGCTTGCAACGTTCGGACTGTCCCACCTTCCTGGAAAAGCTGACCTTGAGCCCGGAGAGTGGCCACCAGGGGGCGCCAACGCGCAGGTGGATTGGCCTTCTTCCCCGCGACACCCCCGTTCCGGCGTGTGGCTCGGTCACTCTCTCCATCTTCTCCGCCTGGCGCTCTCTCCATCTCTCCTCGTTTCCTCATTTCGCTCCCTTTCCTCTCTCCCTCCAATCTCTTTCCTTACCGTCTCGTTTGAAACACGAGGGGAAAGCAGAGTGAGAAATAAGATGCCAACAATGCCAGTCGGATGGCGAGGGCGGGGGCGCGCGGGGGAGGGGTGCGCGGAATGCAACCCCGCCCCTCGGCCTCGACCCTCTCTTGGTCCAAAGAGGTGGTGGGTGGGGGGTCGCGGGAAGTCTGGAGCGTGCTTGAGATCTCTCGACCCTCTGCAGGATGGACTTTGGTCCCAAGAAATGGCTCTCGGCGGCCAGCAGAGCGCTGGCGTAGGGACGGGGGTCCCGGAGAGCCCGCGGGGTGGCGGTGGGGGTCGCCCCCGCGGCGTTGCGCAGCCGAGGAGCAGCTGCGGGTTCCGTGTGGACCGAGAGAGAACCGCTGAGGGGGCCCCAGGCCGCGGGCCGCCACGGGTGGGCGTTTTGCTGTGGGGAGGCTGCGCCCGGGGGCGCGGCCCGGGCCGGTGGCCTTACCACACAGCGGCCTCGTTGAGCTCCGGGTTGGGGTGCGACAGGGGTCCGCTGTAGCCGCTGGCGCCGCTCATGGGGAAAGGCGGGCTGGGTCCCCCGCTGAACACCTCGCCGGGCAGGGGGTGCAGCGCACCCGGCAGGCCCGGCTCGGGGCTCGGCGTGTCCGGGTGCGAGATCATGTCGGTGAACCTGGGGTTGTCGGCAGCGTGCGGCCCCGCCAGCGGCGGCTCCAGGGCACCCAGCGGCGTCGAGCCAGGCCCGGAGGCGGCCAAGAAGCTGGAGTCAGCCGGGGACTGCGCCTGTGACGGCGGGCCGTGTGCAAAGAAGTCATAGTTGCCTCCTGGCGCGTAGTAGTCGCCTTGGTAGTCTGCGGGAGGGAGGGAGGAGACAGGGAGGGCGTGAGAGATGCGGGGCGCAGTGAGGACCTGGGGGAACCGGGACCCGGGAGACGTGGGGGGAGGTGGGCAAGCCTGGTTGGGGCCGCCCGGAGAGGGCGTTAATGGGGGGACAGGGAGACACTGATTCGAGGTTAGAGACCCGCGGAGAGGGAGGCCCGGCGGAAGCCTCGGCGAGCAGACCCAGGGGTCCGGATCTGGAGAGGGACCATGAGAGGGATCGTGAGAGCGGACGAAAAGGGAGAGACTCCAATGTGGGAGACACAGCCGGAGGGATGCGGACTGCGGTGGGGAGTCCCCTGGCTCCCGGACACGGAGAGAGACGCGGGGACAGGGTCTCAGAGTTGGTGGGAGATGCGCAGGGAGCGAGGGGTGCGGAAGCCGCGGGAGAGAGAGATGGGCAGAGGGCAGAGTGAAGGGGGGGCCGAGGAGGGGGCTGAGCCGCAAGGCCCCAGAGTCACAGCGGCGGGGTGCAAGACGAGGAAAGAGACCCAGCGGCCGGCGCGGGAGAGACTGGGGACCCGCAGAGCACATGTGGGAATCCCAGCGAGGGACCCAAGCACAAGACCAAGGGTCGGGAGAGACAGATGCTCCCAGAGACGGGGGAGATGTGTCCGAGAGAAAGCCAGAGACACGGAGAGGAGCGGGGAGGCGGTGCAGGGGCGACAGAGACCGGAGCGCCCACGGTTGAGGCCCTGCCGCGGCCAGGCCGGGGAGAAGCCGGGAGCCGCGCCGCATCCGCCGCAGCAGCAGCAGCGAGAAGGGGCCGGCTCCGCACCCTGACCCTCCCCCTCTGCGCCCCAGCCCTGCGCCCGCCCAGGAGAATGTCCAGGTTGTCTGACCGTTTGCACCCATGTTGCTTAGCCTGGAACCCAGAAAGCTGAGCCCCAGCGCCTGGGGAGACCCGGAGGAGGAGGAGGAGGACCCGCCATTCTCTGGGTCATGTTCAGAGTTCCATGGGGGGCATCCGGGGAAAGGCTGGGTCCTCCAGTCCCACTCCGCGGTGGGCTGGCCGGGACACCCAGAGTCTGAGGCATCGGGGAACTCGGGGCTCTTTTGAGAATCTGGGGGTGGGTGTGGGCGGGCCCTCTTTCCCGAAACACGCGCACATGTGTGCTCTGCCCACAAATTCAGGAGACCCGGACTCCGGCCTGCCCCGTCCTCAACAAATGGTTTCTGACCTTCGCTCAAGGCCCACACTCCCCCGGGCTCTTGCGGACAACCCGCTCCTCTCCCCCCAGGTCAGCCCCTGAAGGACTGGGGTGTGGGACCCCGTGAAGGGAGCACCTTGTAGCCCCGCACTGGTGGCAATAACCCGCTTTGTACGGCGGGAAAACCAGCGTGCCCGGCGGCTGGAGTCTCCTCGACAAGCCCACCACCCCTGCTTCGTCCTGGGGGCTCCGTCCGCGGGCGAGTCCCGGCCACCCCCGGCCACCCCCTCCCCTCCCCTCTCCACACCCCAAATCAGTCCAAACGGAGGTGTCTAGAGGGGAGGCTTGGAGATGATTTAGGCAACAGCTAAACACGGTCGCCAGTTACTTTTTTTAAGAACCACTCCTTCCATTCTCGGCGAAACGGAAGCACAAGGTTGGAAGCGCGAATACGGGGCCCCCGAGGGACTGGGATGGGGGCCGGCCAGGGCCCGCAGCGAGCGGGTCCGCCGGCGAGGACCGCGGCCCCCGCGCGGAGCGCGCCGCCCCCGCCCATATGGCGGCCGGGCCGGAGGTAATTGGAACAAACACCGTCTGAAAAGGGCACAAAAGCCGCAGCTGGGGCTTTGTCCGCGCTCCCACGGGGAGCCGCCGGCCCGCCGCCCGGCCCCTTTCTCGCCCGCTGCCGGCCGCCGCCGCCGCCGGGATCTCCCAGCGCGGATTAGGCGGGGCTGCCTCACCGGGGTTGGGGGGCCTGCCCCTCCCCCCTCCCAGTCCGGGGGAAGAGGGGGCCCCGGCGGCAGGACGGGTGGGGGCTCCGTGTCCTGGGGAAGCCTCGGTTAAGGATCCGGGCGGGGAGAAAAGGCCCGACCGGCACCGCCCCGTCACCTCCGGAGATTTTGTGCGGAAGGAGACCAAGTTCGGTGGAGAGGATCCCAGAGCCGAGACCCCAGGACGGTCCACTATCCGGGCTGCCCTGGGCATCTGTAGCCCCACAACCTGGGCCCTGACATCACAGAGTCCCCCCCCACCCCAAAACACAGCCACACATTTTGCGCACAATTTCTAGGGACCGTGGCCAGACCCGAAAATCGAACCTCGCAACCCTGCGAATGTAGCAAGGCCGGTATCTACTCTCGTGCGTCTGGCCTGCGCGCGAGGCCTCGCCCTCACTTTTCTAAGAGCAGCCGCTTCTCCCCAAACTGAGCTACTAGCACCCTCCCGACCCCAACCCCCGCAGGCCTATGGCACTGGGCAACTCAGAGCAGAGACCCCTCTCCGGTAGAGGGGCTCCCCAAATTCAGAGGCTCAGAAACACAGACGGTGGTGCCGTCCTCGAGCCCACGCGCCTGGGAAGTGGAGGTTGGTGAGCAAATGCTGAGACGCCCCAGCGCCCAGGGAGTCCGCAAAACCCTTGGTGGGGGCGCTGGAACGGGTCGCCGCCAAGCCAGTGGGAGGAGATGAAGGGGTGGGGAGAGGAAAGGGGGAGGGGGGCGGGGTGGAGGAAGGGAGGGGGCTGGCCGAGAGGAAAGTTCACCCCGGGCCCGAGCCTGGTGACGTCAACGGCCGAATTGCTCTCCGCAAACTCCCGCTACCCGGCCCTGCAGCCCCCGAGGCAGGGAGTGCGTAACCGGGTAACTGGGTGGACCCGATCCTTGAGCCCCCGGCCTCCGCTACATGCTGGTCTGCTTGGGGCTGGAGTCCCGCCCAGAGCGGGGCTCTGGGCCCCTGGTGCCAGAGGCCGCGTGCCCAGGCCCCGCAGCCGCAGAGCCCGAGTGGGGTCGACGCCTTGGACGCCTGCGAGCGGGCGGAGGGGTACAGGGCCTCCTCCCTCCGCCCCTCCCGCCCGCACTGCCCTCCCCGCGCCTGAGTTCCCGTAGTGTCCAGCACACCCGGCTGCAGGCGAGGGCGGGGGGGGGGCGCTGTGTGTCCCGTGGGTGTGGGGGCAGGGTGCGTGTGGGTTTGTGAGTGGCGGACTTGGAATGACGGCGGGGGGTGTGGGGAGTGCGCGAGCCAGTGGACCTCCCGGGGTGTACTTGTCAGTCAGTGCATCTCGGGTAGCGTGTCCCTGTGGGTGGTCACGTGTGATCCTGTGCCTAGATCTGTGTCCCCGGGGTGTCTGAGCTGGAGTGTGTGTGCGAGGGAGGGTGCCCACGTGTCCCGTGTGGGTGCGTGTGGCTGCTTGTCTGATGGTGTGTGTTACTGCCCAGGTGTCTGGCTTTGCATCCAGGAAGAGAGAGAGAGAGTGTGTGTGTGTGTGTGTGTGTGTGTGTGAAGGTGTGTCCGTTATTGTCCTGCGTGGAGAGAGGGGAGCGAGGGAGTCCCTGGGCAGCTCAGAGCTGGGGATCGGCTCTGCGCCCTCGGCCCCCAGAAAGGACGAGGGCCTCGGTGTCGGGCAGAGCATCGCGGGTCCCCTTACCTCCATAGTAGGTGTACGGAGTGGACCCCAACATTTCAGACTCGTCTAAGCGGCCACCCAGCGGACGCATGCGCCTCGGACTCCGGAAGAAGGCGTGTCTCCGGGCGCCCAGTGCGCTCAGCTGTTTCATCCTGCGCTCTTTGGACCGCCGGTTCTGGAACCACACCTGGGACGGAGGAGGGGGCTGTGAGCTCCGTTGTGGGGGGTGGGGGTCCTCTCCCTGCCTGGGCTGCTCCCCCTGGGTCCTAGCGCCTCCCTCCTCCAAGACTGTCCTGAGAGTGGGGGCTGGGGGGGGGGGGGTGGCCGGATTAGGCCAGAGGGGTGGAGAGGGGCCTCGGTGAACCAGCCAAGGGTGAAGGATTTCGCGGACCCTTGGGGCGACTCATAAAGACTTGGGCTTCCTGGTCCTCACCCGCCCGCGGTCTGACGGCTTTATAAAGGCCTCCTGCCCGGCCTGGCTCTGGACTGGGCCCCTCGGCTTCTCAGCCGCACTCTGGCCAGAGCCGTTTGTCTGTTTGCCCAAGCACTAGAGCAGGGAGGAGGCACGTGAGGGACTTCGCCTCCTCCTCTGCTAAGGAGGTGATTGGACGGGAAGGGCCTGCCCCCAGCACGGCTTAAAGCCCTCCTGGACCCGGCCGCGGCGAGGTCCCGAGAGGCGAAGTGACCAGAGACTTTGGCTAAGAAAGAGTCTGACCAGCCGGACCCAGCCTGGAGCGCACCAACTGCCCCTACAACCGGAATGGAAATAGGGCGCAAAGCGGGGTGCGACGCTCCTCCGAGCCTCCCAGCTCCGGGACGCTGCGGGCTGGGCAGGGGGCCGGGCGCCCCGGCCTGGGCCGCACCTGGATGACACGCATGTTGAGACCCGTCTCCTGCGCCAGCTGCTCGCGGATGTGGCGCGTGGGTTTGGGTGTGGCGGCGAAGGCGGCCTTGAGCGTCTCCAGCTGCTTGGCTTTGATGGTGGTGCGCGGGCCGCGCCGCTTGGTGCCCGAGTTCTGCTCCTCGTTCTCGTTGTTGGCCGTCTCCTTGTCCGACGACGTGGAGTTGTCCGTCTCCTTGGGGTCGTCCTGGAGTGGGTCCTGGAGGTCCGGGGACAAACTGCGGTCCGTACAGGACGACACTACAGGCGGACGGAACGGGAAGGGGACAGCATCGTGAGCCGGCGGGGAGCCCCGAGGCCTCTCCGACCGGGGAGCCGGTTTTAGCCGGCCCGGGCCAACGCCGGCTGAGCTGGGGTCCCTCCCAAACCAAGCCGCAGCCCCTCCCCCAGGGGCAGGTGCCCGCCCCCTCCCTCCGGGCGGGCTGGGCCTTGGGAGGGGCCCTTTTCTACCCTTCCCAGCACTTTTCTCCGATTGCCTGGGTAAGGAGAGGCACGCCCTCCGGAGAGCCCGGCCTTCTCCGAGAGGGGCCGGAAGGAGGGTGCAGAAGCCCTCGGGGCCTGGGATCTTCCTTTCCCTTCTCTCCTTCCAATTAGTGGCCTCCCAGGGCGGGTAGAAAGGACCAGGAGCTCAAAAAAGGAGCACGAGGAAATCGCCCAGATTCCAACAGGACAAGGTGGCAACGTGGAAAAGGCTCCTGAGTTGGGGACAGCGGGGAAGGAAGGAGCTGGGGTCCCGGCGTCCTGGGGACTGGCTGGCTGGGGACTCCGCGTCTCTCTCCCAGCACCCAGCTCCGGCCTGGCCCGAGGCCTGCCTGGCGGGTGGCCGCGAGTGGAGAGCTCGGGGTGGGCACAGCGGAGAGCGCCAGGCCGGGCGAGGCGGCAGGGGCGGAGCCCCCTACCTGAGTTGAGGCTCCCCTCCTTGAGGCTGGACGAGCTCAGGTAGTCCTCCTTGCACACGAACTTGTTCTCGTCGATGACGTAGAGCTCCTCGCCCGTGGACAGCTGCTTGTTGCACACCATGCAGGTGAAGCAGTTGAGGTGGAAGACTTTGCTGCGGGCCTTGCGCACCAGGTCGCTGGGCGAGATGCCTTGCGCGCAGCCCGCGCACTTCGTGCCGAAGCGCCTGCGGACGCGGCGCAGCCGGTCAGCCGCGGCAGCGCGCGGGCCCGGCCTCCCCAGCCCCTCACCGCTTCCCACGCTCCCTAGCTTCCACGAAGTCTCCTCTTCCATATCTGCCCAGTGAGACTCCAATCCGGTGCTCCCTAGCGGAGCGCAAGTGAGACAAACCTCCTGGGCCGTTCTGGGGACTGGGACCCGTGTGCCTCCTTCAGGTTTATTTGGACCCCACTGGGCTCAGAGCAGTGGGCACCGCCTTCGGCCAGGCAGAGGGCCCAGAGCGCTCCAAGCTGCTCCCCGCACCCCCACATCCGTCTGGGATGCTCAAGGCAAACTGGCCTCTCCAGGTCAGGGAGGCTTTTTTAAGCCAGCCAGGTGGGATGTGGGCCACTTCTTGGCTTTGCCTCCTGGATCCTTTCCAGTCCGCTGGGGCCCAGCAAGGACCCGACGGCCTAACTGGCGGGTTCTAGCGACGGGGCGGGGAGCCCCTCTCCTGCCCTGCACCGGAGCAGAAAGGAGGGAACCTTCTGCTGTTTCCCAGCACCACCCGCACTGGAAGCTTCCAGCCCCCATGCTGGGACACACCAGAGCTGGTCAGGAGCCTGTGAACAGCAGGAGCCCCAGAACAGTGGAGCCTGAGAAGCCGGGACCAGACCGTGGCTCCAGCCCTCCTCCAAAGCCCTGGCCCTGGCAGGCAGCGGGAAAATGTGCCCAGAAGGCAACCTACACCTGCAAGGCCAGCACGCAGACCGCTCACAACCCCCCCCCCCCCTTCTCACGTTCCTGGTCTACATCCTTTTCTTTTTTTCCTCTTTGAGTGCAGGGACAGGGCCAGCCTCCTCCGGAGTGGGTGGTGCAGAGGGGCACTAATAGGGGTGAGGGGCAGGCTGGGGGGAGGGAGAGCGCCCAGGACTTTGGGGCCCCACCTCTTCCCACACCCAGGTCTCTAAACAGGGCGAATTTGGGTGACGTTGATGTAGTGAGGGCATTAGAAGCCATAAGTCACTTTTGGCCTTATCCAGCGAGCGTAATTGGCCATATGTACCTTATCAAAAATCATTAGGCGCTCTGCAAGCATCGCCACATTAGGGACCTCGGTTCCCCCGGCCCGGGAGTTTACACGTGTAGAGGCGCGGCTGACATTTTCTCCTATTCAAATTCCCCAGCGCCGGGCGGCCGGGGCGGGCGGGCGGGCGGCCGCGCTCCGCGGTGTTCCTCACGCCCCCCTTCCCTGGGCGCCGGAATCCGCACTCACAAAGCCCGCTCTCCGGCGCTGGGTGGGAGCCGGCGGGGGCTGAGCTGCCGAAAACCCCACAGCCTCCAGGCCACATTTCGGCAGTTCCCACCCCGGGGAAACTGAGGCTCAGAGAAGGGACCCCCCCCCCCCCCACCTTCCCTGGCCTGCCTCCTGTGGGCAGCCAGGAGGAGGTGACACAGCCCAGGGCTAGACGCCCGAGGTCCTAATTCTCTGCTCGGATGTCGTTGCTACTTTTCAACGTGGGAGAGAATATTTCAGGGGCTGGGTGAGGGCAGGAGGGGGTAAAGGTTCCCTCCCCCACCCCCCTGCCTCAGAGGACACCGTCCCTGCTGAGCCCTCTCTGGAGCTGGGAAGTTTGTGTGTGTTCAGCAGGCATCTGAGAGCCCGGCTTGCACTACCACAAGGGCAGCCCCCGGGGCAAATGTACTTGCCTGGGGGGAGAAGCCACCAGCCACCCCTAACTTTGCAAAAAGCTTTCCTCTCTCCGAATGGGGCTTGCAGCTTCCACCCTGGAATTGGAGCCGCGGGGAAGGAGCAGAGACCCGTGGGGAGCAAGTTTGCCGGGGCTTCCTTCCCCGCTGCACCCCCGAGCCGAGCCGGCCTGGAGGAGCAGCCATGAGGCAGGGAAGCAGCTTCCCTTTTGCTCCGCCCCAGGGTCGGGTTCTTTCCTTGACCAAGGACAGGGGAGAGCAGGGGGCTGTCCCGCTCCCCGTTCGAGCCGGGGAGCCCGGGAGCCCGGGAGGGAGTCTCCTGGTTTCCCCTTCCCCGGCGCCCCCACGGAGCGCGCGCAGGCTGGGCGCGCAGGCTGCACGGCCTCTTACCTGAAGAAGTCATTTTTGCAGTAGAGCTTGCCCTCGCGCGAGAAGCACTTCTCCGAGAGGTTGGTCTTGCACTCGCAGCACTGAACGCATTTGATGTGCCACGCGCGGTCCAGCACGTTCAGCAGAAAGCGGTCGAGGATGGGCCGCTCGCAGCCGGCACAGTGCACCATCATAGCCCCGCGCCCCGGCGGCTCGGGCCGCCTCGCCCTCCCTTTGGGCCCCCGGCCCTCGGGCCCCGGGCCCACCGCTGCGCTCCGCCTCTCCTCTGGGCTGCCGCCGGGCGAGTCCGGTCCGGACCAAGACTCCGCCGGTCAAGTCCTTGGGTGATGGCTGGCCTGGCGCCGGGCCGCCCGGGCTAGGGTGGGGAGTGGTGGCGTTCACAGCCTCATGCCCCGGGCCGCGCGCCCCAGCGCTGGTTACGAGCTCCCCCAGGTGTCTCGGGCGGCTGCTGGCCTCGGCGCTGCGGAGCGGCTTTCCCCGGTGGCGGAGGCGCCGGCACTTTCCCCCACTTTCAAGCGGTCCAGATCCTCATCTTTGTCTGGCCGCCGCCTAATTCGCGCATCCTTATTCAGATTTGGTGACGTGGCGCAGCACGTAGGGGGCCCGCCGGCCAATGGGTGCGCGGTGGCCATGGCAACCTCTTAAATTTATAGCATATCTAAATTGGCTACAGCGTTGCGGTCCGGACAGAGCAAAAAAAACAAGGCATCAGTATTGTTGAGTATTAGCTTGTACCTGGTTCGGAGGCGAAGTAAGTATTTACCTTGCAGTGGGGGGCCGGGGGCCGGGGGCCGCGGGATCTGAAAACTGCTTCTCTCTTCCTCTCTCTCTCTCCCCTCACACATATTTGGGGGCCAGGATTCCCGGGCCTAGTGGGGGGAGGGACCCTCACCCCCTTCGCCGTCCCGGCAACTTGCAGAAGTTGCCCGAGGGCCGCAGCGCACTCTTCACCCGCCTTCTGTATTCCCAGCCCAGCCCGCCCGGATCGGAGTCCCTCTCCCTTGCGCGTCGCTGGGCTCTGCGCCTGGGAGCCACGACGGAGCAGTTCAAGGGGCTCCCGGAGCTGGGCCGCATTCTTTTGTCATACATGGGGCTAGGGCCCAGGAGGCCCTGGGGGGCGGGGAGGGTGGGGAGAGAGCGAGCGCGAGAGAGAATGGAGGTCATTAGGCTTGCATATCTTTCCCGGTAAACAGGCCCAGGTCCACGTCGGCGGGAGTGGGAATGTGGCGGGTGGGATGGGGGGTGCGCGGGCGGGGGGGGCGGGGGCGAGTTATCTGGCCTGGTCCGGGACCCTGGAATTTCGGGTCTGAGTGCGTTGCCCACGGGGCTCCGGAAGAGATGTAGGGGGAGGGGAGGGTGTACGGGGCCTCACGAGTTTTCCCAAAGCCAGCTCAGAGGTGGCCTCACCGCGTCTCCCTTTTCCTTGCTGCACTTTCAAGATCCCCGCTCAGCCGGTCCCGGGCACCGCACCACGGAGGCAGGGGACATGACTGAGTGGACTGTGCTTGGCCAGATGGGTGTGCAAGTTGGAGCTCTCAGAGGGTGCAGGAAGAGGCCCGCGGGGCGCCGAGGGTCTGGGGGAGTATGGGGGTGCCCTCAGGTGTGTGTGTGGAGCGCGGTGTAGGTGTGGGGGTCTGAGGAGACGGAGGGAGAGGGTCAGGCCTCTTTTTCCAAGGGGCCAACCCGAGGCTGGGCGCTCCCCATGTAGCGGGAGGCGGGCGGGGATTTTTCCATGCTGCTCCCCGCGGCCGGCTGCGGGCGGCCAGGGAGGGTAGGCCCAGGGCCCGGGCGGCAGCCGGGGGAGCGCGTGTTTGCGCAGAGCCGGGCTGTGCGCGAGCGTCCGGGTGCGTTTACCGAGCTTGTGAGTGTGTATTTGAGAACTGCATTTCTCCCTCTGTCTATCGCTAGGAATCCATCGTGTGAGTACGGTTGGGTGTGTGTGTGTGTGTGTGTGTGTCGGCCCTTGTGTGGGTTCTGCTAATGGTTGTGTGTTTTACTCTGTGCACGCTTGTTTGTGTCGGGCTGCGTCTCTGCTGACTCGCGGCCACGTGAATGGGAGGGTGCCCGTGTGTGCGACGGTGTTTGCGTGAGCTTGTTTGTGGACGTGTGAGCTAATATCCGTGTGGAAAGGGGCTTTTTCAAACATCTGAGTGGGCGCGTCTGTGTGTAGGTGAGCGTGTGTGGCCGTGACTGGGTGGGTGTGTAGGTGCGGAGTGCTGGGGCTCCGGGTGGTGGGCCACCTGTGTGTCACACGGGTGGGGACCTGCACAGATAGCAGCATTTTTGTTTACGAGACTCCTGTAGGGTTTTTTGGGGGGGGGGAGGGTAATATTTGTGTGTGTGCATGAGTGCTCCTAACAGCTCTTTGCCTTTGTGGATTTAAAGGAGGGCCGGGCTCGTGGATGCCTCTGCTGGGGCAGGTGGTGGAAGCACGGAGACCCTCACATCTTTCCCTGTCCCTGCCCAGGTCCGACGTTGTCCCCCAGCCTCTAGGGGAGGTCAGCTGGCTGGGGACAGGGAGCTAACAGATGGGGGCACCGGCTGGGGCATTGACCCACAAGCCAGGCCTCTGAAAACGGGTCCCCAGCTCGGGCAGCTTCTGCCTGAGGCCGCTGCTCCTCCACCTTCCAGCTCGAGGAAGGACAGGTCTCCATGCAGCACGGTGGTGTCACCGCTGTGTCCAGCCAGGTCTGGGCAGGAGCAAGAAGAATGGGGCTCGCCCGGTCACCCAGGCCCCACTGGCAGAGCTCCAGGGGCCCCACAGGAAACTGCTGTTTCTGGCCGTGCCTGGCCCTGCCCGCCCCCTGGGGCATGGAGGGTCCTTGAGGGAAGCAAGAAGGGGGGGCGGGGAGGAGAGAGAGGCGCCCAGGCGGCGGCAGTGGGGCAAACCGCCCTGTGTCTCCTCTCTCTGCCTTTGTCTCGCCGGGGTCTCCCTGTCTCTCCCGAGTTCTCTCATGTCTGTCTTCCTTTCTTCGTAGGTTCGGCCTCTGTTCCCTTTCTGGTTCCTTTTCCCTCTGTTTCTCCACCCCCGTCGTTCTCGGTTTCGCTCTGTTTTTATTTCCCTCCCTCTGCCTTTCTGCTGGGCGTCCAAACCCAGCGCCCGGTCCGTCCTTGCGATGCACGAGTCTCAGCGGCGGGCACTGTGCAGATTCTGGGGTGCAGGAGGGACAGCGAGTACAGTCATCAGAGGGTCCCCCATCGATGGCCTCTGGGCGGGGCACACTGAGCCCACCTTTGCCCAGCTGCCCTCCCCCAGCTGAGCATTTGAAGAACCGGTCTGCCCGTTCCTCCCAGCCCCTGCTTTGTCTGCCTGGCCGATGGCTCTGCCACGGACAAACCCGCCCGCGTTCACCTCCTGCGTGAGCTTACCCGCCTGCCAGTGCACAGGCTGGGCCCGGCGGCTGCGGTGCCAGGCCGGGATGGGAGCAGAGACGGGGGCCAGTCTCAGAGAGCAGCTGGCTGCGGTGAGTCACCGGGGCCGAGTGTCCCATTGCCGGAGGTGAGGGCGGGCTCCTGGTCCAGAAGCCCCGGGTCTGGCCTTCCGAATTTACCCAGCTCGTCCAGGTCACAGCTGCCACGCCCCTAGCCACCCTGGGGTCCTCAGCACTGCCCAGGCCCAAATCCAGAAGGCCCTTCACCCCAGCCCAGCTGCAGGGCATGGGGTGGGGGATGCTGCTTGGCCTTCACCAGCCCCCCACCTTCCGGGGCGCACAGCATCCCAAACCCACCAGCAGACCAACTATTAGAGGAATTATCCCACCCTCACAGCGCTGACAGATGGCGACCAGGCAGCGAAATCCCCTCCTATATGTAACTAATAAACTGCTTGTGTCTTAACAGGGTAATGCATGGAGACACAATGTCACTTAGACAAGATGTTGATGGAATTTACTGTATAAAAATCTTCCTCCTAGAGTAAAGAGTATCAGCATTACAACTCGACAGACGGCGGCGGGATAAGTAAAACAGACAAAAGACAAACAAGATAATAATCTGTTTCCAATCACTTAAGCCCTGTAGAGTTAGTAATACACGGTTTGCACATTCCCCCTTGAGTTCGGTAATTAATTACAGGCGAGGAGGCACACGCCCCCCCCCACCCCCCCCTCAGCGAAAGGTGGGAGTGTCCCGGCGTGCTGAGCTGGGGTTTGGGGGGCGCCTTTCTCCAGCTACCTTGGGGCACCGGGCAGAGGCCAGCATGGGGACTCACAGGCGTTCGGAGCTGACCTTCCCTCCGGTTAAAGAACGATGCGGCTGTATCTCCCTACACCTCGCCGGAAACTCTCTTTGCCAGCGGATGCTGAAGCCAAGCAGAACTCCGGGCTTTACGGGGCTGCCAGAGTGTTTCTCGTCGCCCCTCTGGAAGGCACCCCCCCCCGCCCCCCACGCAGTAGCCTCCTTTCTTAGGGAAGGCGCCCACGGAGAGGGGGAGTGGGAAGGGGAACCTGCGAGGCGTGCCCCTCGTCCTCTGCTCCCCGCGGCATCTCGGGCAGCTCGGCAGGTCCTATGCTGACCTTCCATCATTATTGCCCGCCCCCCAAACACACACACACTCAGCCACCCCTCCCCCCACCCCCCAACAGCCAGCGCGGCTTTAACATTAAACAAACGCAGCGAGCGCCTCTGAGCTGCGCTCTCGGCCGGGCCTGTGCGGCGGCGGCGGCGGCGGCGTTACAAATTGTAAATTTAAATTGCTCGCCGGATTCATTACCTCCCCTCTTTGATTTCAGCCAGCCGTGAAAAATTATACTGGTGTACCACTGAGAAACTGTTTTGCCGCAAAGAGCCCGCGCCTAATCACTGGCTTTCTCCCTCCGACAAAAGTGTAATTATTTTGTTTGGGGTGTAAATATAGGCCGCGCCGCGCACACATACTCAGCGTCCCGCCGCGCTGCTGCGCCCTGCCCGCCGCCGCGAGGACTCGGCCTCGGCCTCCGAGCAGGAGCGGGCGTGGAGGCTGCGGCCCCGAGGCTGGGAAAGAGCGGCTCCTTGGGCATGATCTGGACCCGGAGAGCCGGTCCCCAGCCCCTGCCCTAGGTGGTTTGGCTTTGCTCGAGGACTCTGGATCGCGTGCGCACAGGCTGGCTCGGGTGGATCCCGCCGGGGCGCGAGGTTGCAGGCCTAGGCATCCTAGCAGGGATGGGGAAGTGATGGTGGGGAGGTGGAGGCGCAGCTGGGGGCAGCCCCCATTCCAGGCGGGGAGAGCGTCCGGGCGTGGGTCCCCAAGATGGCTAGGGCACAGGCAGAACCCCATGGCCTTGGGTGCGGGAAGGCAGGGGCAGTGAGGCCGGTGTCCGCTGGTGCTGTGCTGTGGACTGTCTGGTTTGTCGCTCCTCTCTGCGGGAGGTAGGACCTTCCTGTCAGCTGAATTGCTTACTGCTTAATTAACGCTCTCCTTCGCTGGGCAGGCCCGACCTGGAACGTTCCATCAAAAAGGCAGGGAGTCCTTCCATTTCCTTCCTTCCTCCCTTCCTTCCTTCCTTCCTTCCTTCCTTCCATTCAGCAATGGCAAAGCTTCCCCCCTTCCCAGGCCCCCCCTCCTCCAAGCACTGGGAAGGGGGACTTTGAGTCTGAACTCAACTTCAGTCCAATATCTGGGCTGGGACGTTCAGGGGCCCGGGAGGCACCAGTGGGCAGGGGTCTGGCAACACTCGGAGTCAGGTGGCTTTGGGGGATGAACAGGGGCCAGGAGGCTGTGGTCAGCTTTCCACAGGCCGGGTGTCAGGGGCTGGTGGGAGGCTGCCGGGCGGCCCTAGGAGCCACCAGGGGCCTGCGTGTCACCTCTGAGAGGGAGCAGGGGGGGGAGGGCAGTGACTGAAGTGTGCTTTATGGTTGGGGGAGGTCCGCCCCAAAGTGAGGACGGGTGGGTCCTTGCGAGTGCTTGCCAGCTTAGAGACCTGGCCCCAGGTGACCCTCGTGAGGTAGAGCGGGGTGTCCTTTCCCTCTTTCCTGCTAGCCCCCTCCCCAGGAAAGCGTCTCTCAGAGGCCCCGCCCGTCAGGTGCCCTGGCCAGTCCTGGAGGCCCCGTTCTGCTGTTGGGTGCTGCAGCGCAGGGCCAAACTCAGGCCCCGGTGCAGGCTGGAGCTGGCCTCTGGGAGCTAGAGGGAGCCCAGGGAGGACAGACGCGAGGGCGCAGGTAGTCCTCCACCTTGTGGGGCAAAGAGCTGATGCTTTTGTTCAGAGACAGAAAACCCCGACACTGCGTGCTCATTCACAGAGCTCCCGGCTGCCTGTCCGACCAGACCAGCCGGTGGAGCGCCGGTCCCAGGCAGCCAGGCCCGCGGCGGCTGCGGCTGCGAGCCGAGAACCTCCGCCATGCGCCTCATCCTCCGCCTGGGGGTCAGGCCTGGAGAGGGGCCCCAGCCCTTCACAGCCGGGGAGCAGACAGGGCTGGGCGTGCAACCGGGCGGCGGGGACAGCCCCTGTCGCCCCGTTGAGTGTGTCTGCCCGTGCCATCCCTGGAGCTGTTTCTGAGAACGTGCCTGCAACCTTGTTCCATTGCTGAAGCCCAGATGGGGAGCGCTATTGAGGGACCTTAGCCTCCAAATTAAGGGCCCCCGCGTACTTTCTAACTGCCCTGTCCCCAGCCAGTTAGTCTGCCTTGGAGTCTGTATCTTGCCTTTCCTTCCTTCTTTTTGTTTTCTCTTGGTCTTTTCTTTTTTCTGGTCTCAATTGCATTCTTCTGTCTGTCTGTCTCTCTCCCTTCCATTCTTTTCCACCTCTTCTCTCCGCCCTTCCACATCCCACCTCCTTTTTGTTCGCCTAATATCTGTTCCTTCAGAACCCGCCCGACTTTGGCAGCCTGGGCGCGCGCGCGCCGCGCGCCGCGCGCTGTGTGTGTGTGTGTGTGTGTGTGTGTGTGTGCGTGCGCGCGCGTGCGCTCTTGCGCGTGTAATCCTCGGCTGCTAATGATTGTGTGTTGATAAAGTAATGCAGTGGCCTCATTAGCCTTTGTTTAGAAGGTGTTAAAAGGGAAGTCTGCGTCGGAAAGCGGCGGTTTGCACGGCAGCCTGGCAGAACCGGCGCCCAGCAGGCTGAGGCCCCGCCCACCGCCCCAGGCGCCCGCCGCGGCGGACCCCGGGAGGGGGGAGGGGCCCGGGGAAGGCGACCCCCAGCTCCTTGCACCCCAGGCGAGTATGTTTACCCCGCTTTGCGTGCCCTTCTGCTCCGCGGGACCGCAGCGGGGACCGCGCTTTCTCTAAAACTCCTTTGAGCGGCCCTACAGTGCGCGGGTGGCCTTTCTCCTCCAGGTTTCTTGGGGGAGGAGGAAGAGAAGGGCAGAGGGCTAGTTCGGGGGGAGAAAAAATTCCAGAGATTTTTGTTGTTGTCGTTGGCGGGGGTAGTTGGGTATCTTATTTATTTTGGAGGCGAATACCAATCAGTCTGCGGTGGCTGGGCTGCGCTCCCGGTCTCCTGGCTGGTGGTTCGTGGCCATGTCCCTGCGCCGGGAGGCTGTGCGGGGGCCCTAAGCCTTAGGGGGTCTGCCAGAGTCCTCTCTCTTTCCTCCCGACCCATTCGCAGACAGCCAGAGGGGGAGGCTTCGTGGCTCGCGGAGGCTCGTTCTTAAACTCACTTCCCATGTCCGCCTGCACCGGGGGCTTCTCCACTCGGGGAACGAATTCCGGGAGAGCAAATCGTAGCTTGGCTTGGAGACCCCTCTGGAGCTGGTGAAAGCACACAACTTTGCTGACCTTGGGTGTGTGTGTGTGTGTGTGTGTGTGTGTAGGATTGGGAGGATGAACTTCAGGAGCGCGTTTCCCTCCTCCTGGAGAAAGCGAGGTTTCAGGCGGAGGAGGACGTGAGAAGGAATTCTTTTTATTCTGGATTCTGCGAAAGGGCCCAGAAGAAAATATATTTTGGCCAGCTTCTGTGGGTGAAGCTTGTTGCACTCGGAGTGAGACGCTTTTCCTGGCGAAAGGGAGAAAGAGAGAGAGAGAGAGAGAGTGAGAGAGAAAACCCGCTGCAGAAATGGTGCGGCTGGATGGATAGTCTCCAACCCGAGCGGGATGCGCTGCTTTTTGCCGAGCCTCTAGAGCGTCGGAAGATACGCTTTCTCATCCTTGAGGCTTTCCTGTCTGAGTTTCGGGGTTTCTCTCCCTTGGATGTGATGCGGGCCTCGGGGTGAACCTCAGCGGGGCTGGGTGTCCTTGCGTGTCCACAACCCAGGACACGCGCCCGCGAAGTATTCCATGTCACACACCGCCTTTTTTTCCTTTGGTGGAAGGCGAGGAGGCTAGACGTTGTCCGGGGACAGGTCTCGGGCGGCTGGGGCCTAGGGCAGTGGTGGCGAAGCGAACTCCAAACCTAATCCGAGGTCGCCCCGGAGACTCCTTGGCCCCCAGCACTGTGTAGACAGAAGCGAGGCTCCTCGTGAAACCAAATTAAAATCGGCCGCCGTGATGCCCCGGGATGGCATCCGGGGCCGAGTTCGGGCGACGCGGGGAGAGGACGGGAAAACCTCTGCCTCCCGTCTCTGCTGTCCCTGTTTTTCTTCCCGAAGCAGGTCTCGCTCCCGGAGAAGGCCGCGGGGCGCCCGCGGCGGCTGCCGAGCGGCGCGCCGGAGTTCGGACCCAGACAAAGACGGGAGCTGTCCGCGGTGCTGAACCCGCCACGCCGCCGCCGGAGCAAACGGGCTCCTGTACAACCCGCCCTCTCCTCCTCCTTCACCCCCTCCTTCGGTTTTTTTCCTTCACTCTGCGATTCTTGCCCTGGTCCGCGTCCATGCCCTGCTTTTGTCTGCCCTTAGAACCTGCGTCCTGCACGCAGGTATGTGTATGCGTCAAAGAACAAAACGGCTGATTAAAAACAATGTTTTCTCCTTTCTTCCCAAATCTAATAAATGATGCAAAAAAAAAAAAAGGTTCTTTTTCAGCGTACTTGGAAAGAGATACAAATGCTACCTCCAACTCCAAAATAAGTCAAAATCCACGCTTCAAACAATAGAGCTAAACAACCACGAACACCATGAATCTGCCCGTTGATTCACTCTGAAGAAGGGGCGAGGGCTTTAGCAATTTTAGTTTCAGAAATACCATATTATTGACATCTCAACTTCTTGGGTGGAAACATAGAAAAGCCAGAGAGGACTGGTAGTCAAATATGAGAGCATACAGACCAAGGCTCTTGTCTACAAGTGGATAAATGACTTGTCAGGGCAAAAGCGATGGACACTAAGTTAACTTAACCCTTTGAGGCAGGGAGGAGGTTTGCAAGGATAACGACCTTTAGAATTATTAAGAGGGGGAGTGGATCCTTTGGAACGCTGGGGCGGAAAAGGGTTAATCCGATGCTTTATTTTCTAAATGGGCACGGTGTTATCCGGACAACTGACACGGCGTATGACCAAGCATCGATTCTTCTGCTCACACTTGTGCGTAGCATTTGATACTTGCCTAAAGAAGTTTGTGCAGGGGAGAAAAAAAACCACATACTCCTTCCCCAGGGTGGGGGATGCACCCATTTTGCTGCATGCAGGTCCATTCACATTCCCTCTGGCATTTCATAGATACACGGCCTCCCAGAGAGCCTCAACGTCCTGGGACCACCCATTCATTTGGTTTTCTCAGCACCCTCCAAACCATCCCACCACAGGGGTGTCAGCTAACCTCAGTCCGTTAGCATTACCGATACATATCCAGAGGGCTCTCTGTGGATTCACTCCTCACCTGGACATTCTAGAGCTCATCCTTCTCTGAAAGGCGGAGGAACTCAAATTCTCAAACCAGAGTGATTTGTAGGGAGGGGTCGCATCTGTGGGTTGGGGTAACGGCACCCTAGTTCCTCCACATCCTGCCTGTTATCCTCACACCAGAACACCCTGAGATCTTTCTAGAAGGCCAAGGTGGCCATCCTTTTAGATCACGTACCTTTGAGCCTCAGAGTGCCAGGAGAGAAGCCCTCACGGTGGGTGGGTGAAGGAGAAATGTTTAAATAAAAACAATTTATTGAGCGGACACTATATGCATTTGATGCCGTGGTCTTCACTACAAGTCTGAAAAGCAGTAGATATTTATTTTGGCTCCATTTTACAGATGAGGAAATCGAGGCTCAGAGCTGTTCACGACATTGCTTAGAGTTCCCTAGTGAAGGCTTGTGGTGCTAACCCAGATCTCAGTGGTACTGGAGCCTGTGCTTGCTCTAATATCCCGTGTTTTTTGGGGGGGGGCACACTGATGGTTATCCTGGGGATATACTAGTGGTGACGCTGCTGATTATTTTTAGCAGAATCCTTTTGTATCCCCGGGCCATCACAGCCCACGGTCTGGATTTGGAAGCTGGTTTAAGCCCTACATCTGAAAGTGAGAAATAAGAAAGAGAGGGTGGAAGACTCTCCCTTCGTGTGGGTTGGGTGGACATTTCACCAAATGGGACCAAGTCAGTGTGTAAAGGGTCCTGGTCCATGTCCTAGACCCACACCTGGGAGTCGCCCTTAATCCTCCCTTTCTTTCCTGCCTTGTATCCAGCCCTCGCATCAGCAAGTTGACTTAGCTCTGCCTCCAACCCACAGAGTATGCTCCAACCCACCCACGCCCCCTCCTCGTCCCCACGGCTGCTCTGGGCCAAGCCGCCGCCGTCTCCTCTGCCTTACAGCCGCCGCCTCCTGACCGCTGCTGCGGCTTCTCCTCCCCTGCACTCCCCTTCCCACCCTGTGACTCCAGTTATCTTCCAGGACCATAAATCAGGTCTTGTCAGCCCCGAGACAACTCCCAGATGCGCTTAGAATAAAATCCACACTCCGCACCCCGCACTGTGGGGCCGTGGGCGGCGGCTCCTGACTGGGGATGTAACACACCCCGCCCCCCCCCCCTTCAATGGCCTCCTGCCTGGCCGCTCACACACCTGGTTTTTCCCACCTCGACACCTCTGTGCTCGGCCTGCCCCTCTGCCCCTCACGAACTTGACTCCCTTCTGTCCCTTAGGCCTCAGTGCAAATGTCAACGCCTCAGAGAAGTCTTTCCTGACCACCCGACCTAAGCGCCCCGGCGCCAATCTCTCTGGAGTTCACACCTGTGTCTATTTTCCTTGTAGCCTTGACCAATATCTAGAATTACCTGATTTGCCTGTTTAGGTGCATCTTATCTCTCTTCCTTAATAAAATATCAGCTCTGCGAGGGCCGAGACTGTGTGTGTTTTGCTCACTGCCGAATCCCCGGTGCCTAGCTCAGTGCCTGGAACACACCTGTGCAGCCTGTGTTTGTTGACTGAATGAGTAATGAAGGAACTCAGCCGGCGAGAGAGCTGCGGGAGTGACAGGAGGGGGGTGGGCGGGGCTGAGCAGGGCCTGAACTGTGCCTGTCTATCTTCCGGGCCTGCAACAGGAGCTGTGGGCTGGGCCGGGCCCCAGTTTGATAAAAGGAAGAGAGAAAAGTCTGCCCAAGGACCGCCCCAAGAGGGTGCCGTCTTTCGGTGGATTCTGCAAACTAGATTTAGGATCACACTGGGACGAAGAAAGGAGTCTACACCTCGGAGTGTCATTTTCATTTGTTCTTGTTGGGCCAGGAACCTTCATAAGGATCCGAACAAAAGGATGATGACGGAAACCCACAGCAAATCAGGAAGACGTCCAAATTATAGTTTCGGGGGTGGGAATCTAGCCAGTCTTCCATGCAGGGAGAGCAATGCAGTGTGGTGGTTCAGGCCCTGGGGCCCAGTTCTCCCAGCTGGAAGTCTGGTTTCATTACTTATCCGCTGTGTGATCCAGGGCAAGTCACTTGGCCTCTCTGTGCCTCAGTTTCTTCATCTGTGGGACGGGGATGGAAGTAGTATACCCGCCTTAGAGAGTGGCCGTGAGGAGTTGCTTTAGCCTGTTTTATTCGGGCCAGAGCTCGGTACAGGAGGGGAAATGGGCAGCAGAGTATATTAGGGGGAGGCTGGGGGAGGCCACGGTGGGAAGAGACAGACGCACAAAGAGAAAAAGATGAGACTTACATTTTTTAAGATCTCATTTTCTCCTTCAAGGGCTCTTCTCTTCCCCATCAAGGCAGAAGAGGGCTCTGCAGCCAGAGGGCCTGCCCCAGGGTCCGAGCCCCGGCAGGGCAGGCCGGGGTGGGGGCAGGGGTGTTCCTGCTCAGTCTCTGCGTCTGGAAGGTGGGGCGGCCACTGGGCCCACCTCATAGGATTGCCTGGAGCATTCAGGGAGACGATGTTGGAGCAACAAGAAAGCACCTGCTTCCCCGTTGGTAGCTGCAGTTCCTGGGGCCTTATTTGGAGGGGAGCAGGGGTTGGGGGGCAGGGCTTTCTTCACTCCTTACAGAGAGAAGTGTCTCTGAGCAGGTGGAGTGAGAGAACCTATTTTGTCGGACCGTGGGGTAGATAGAGCAGGAAGGCGCGGTTCTCCTCCTCGGGGAAAAGAGTAAATGCCTGTGTGATTGGACTCGCTGAAGGGCCTCCCCGTAGCCCAGTCTCAGGGCTCGGCTGGTCCAGCTGCAGACAAGACTGGCTCCCAGGGGTCTTATCCGGGGCAGTGTGGTCGCGGTCACCCTTCAGGGACACCATCCTCCGCACGGTAGGAGTGCTGCTCCCCCGCCTCGGCCGATGCCGCCAGGTGTCGAACACACTCCTGAAATGTGGCATCGAGGCGACTGGCTTGGCGGGTCCTTCTGTGAGGCCAGTGCTCATCCCCTGATCCCTGAGCACTAACCAGAGCTGCCGAGTCTTTTCAGGCGCCAGACGCCGTGCTCCACCGTGAGACGGTCCGTGTGCAACGTCTCCTCTCACGACGGTTCCTGGCCCCACTTCACAGGTGGAGAAACCGAGGGAGGGGAAGCTGCGCAGCTGGCATCAGCCCGCCCTGATTCGTGCCCGGGTCTGAGGACTCAGTCGGAACCCCTGACCGTGACACCAATGTCCCTATTTCACGGGATTGTAAACATGGCCACAACGTGGGTGCGTTCTAGGAACGCCTTCTGCAGAGCGATGCCCGCACGGTGGTCGTGAGCAGAAATGCACACTTTCAACAGGGCCCGGCCCCCAAAAGCCACACGTCTCTCAACCCCGGAGCGTCTCACCGGCCTGAGGTGGAGAAGGTCACGAAGTGATGACGCTGAGGTGGGGGGACACGGTGTCTCCCTCTCCTCACTCTGGGCTCGCCCCATCTGGCTGGCCGCACAGCTCGCCCGCTCCCCTCCCAGGGCCCTGGGGCTGCCTGTCCGGACGGAGCCTGGGAGCTTGGCCGCCTGGGGCTGGGCGGCGTTGGTGTTTGCCTCTCCCTTACCGACGTTCTCATGGTTTCCTTGCAGCAGCAGGTTGCGATACGGGTGTTTTAAATGGGCAAATGACCAGCCAGGGGCCCCGTAGCATTTGGTCCCTGGATATCGTAATGACCCTGGACTGTCATTCATCCACAGCGGGTCTCCCCGCCTGGGCACTACTGACATTTTGGGCTGGGCCATTCTTTGTGGGGGGGACGGTCCTGTGTATAGGAGGTGTTTTTGTTGTTGCAAGATCTGAGGGTCTTAAGATACCAGATCTTAAATAAGATCTTATTTAATTTTAGAGAGAGGGGA
Source organism: Phyllostomus discolor (assembly GCF_004126475.2). Taxonomy (NCBI): domain Eukaryota; kingdom Metazoa; phylum Chordata; class Mammalia; order Chiroptera; family Phyllostomidae; genus Phyllostomus; species Phyllostomus discolor. The sequence goes on from NC_040915.2 coordinate 47,090,276, forward strand.
AGGGAGGGAGAAACGGAGGGAGAGACACATCAATTGCACAGCCCCACCTGGGGACCTGGCCCGCAACCCAGGCCTGTGCCCGGAACGGGAGTGGAACCAGCAACCTTTCGGTTTGCAGGCTGGCGCTCCGTCCACTGAGCCACCCCAGCCAGGGCTGTAGAAGGGTGTTTAGCCACACGCCCAGCCTCTACCCGCTCAGCCAGGAGCCCGGCCCTCCCGCAGTTGTGACAACCCACAGTGTCTCTACATGTTGCCAAATGGCCCCTGGCATCCACAGCGATCCCTGCTTGACAACCACTGGTCCAGAGACTGGGCTGCCGGGCTGCCTCAAGTCCCGGGGAGCCCTGGGGTTCCAGAACCTCCCCACTCCCCTGAGCCGGGCCTGGGGGATGGTGTGTGTACACGAGACACGTGCAGAAGGCCCTCCCTCATTTGCTCGTTCGGTAAACAGGTGCTGGACCCCTCTGGGGTTTTATAACCTACACCTTGTAAAGCCAAGTGGGACTCGGGAGCTGTCCAATGCTGACTCCCCAGCACGCTTTTCCAACAGGGATGTTTTCATTGGATCAACCTCCAATTGCCCAATTCTTGCCGCTCTCTCGCTGTGTGAGCTCAGGGGAGTCACTCTACCTCTCTGGGCATGGGTGTGTGAAGTGGAGCTGGCGGATCGGCGCCCCGCCCCCGCATACACCTGCCGGGGCGTGTTTATGCGGAGCGATCCTCCTCCGCTGCAGACAGCGGCAGCCCTTTCCGGCTGGGATCTCCACAGTGTTCAGAGCAGAGAGGAGAAAGCCGCCCAGCGCCCCGCTCCCGCCCCCCTTACTCGAGGACAGGAGTGGTCCTTTCCATGTGAATTCTGATTGCCTCCATCTCCAGCCCTTTCTCCTGTCATTGCGTCCACCTCACAGACATCTGAGGCCCGGAGCAGATGGCTGCCTTGGTATTTCCCACGTGGGGGCAAAGAGGGCAGGAATGGAAACCCAGATTCCCAAGGGCAATCCAGGGCCACGGGCGTTATCCAGTCCACGGCTCACGCCTCCCCTCCCCCAGCGGCCTCTCTCCTCCGCGGAAGGCTCAGAATGAATCAGCGGACGATTGCGGAGCTACCTCTGTGACTGAGGCACTCTGGGAGGGGCCGGGGAACCGGAAGACGAATCAGACCCCCCTCTTGCCCAGGAGTTTCATGGGGAAGATTAAACACCAGGCCAGGGAAAGATACGAAATGCCCCGGGAAAGAAGTGTGTGCGGTGACCAGGCTCTTCCATGTAGATAAACAGAGCGACTGCTGGTTGTACACACTCCCTGGAGGAACTGAGAAGTGCGGGGGAGCGGGGGGAGTCCCCGTGTCTGCTCCGGTGGGAGGACGCCCTGCCCCTTCCTAGCATTAGCCTCCTGTATTCTTCATGGGCTTGCTAATCGGAGACCCTCCGTGTCCTCAGACAAACTTTGGGGAGTGTAGGCAGAGCGAAGGGTGGCCGGGGTTGGGGACAAGCCACTCCCCATATCAGGAGGCCTGGTTCTGCACTGATGCGCTGTGTGGCCTTGGGAAAGTTACTGAACCTTTCTGTTGCACCCCTCAGCCTTTGAAGTGGGAAGTGTGAGTCCCCAGCCTCGTTTACACTGGCCAGAGCTTCATGGAGAACTATGTTGGGACTGCCTGGAGTGTAATGGTTAATGCCAGCAGAGACTTTTGTCCTTCCGAGGGCAAACTGATCAGGAAGGGGGGAGGCCAACCAGAGGCCTACTCTTCTCCAGGGATGGGGCGCCCCGGCAGGGCCATGGAGGGGCCTGATGGAGCTGACCCATGGGACTTGGGGAGCGTGCTCCGTCACCGCCCTCACACAGGGCTTAGACCGAGGAGACATGGAAACCTCACCAACAGATACTCAGATGTCCCCTGAACCTGAGCTGATGTGTACAAGTCTGGGGACAGAACTCAGCAGTGAGTCAATCAACAAACATCTATTAGGAGAGAAATGCGTGCCAGGCTTTGAGTGCAATTTGCCGGGAATGCCAAAGTCATCTCGGATCTTACAGCCTGAGGAGAGGACTCCAAGACCTGGTGTCTGAGTGTCTGCTCCATCCCCCCAGCTACTCACAGACCTGATTCCCAGGGGGCCTAAGGGCCCCTCAAACTCAGCATGATCAATACAAAATCACCCCCTTCCTCCTCCTCCTTCCTTCCTGCTTCCGGCACCGCCATTCGCCCAGCTGCTGGTGCCGGAACCCACACCAGCCCCCTCTCTCTCTCTCCACTCGAACCTCCCCAGATCCTGTTGACTCTTCCTTTCAAGTCTGCCACTGGCCCCTGGCCATGCTGTAAGTCAGGCCAGCCCCCCCGATGGCCAGGACACTCCCATCCTTGCCCGGTTCGCTGTCCACGTCCCAGCCGGAGCAGTTTTGTTGCAGGACAACGCGGACGAGGCTACTCCCGGACTGAAAACCTCCCGGGTGCTCCCCGTGGCTGCGGGACCACACCCGAGCCCCCCAGCTGGTTTCCGACTCCCTGTCCCCCCTCTTACTTCCTCTCTTACCTCCTGACGGTCCAGCCGCCCTGAGCTTTGACTGGATTTGCCAACAGGTTCTCTCCCTTCGGAGCCTGGCAGCTGAACTATTCTTTCTCCCCCACTTGCTCCTGCCGGCCTTGACCTTCAGGTCTCCCCCTAGACCTGCCTCCTTCAGGAAACCTTCCCCTTGCCCACAGTCCCAGGGCAGTTTCCCCACGGGGCTCAGAGCCACGGGTGGGCACGCAGCCCCACATGCGGCGCACTGTCGAGGCTGAATACACGCGGTCAGTGAATGAGGGAATGCAGGCATGCTGGCCGCCAGGGATCAGGCACTTTTAGCACGTGGGGGATCTGATGATTTTGTGCAGAATTAGGTTTTTTTTGGGGGGGGGCCAAGGTTTTTTCAAATATAATTGATGTGAAAAAAACCGCACCTGTGTCAAGCGTACCAGTTGATGAATTTTGGTGTACGGTTATACCTGTGAGACTGTCACCGCAATCAAGATGGCGAACACACCCAAGACCCTTAAAAGTCACCTCAAAAATCACCGCATTGTGTCCCTTGGTGATCCCTTTTTCCCTCTCCTCCCCACCCCCCGCCTCCATCCCTAGGCAACCACGGGGCTGCTTTGGGTCACTGTGGACAAGCCTGCGTTTTCTACCACTGTGCAGAAACAGAATCATACCGCATGCGTTCTTCCGTGTTGGGCGCCTGGCATTCAGCATAACTCGGGGGAGTTTGGCTCTGAGCTGTGCTGTGAAGGATGGGGTATGACCTAGAGGGCGTTCTAGGGAGAGGAGACGAGTATAAACGAACATTCGAAGGCAGAAAACAACGCAAGGCCACTAGACCAAGCTGGATCCGGGGTCCCCCGCCTCATCCATTCATCAAATGTTTGTTGAGCTCCAACTGTGTGGTGGGCGCCACGCTCAGAGCAAGGCTAGCATGTGTGTGGGCGTCTTCGGGCTGCCCTAGACTCACTCTCCACCCTTCTCCACGCTCCGTGTTCCTGGAGCCTCGTTTGTGGTGCACGGCATACACGGACCCTCTCCCCGCTGACTTCCGGTTGGGTTTGGCCAATGGGACACCTGGTGGGAGGTCAGAGGGCAGTCGGGCGCCTATTCCTCTGGTCCCCTCCCTGGAGCTCCTGCGGGTGACCCTCTCTACCACCCGGCAAGCCGCCATCCAAGCATCTTCTCTGCGTATATTGACCAAAGCCGACTCCCCCCTCTTAGTGCCTTGGCAAAACACACCTGCCAGTGGCCAGGGGTAGGGACAGGGTGTTTTCCAGAGTCCTCCCCTGTGACCGTTCTGGGGGTCCCCTTGGATGACACTAGACACTTGTGGCCTCCCAGGAGACCTTTGCGTACCCTCCATGCCTGACTCACCCCATGGCCCTCCTGCAGAAAAGCTGGGTCTTCAGGGTCTTGGGGGAGGGGCGAGATTCCAGCCCTGCCCCCAGGGACAGCTTCCAGTTTACGCCCAGTCCTGTTTTGATAAATATGCTTCTCCCAACAACAAAGCCAGGACTTGGTGCTGAAAAATCCTGGGTGGAAGGCCACCGCCTCTCACTCGTCCTTGACTGTGTGTGTGATGGGCCGGGCTGGTCTGACGTTCATCATACGGCCCGTCCCTCAGGGCTGGGCCCCCCCAGAGTGGACCCCATGAACCTCGATGCAGATCCGCTTTTCCTCTTTGGGACCGGACCATTAGCATCTTGAAGAAACGTCCTTCCGTCTCGGCATTTCCTGTGACTTCCAGTCCTCATCGCTCGATATATATTTTCAGACCATAAAGAAACTCATTTTCATTGGTTTGGGGGTGGGGGGTGGGACGGAGGAGGAGGCAGATCTCCCAGACACGGCTAAGAAGGCTGCTTCTTAAACATTCTTTCCTCTGATTGTGGAAAGATTCCAAGTTCATGGCGGAACATTTTGGAGACGAACCAGGCATCAGAGAATAATGAATGGGAGGTGGCTAATCCCGAACAGGCTTACTTCGGTGAGATGCTGGTCCTCCCTAAGGAGAAGCCAGACTCAGAAAGAGGAGTTCTGGGAGGGCCTGGGGAGCTGGGGCCTGAGCACCTGGCGGTTTTTGAGAGGCTGCCGTCTGATGGAGGAGTTGAGTCTGTTCAGCGGGCCTTGAATGGGGAGCAAGGGCCAGTAGGTAGGTGCTGTGGGGGAGGCAGATTTAGCATCGTAGATGGTCTATCGTGCCAACTGTTAGGGCTGTCGCAAAAGGGAATGAGCCCTCCATCACGGGGGGTGTTCAAGGGAAGGCTGACGGGATGTAGAAGGCATTCCAACAGGGAGCTGACCAGACAGACCACCGATTCCCAGACACCCTCAGACTGGGGGCATCGATATTACCAGGGCTGAAATGCAATCGAATCACATAGGTGATGGTGTTTATTGAGTGCTTACTATGTGCCAGGCACCGTGGTGGCGGGACAGGTACGGTCCAGCTCTCACGGGGCTCACGTTCTAGTCACGGGACAGGTAATAAAATGTAAATAAGCCAACTGGGATCGCTGCTTCTAAGCTAACCAAGCCGGGTGACTGATGGAGAGCGACAGGGACCTGCTTCAGGTTTAGGCCTCGGGGGGTGACATTTAAGCTGGGACCCAGGGGCCAGGGAGGCCCATGGGAAGAGCCAGGGAGAGAGAGTTCCTGGCAGAAGAGACGGGCAGTGCTGACATGCTCCATGGGGGGCCGAGCACTGGCGCCCCCCCGCCCCACAGTCCTGTGTCTGGGAGGACTTGAGGTCAGGAAGGTGGGTGGACCAGATAGTGTGGGGTCCCGTGGGGAGGCTGGGTTTTATCCACCTGCAGTGGGCTCATCAGAAGCCCCTGGGCGTGGGGTGGGAGCAGAGAATCCACCTTTCCAGCCTGTTGGCTGGAGACTCCGGTCTGTGGCTGGTTCCGAGAGTCCGCAGACGAGAGGCGGGCTGTCTTCCTCTTCCTCCCCAGCCCTGGTCCCCAAGGCATCCCACTGTCCGTGGGCGGAGCGACAGGGACTCTGCAGTGTCATCCTTGTTATCTCCTCACCCCACCCCCCTTTCGCTTTTGCTTTTCTTCCAGGGAAGATGTTTAAAACAGGGAGTGGGATCATGGAATCAGAAATGCATAGGGCTTGTGCGGACATGCTGGGTCCTGCTCCTTCTGGCTGGAGTTCTGGAAATATTTCCCCTACAAACCACACCCGGGCGAAGTGGTTTTCTTTGTCTGGACAGAGGGGCGGCAGGACTGGCTGGTGCAGAATAAAAACCAGGGGCCCCTTGCCCAGCCATTGCCGGGAGGGTCACGGTGGTGACAGCCGAGAATGAAACCTGTGGGACGTCACAGGTTGCAGGTCTGGGAAGCCCATCATGGAGGGAGGAAACGGGAAAAGGAGGAAAGGGGGGCAGAGAGAGAAGGGCAGGAGAGGTAGGTGAGCTGGGGCTGAGCAGGGGCCCGGCTCAGCGGCATTCATGGACCCCCTGCTCCCAGGTCCCGGGACCTGCTCCGTGATGCTGCCCACTCAGCAGATGAGAAAACCAGGCCCAGACAGGTTCAGTCACCGATCCAAGGTCGGTTCTAAGTGTCACTGAGACACCTTGGGTTTCTAGCTTTGACAAAGGCCGTGGCCTTTGCACGAACCGCTCTGTGGCCGTCCTTGCCCCTTGTGTTCTTCACTCAGCTGTGGTTTTGTGTTGTTGTTGTTGTTATTAAAACCTGTCACATTAGCCCTGGCTGGTGTGGCTCAGTGGATTGAGTGCCGGTGTGAGAACCGAAGGGTTGCTGGTTCGATTCCCAGTCTGGGTGCAGGCTTGGGTCGCCGGCCAGGTCCCCAGTGTTGGGGGGGCGTATGAGAGGCGACCACACACTGATGTTTCTCTCCCTGTCTTTCTCTCTCCCTGCCCCCTCTCTCTAACAATAAATAAAACCTTAAAAAATAATACATGACCCGCTTTCTAGTTTGCAGTTCGGTGTCATTAGATACACTCACGATGATGCCGAGCAAATAAATGTCCACCACTATTTCCTAAACTTCATCCTCATTAATCCAAACAGAAACTCCGATCCTCTTAAGCCGTAACTCACTATCCCCCCCCCCCCCCCCCCCCCCCCCGGCTCCTGGTAACCTCTGTTCTACTTCCTGTCTCCGCAGGGGGCTCTTCCAGAGACTTCCTGTCGGTGGGGTCGCCCAACATTCGTCCTTGTGTGTCTTTCACTGAGCGTGGTGTCTCGCATTGGCCCCCGCACAGCGCATGTCAGCCCCGCCCGCCGTCGCGTGGCTGCGCACTGCTCTGCCGTCTGCACTGACCCCGCCTTTGCGGACGGACAGTGAGGTGGTTCCACCTTCCGAAGGGAGTGAACCTTCGCATCCGAGTCCCCGAGTATGTGTGTTCTGTGCTTTTATGCATAAACCTAGCAAGTGGCGGCTTTTTTTTTTTTTTTTTAATAAGTCAGGTCCGAGTGCTTCCCTCCCGAGAGCTTGCGGGCACTCTTGTCACACAGGAATATATCCAAATTGCCCACACGGCCGGGCTCCTCTCTGTCCCATCCTCCTTGTTACTGACCCCTCGGCTCCAGCCAGCCCGCCCGTGCTCCCCGCTCCGGGCCTTCGCGCTGGTCCTTCCCCGGACACCCTCACTTGACTCGGGCCTTGGCCCCAGCGCCCCTTTCCGGAGGGGTCCTCCCTGCCCCCTTGTCTGGAGCAGCACTGATGCCACCGCCAGGAAGGGCACCCCTTCGCCCCGTTCTCCTCTCTTCCCGGCACTCACTCTCACCTACAGGTCGGCCCCTTACGTAGTTCCTGCCCGTGTGCACGCTCTGCCTCGCCTCCCAGGACACCAGCTTCAGGTCAGTCCCCGGATCTCCCGACATTTGACCGTTGTTAACCTTTCAAAAACGGCAATTCCAAACGGCTCAATCGGATGGCGAATGAATGAACGAACTAATGCCTGTCTCCTCTCTGCACCTCTGCCTTCTCCTCTGTGGGCTGGGGGCAGTCCCTGCTGAGCGGGGCGGGCGGCTGCGGCGGCCCCTCCGTGCATGAGGGGCCGCGTCCGGGGCGTGGGAGGCCCTGTGGCTGGGGGTGCCGGCGCAGTGAATGGGTGGTGGGAGGGGTCCCGGGTGGAGGCACAAAGGATGGGAATGACACTATTTAGCGAGGAATGACCTCCTGACACTCTTCACATAAATGCAGGCTTGTTGCCGAGCCGGGGAGGCAGCTGCGGCCGCGCGGCCGCCTCGGAGTCGGGCACGAGAGAACAAAACGGGCTGGCACGTGCGCGCGCGCGCATGGGCGAGCGTGCCTGTGTGTGTCCCTCCGTGTGTGCGTGTGCGTACCTATGAATCCCTCTGTGTCTGTCCTCTGTGGGCGTCTGTACGTCTGTGTGTGAGTGCCTCTCTGCATTCGCGTGTGCGTGCATGCGGGCGCCGGAGTGTTGTAGCCTGGAGGCGTGGAGGACGCTTCTCTGCATCCCTGAGCGGCTCCCTTTCCGTTTTAATGAGACATTCACTGGCTGAGCACCTACTGTGTGTCAGACACCGTACTAGAGGCAGGGGATGGCCTTAGAATAAAGCCCAAACCCAAACCCAAACCGAAACCCCTGGGTGGCAAAGAACCGGCAGCACCTCTGATTCTAACCAGCAGGTAAGTGATGAATTGGCAACCACCATGGCCGAGTAACTGACCACCGACTGAGTGTCTCAGCTATGCTCTGTGGGTGCTTTAACATTATGCTTCCACTCCTGCACCGTTGGCAGTCTCTCTTCCCGCTTTGCATGAGGGGAAGCTGAGGCGCCCAGAGAGGAAGCGGAGGCCCAGAGAGGGAAGGTCACTTGCCAAGGTCACAGAGCAAGGGCGGGGAGAGATGGGGTTGGTCAAGCCCAAGAAGTTGGACTTCAGAACTGACATTCTTTTTTTGTTCTCACGCGAGAGTTTTTCTTTTTGATTGAATTTATTGGTGTGGCATTAGTTAACAAAATCACGTAGGTTTCAGGTGTGCGATGCTATAGTGCATCGTCCGCATATTGTGTTGTGTGTTCACCACCCCAAGTCAACTCTCCCCCCCCCCCACTGCTCTGTATCCACCCCTACCTTCTTCTACCTCTTCACTCAAGAGTTTTATCAGTTGACGTAGGAGCAGCCGTTTGGGGGAATTTGTATTTTTCTGAATTTCCAAAGACCTCCAGGTTTTGAAGGACAGTTAAAAAAGATGCCCTTGAACCAGCCGATTAGGTCAGCGGTTCCCAACCTTTTTGGCACCAGGGACCGGTTTCGTGGAAGACAGTTTTTCCATGGACCTGAGGCTGGGTGGAGGGGGGGGCAATGGTTTCGGGATGATTCTCGTGCATCACATTCCAGCTCACCTCCTGCCGTGCGGCCCGGTTCCTAACATGCCCAGAGGGTACCGGCCTGCCGCAGGAGGTAGGGACCCCTGCATTAAGTCACACTACCTCCCCAAGGGCTGCACTGGTGCCCACGGCTGAGGGACAGGGGAGGTGATGGGACCAGAGGGCTGGGCGTCCGGGGGGAGGGCCTGCACGTACGACTGTGCAGGTGACTTTCCTAAAAGGGGAGGCTGGGAGGAGCACCCGAGGCCGGGGGTCGGAGGGCAGGAGAAGGCCCAGAGCCAGTGCGGAGGCCCCGTGGGGGGCAGTGGGAGGGAATTCCGGCTCCCAGGCTGCTGAGCAAACAGCCTGATCCCTCACAGAGTGGTCCAAGGGCTACACTTCTCCATGTCGACCGGGAAACAGGTTGACTATGCAGATTTCTGGGCCCACCCCAGACCTACAGGGGCAGAATCTTGAAGAGTTGGGCCCAGGAATCTGTATTTTTGACAAAGGCTTCAGGTAATTCTTATACTCACTTATATTTAAACCTATAGACATCTGGGGTGTGGAGACCACCTGGGGTGTGGAGACCACCTGGGGAGGTTGGGTAGTGCCGGCTCACAGATGGCCTTGAATGCTAGAAGACACCTGAACGTTGTTGGGTGGGGCATAGGGAGCCTTCGAAGGTGTTTGAGCAAGGGAGGGACCTGGTTTATTTCTCTGGTGGCACCGTGAAGGCTGGATGGAAAGAAATAGGACAGCAGGCAGGGAGAACAGACACAGCACACGGGGACAAGAATCCCTGTGAGAAACAATAGCACCTGAACTTGGCCTGGAAAGCCTGGGGAGGGGACAGCAAGTCATTGAATAGCTCCTCCATGGCTCTGGAGAAGCTGCAGAAGGTCCTTCCGTGTATGGAGGTCAGGGATGGGGGTGGGGCGGTATACGGATTTTCCAACACAGGGCCCTCTTCCAGGCTTATATCTATTCATTGAATTTCACCAAACCAGAGAAGGCTTCCTGGAGGAGGTGATGCTTCCCCCAGGCCTCAGTGAGGGGCAAACCCAGAGAGAAAAGACGACTTAAGGAGGTGCCACCCAGGGTTCCAAGTCGCTTCCTCCTCGGGGGCTTCCTGCATGCAGGGTGCTGAGAACTTCTCCACCGAGAGTTCCAGAGACCCCTCCTGGGTGTGCGTCTTCCATCAAGGCGCGGAGAAAGTTGATTAGTGCGGGCGGTAGCCAGGAGTGGCATTTCTAATTAACACACAGGCAGGGAGAATGCCTCTTCTTCCCGAGTCTGTATTCAGCTGATTGAATATCAGGGCTGGGGCTCAACTATGAATTGTGTGTCAAAAATAAAGCCTGCACGCTCCTCTCGTTAAAGGAACAGCGTCCCTATTTTCAGCCCTCTGCCTCCCCAGCAGCTTGGCTTGTCGCTTTGGTCCCTGGAGCTGGGTGTGGGCTCCGGGGGCTCCAGGTAGGGGTATAAAAAGGAAAAGGACTTCAGGGGCGGGGGGCCCTGGGCCCTGGGGTGGGAAACACCAGAGGAAGGTGGAGGAAAAACCCAGGTGGGTCTGGGGGGAGCCACCGGGTTTGGGGAGAGACGGAGAAGAAGCAGGCCATAAAGAGAGAAAGGCGGCTCGCCGTGGCAGGGGAGAGAGAGGGGCGAGCAAACACAGGTTCATTAATCTGTAGTTCGTCTGCCTTTTCTGTTAGGAGGATGAACTTGATGAGTTAATTAAGTCGCAGTCTGTAAAACCAGTTTATTTGCATAGCAAACTCCTGGGCCAGTGTGCTGTGAGTTGAGTGTGTACGAGCAGACAATTCGGGGGAAATTACAGCCTCATTAATATGCTAATCTGGTTGCAGGCCTGGAGCGGAGTTTTGGGTTGGTGGTGCTCGGGGGTGGTGGGTGTTTGGTTGCTTAGCAACCCTTTTCTCCAGGTAACCCTTCTCTGGCTTGCCCTTGATATCCCCCAAAGGATTGCAATGTGGAAGAGGAGGTAAGCGGGGGAAAGCATTCTGTTGTCACAGAACAGTGAACAAAATAAAAGGCAAACACACACACACACATTCACAGACGCATCCACATTATGCCGGGTGTCTTTACAAACAGGCGTGGGGAGGGGGCCGGGGAGGCTGTGTGGGTGCAATAGGCAGACACCCACATGCAAATGCGGTGTGTGGTCTGTGGCAAGAGACACAGGGGTAACACCCTCCCACACACACGTGTGTGTGCGCACAAACAAAATCGACGCGTGGGTTTTGTTTAACAAATAAACCCGTATAATGAGATTCTCAGGCGATGTGGTAATGCGCGCTCTGTGTCACATCCTCCCATCTCACACACACACACACACACACACACACACACACACTTACATCCCGTGCAGAGTCTTTACCAACAACACAATGCATACGAGCGCATTGAACTTGGTGTGATATTCAGTTACGCCAACGACAAATAATAATCAACTGTGACACGCACACGCATGTCACAGAGCTTGTACAAACAGGCCGTGGGGGAAAGGACAATATGTGCACGCATGGAAACATGCATGAGCCATGCATGACGTCTCTGCGAGTAGACACGGGGTGTCATATACATGGCTACGCATAGATGTGTATACACGGCGTATGACTAGGTACGCCAAGGGTCACTGGGTACGCACGCAGCCCACACAGATGGACGTGCGCATCGAGCACACGCCTTCAGGGTCCTGTCCCTTTTCCCTGCCCCTCGTCCCTCCCAACCTGAACAAAGCCTGCTTCCCGTATGTCACACCCCTGTCGCAGCGCTGGATGGCAGGCTCGGTGATGGCCCCAGCCCTGGTGTCCCCCTTCCCTTGTCCCTTCTTCCTCCTCCTGGTTGCAGCACTCTCTTTGTTGGCTTCTGTGCATCTGACCGGCTGCATCACAGACCCCCAGCTTCCCGGAAAGAGCCAAACATGGGAGCAAGGGCGTTCATGCCTCACCTGGCCGTAAGAAAAACATGACTGTGCCCAGATGGGCTCACAGGTGAGCTCTGTAAATGTTAAATATTAAATATTGCCCTGGCTGGCATAGCTCAGTGGATTGAGTGCGGGCTGCAAACCAAAGTGTTGCAGGTTCGATTCCCAGTCAGGGTACATGCCTGGGTTGCAGGCCATGACCTCCAGCAACCGCACATTGATGTTTCTCTCTCTCTCTCCCTCCCTTCCCTCTCTAAAAATAAATAAAATCTTTTAAAAAATAAAATAAAACATCTAATATTAAAAAAATAAATATTAAATATTAGACAGTGCCCTCGGCGGGCCTCCCGGGTGTGTCTCTTGCTTCAGCAGTGTTTGGACGGAACAGACCCAGGGACGCCCCTTCCCCCAGCCTCCGACCCTCCAACCTCTTTCCCAGGCGCCGCCTTGGGAACCACCTCAGCCACCCTCAGCCTCCGAGCCCGGCCAGCACCGGTTTTCCACTTCAGCTCCTCACTGCCCAACAACCATGAGCCCCTAGATCCGTCAGCATTACCCCACCCAGGTGGGGGCTGCCGTCAGCTGCCTGGTCACCCAGCATCTGCGGGCCCCTACCCCTCCCTCGCTTTGGGCTTCTGTCTCGACCCCAACGACGTGGCTCTGCAGGGCCTGGGCCTCTCCTTCCGAGAGCTGGCCGCTGGCCGCGTGGGAACGTGAGGGTGCCCAGCGTCTCTTAAAGATGCAAAACCAGCACTCGGGGCCGTTCTCTTCGGGAAGGCGCCGAAGCCTTCCCCAGACGAGTGGGGTGGCACTCAGGGCACAGGGCAGCCACCGCGGGCTCGGAGAGGAACCCGACCCGGGCCCTGTCGGACCTGCCCGCCCTGGGTTCTGCCCACACAGACCCTCAGCTCCGTGACCTCCCGCAGAACCGCCTCCTGGATGCGCAGGTGAAACCCATCTGGAAGATGGGGAACACCTGACTCACCTCCGCAGGCCGGCGGCCCCCAGCTGGGCTGGGCTGGGCGGTGTCTCTTCGAAAGGCCCCCCCTCGAGCATGACCAGGAGCCTCTGGAGCCCAGTGGACCTTGAGGGGCCCCCGAGTGTCTGTCCCCTGGTGTCTGGCTTCTGCAAAAAAAAAAAAAAAAGCAGATAATTCTCTTTTTTAAAAGATTTTATTTATTTATTTTTAGAGAGGGAAGGGAGGGAGAGAGAGAGAGAGAAACATCGATGTGCGGTTGCTGGGGGCCGTGGCCTGCAACCCAGGCATGTGCCCTGACTGGGAATCAAACCTGGGTTCGCAGCCCACGCTCAATCCACTGAGGTACGCCAGCCAGGGAAAAAGCAGATAATTCTCGTGTTATATGAGTTGTTCCAGGAAAAAAAAAAAGAAAAGAAAAAAGGAAAGCTGCCCAACTCACAGCCTTGATGGCAAGCCTGGGTGAGAGTCACTAGGGACCTTAGAAATGTGTGCCGAACTCTAGGTGACAGGAGGCCAGAAAGCAGGGAACAGCAAGAGCCGGCGAGCGTGGGCAAAGGACGAAAGCCCTGTGGCCTGCCCGTGGGCCGCGGGCTGGAGGAGCAGTGCGTCCATACTTCACGGTGTTAAACACGTGCACGTGTCGTGCCCCAGAAATCTGATTCTTGGGTCTAAACCCCAGAGAGCCTCTCGCTCAGACACCTAAGGAAGTGTCCACGGGCCGGTCATAGTGGCTCTGTTCGTGCTGGCCGATAGGGGCAAACCGACTGTCCTTCCCCGGGCAAATGGGTTGGGGGAATGAGGGGAAGGAAGGTCTCGACGGGCACGCAGCAGCCAGAGAAGCAAATAGGTCTCCACAGAGCAACACGGTGGCCGTCACAATACATTAGGTGAGACAGTGAGAACCAGAGCACGATGCGTAAAATCCCATCATGGGTGTGAGCTGGAAACGGTACTGTGGTCCCTCGGTAGCTGAATGGAGCGATACACAATGGTACATTTACACAGTGGAGAACTACGCAGCAAGGAAAAGGGCAAGGCTGCTGACCCAGGCCACAGCACAGGCGAGTCTCCAAAGCACCCTGCTGAGTGGAAGACGCCGGACGCAAAGGGGAGCACAGAGTAGAATTCCATCCATGTGAACGTGGAGAACGGGCCAAGCTGATCTGTAGGCGAAGAAAGCTGGGGGCGAGGGGGGTGGAGTTGGCTCCAAAGGGGTTCAAGGGAACTCTTCCTGGAGCGATGGAGAAGTCCCGTGTCTGGATCGTGAGGGTTACATGAATGCATACATGGATCAGAATTGATCAGAGTGGACATTTAAGACGGGCACATGCTTTTATGGAGTATAAATTAGTTTACAATAAACTTTACTTCAAAGACCATTTTATTGTCAATAATGACACATAAAATAAAAGAGAAAGTGCTTCCAAATTTCCACGGTGATTGTGAATGGGGAATTGTGGGAGATTGTATCACTGTTTCCAATCCCTTGCTCCCTCCACCTTGGCCATGTCGTCAGTGTGGGGGAGTAAACTCCCCTGCCCCTTGACTTTGAACTTGGTAGTGTGGCTTGAGCAGTGGCTTGTTAAAGGATGTGACACCAGCAAAGGCTTTACATGTGCCAGTGGGGTTTGCCCTCCGCCCTTGTCCCTTTATGATGGGCCGTGATAAGTTCATGCCCTGGGCAGCTGCTGCCTTTTCTACCTGGGCCCTGGAGCTGACCTGACCCGGCTGGACTCAGCCCGGATCAGCCAAACCCCAGCCAACCTGCACACCCACACACCCACACACGTGAAAAAAACTGTAAATGTGTTGTTGTAAGCCTCTGAGGTCACGAGGCTGTTTGTTACGCAGCATGATGGCAGTTGTAGCTGACTACTACATGAATAAAAGGAAAAGTAATAACAACAAGCCAAAGGGGAGCCTTGAGTGAACAAATGGTGATAACATACTCTGTGCATTGAGAACAACCCGTTTAACTCCAACACCCTTGGTCAGGAAGAAACCCCCCCCGCCCAAACTCCCTCTGTGTCTGCAGTGCACCGCTGCGTCTCTGCAGAGCCTTTCCCGGGCTTCTCCTGCGGAATGATACAAAGTCCCCGGGGCTGCATCCTGTTTACCCTTCAAGCCTCAGGCTAAGCGGGCACCCAGGAATGTTGGCTATAATAACGTCCCCCACGCCGTGCGCCGTGCGGAGTGCCTCACGTAGATCACCTCGCTTCACCTTCCCGAGGACCCCGTGGGGTGGGCAGGCGCTGCTGCTGTCTCCACTCTGCACATGGCGGGCCCAGGAGGCGGGGCAACTTGCCCTCGGCCACGCAGCTAGCAGGCGATGGAAATCCGTGAGCCTGACCCCGACGCCTAGGCCCAAGATGAAAAGACTGTGCTTCTGGATGTCTCTCAGACCCTCCCCTTCTGTTGGGCATCCCTGTCCTCCCGGGACGGCGGCAGGAGCCAGGGAGGCCGCTCTGTGATGGAAACCTTAATGTGCTTGAACCCGAGAACATCACCTTGGGGAAGGGCTTCATCCCTTAAGAAATTATAAATATTTCATTTTCCCCTCTCCTTGCCTGCCTTGTCAGCTTTGAGATGAAGTTATCGACGGCGGCCCGGGTGATGGACAGATTGGTGGGGTTCTGTATCGATGAGTTAATAGATTGTTGGCTTTTTTTTTCCCATTCTCTGAAAAAAAAGAAGTCATGACAGCTGTTTTCCCCGCCGTGGGGTGGGTGGGGGCCGCTGCAGAGGGGACGGAAAGCCAGGCCTGGGTCAGGGTGGCACCCGTCACACGATCCTGTCAGCTCGACCTTGAAGGGATCCGACCACCTCCCACCCGCTCCACGGCGGACCCTGGTCCCGGGCTCCGTCACCTCCTGGCGGATCATTGCAGCCTTTTTTTTCCTGGGTCTCCCTGCTTCCACCCTTGCCTCTCTGTTCATTCCGCACACAGCGGTGGAGCGTAAGCCTGCTCCCATGGCCCCTCTGTCACAGACCTGCAGGCCACCCACCGCCACCCCAGCCGTGGCCCCCAGCGCCCTCCGGCCTCACACTCCACCACTATCTTCTCTAGCCACAGCCTCGCTGCCGTTCCCCAAACTCCCCAGGCATGGAGTGTTTGCACCTGCTGTTCCCTCTGCCTGTTTGCTGTTCCTGCAGCCGCCAACCCGACTTAGGCCCCCTCTCCTCCTTCCGGCCTCTGCTCAAGTGGCCCCTGCCCAGCTTTCCCTGGACACCCTGCGTACATGCCCCCGGGTCTCATCCAGGCTTATTTTTCCTCATGATGTTATTCATAGTTATTTATCGGTTCAGTGCCTGTTTCTCTCCCTGGCTGGGGAGATCTGCGAGAGCAGGGCTTTGCAGGACTTGCTCACGGCTGCATTTTCCCAACCCACCACAGGGCTGGCGGGTTACAGCCGGGGGGCGGGGCCGACTTGTGGCCTGACCCAGTTCTTCACGGGACCTAAAGGCCACCTCCTAACACCCCAGCCAGTGGGCTTCCCTTCCACCCAGACCAAGCCACTCTGTCACTGTCCCCCGCTCCCTCCCACACAGCCCCCCGGCCCCCCTCCCCACGAAGCTAGTTTGAAGCCACTCCCCTTCCCTTTCCCTATCGATCTTCCACCTGTTACTCCCTGAAAGCTCTTTGTGTCAGGGCCCCGGTAGCTTCTTCTCCAGGTCTTTTGTCACCATCTGTCCCTCCGCTCATTGAGGTCAGCAGCAGGGTCCCATGCTGGCGAGGCTCTGAGCCCCGCTCCTCCAGGCAAAAGCTCTCCGTGGTTCCATGTCCCGATGGCGCTGGAATGTGCTCTCAGCTGAGTGTGTGGAGGCGGTCCTGCTGACGTGACGGCTCAAGCCGGCCTGGTGTCACCATGTCCCTGGGCCTGGGGAGCGGGCAGCTTCCGCTCAGAGGGAGCCATTCAGGCCCCAGCAGGGGAGGCGGCAGCCAGCAGGGGCTAGCTGCAGGGGATGGTAAATGTATATATCTTTATATATATATATATATATATATATATATATATATATATATATACACACACATATACATTTATATTATATAAACTTATTTCACACTCCCTTTGTGTCAGGCACTATGTTTTAAGTGCTGTCCATGTATTAACTCATTTAATGTACATGGCAGCGTTGTCAGTTCGGAGCCATTAGTCTCCTTTTCCGATGCCCAGAAAGGTGGAGTAACCGGCCCAAGGTCACACAGCCGGTCAGGAGTGGAGCTGGGATTTGAACCCAGGCAGAGGTGGGTTTCACCACCAAGACTCTGTGCCTCTCAGAGGATGGCAACGAGAGCTCTTCTCCTTCTCTTCCCCCTCCCTCCTGCGCCCCGTCCATTCTGGGTGGGTTTCTGTAACCCCCCGATCTTTCCCCACAGGAGTCTCCCTGTGAGAACAAAGCAGAACTACCTTTTATTGCCCGGGGTGCCGGGGGCCCAGGAGCCACAGGGAGAACCCCATCCCTTTAGTGAGCTGGCCTGGGGCTTCTCAAATCCCGGAAATGAGGGACCTTCCTCTTCCGAGAGCCTACCTCAGTGTGGCACCCAAAGCCCCTCCCTGTCTGGATGGAGCGTGGCAGGGGTGACCCCCTCCATCCAGGTGGGGCTGCTTTGACAAGTGGAGGGAATGTGGAGGGCTCCCTCTGATCCCCAGGGGGCCTGGCCTGCAGGGCACAGAGGGACCCAGCACAGCAGGCCTGGCAGGGACCCTGCAGCTAGGGAGGCCGGCTGCAGGGTGGGGTCGGAGAGGCAGAGGGGCGGTCGGAGCAGGTCTAGGGCTGGAGTCTGGCTAGACTGGGGGTGGGGCGGGGCGGGGCGGGACTCCGGAAATGTACTTTTAGAACTGAATCTTGGAACAAGCTCATCTAGGGCTCCTGCTCATTCATTCATTCATTCATTCATTCAACAAAGACGTATTAAGCACTTACTATGTGCCAGGTGCTGTACGAAGCACTTGGGAACTCATCTGGGGCAAGACAGATGAAAATCCTGACACTCTGGCGACGCTCCCTAGTGTGACGTGTGTCCTTCTGTGGCTTCTCCCGCTCACCATGAGGACGGTGAGACCTACCGACATCCCGTGTCACTGTCGACAGGTCCCTCTTACTGCTGTGTCATACCCCGCTGTATAGATGAGCCGTGTTTGATTTCTCTGTCCCCTTGCTGATGGGTCTTTGGGTAGTTTCCGGTGTTGGGTTATCAGTTTATCCTGGACCATCTTGCCTTCCTGCCCACCTGCACCCCTCTGCCGCCAAAGACAGAGATGGACCAATCTGCCAATGAAGTTATCCATTAGTCAGAATGGAGGAATGGTGCCCCCTATAGGCTGGGCTGTGTTCTCGTTGGCCACAGTCTCCCCCACTCCCTATTGTCCCACACACCCTGCACCGGGACGTGGCCTACTTGCCTTACCCGACTGGCACCTGAGTTTGCACAGGGCCTTTAATCCCCGCCCGGGCAGCCGGCTGGTGTGGGAGCCTTCTAACTGAGGGCGGCCCCCATGCCCTTGGGCGTCTCCCCAGGGTGCCCAGCGCAGAGCCCAGCCCAGGAAGGTGGCCGCCACTCCATGGTGTTGACCCCCACGGACCTCCCCAAGGCCCATCCCTCTCAATGTGGGTGCCCTGGGGGAGGGAGGGAGAGAGGGGGGCTGGGACAACAGGAAAGCAGAGTAGGGGGAGCCGAGCTGCGTGATTACAGAGGAAGAGGCAGTGATGGAGTGATAATGGACACGCTCTGACCGGGGCTAACCGGTTCAGAGCCGGGAAGGAGCTGTGAGCCGCGGGGAGGGCACGGGGGCCGCCCGGGCTGCCGCTGAACGGGTGCTTTCACAAACAAGACGTAAATTGGATGCAAACATCTAATTAACCTTCTCCCTGGGTTCCCTCCTCTGAGAGGGAGGCGAGGGAGGCAGCCTTCCCCAGGCTCCCAGCCTTCCCTCCAGGGATGGATTTGGGGGAAGGGGAGAGGAGGGGAGGGCCCTCGGGCGGGAGGGAGAGGGAGTCAGGCTTTTTTTTTTTTTTTTCTCCACCAGCTCCCCTCAGGGTAGCGGCGGCTGAGCTGAGCCTCCAGCCGAGTGAGTTTCTCAGAGCCTGGGCTGACCCGGGAGCTGCATTCCTTTTTAATAGGCCGGGCACTCCGTCCGCATTACTCACCAGGGCGGTGCGGGGCCCTGCGATCAGGGGAAGGAGAGAGTCGGAGGTTTTTTTGTTTTGTTTTGTGTTCCTCCTCGGTGGGGACAGGGCTGTTGCCAAGCCGGCTCCCTGTGGGAGTCCCCAGACCTCTGCGTCCCCTGGGCACAGAGCCAGGGTCCTCCCATGCAGCAGGTGTGGGAGCCACCCCCACCCCCACCCCCACCCCAAACCCAGCCGCACCCCTGATGGCTGTGTGACCCTGGGCGCTCCATCGCCTGTCCTCACCGCATTCATTCACTCGACCAGTGTTTATGGAGGTCCTACTGTGCGCCAGGCATTGATCTAGCTGTTGGGAATACAGTCGTGAACAAAGCAGGTGAAAAAAACAAACAGAAATTCTGTCTTCCCGGGGCTTGGAGGGTGCGGTGACATCGTGCCTGGCCACACTGGAGGCCGGAGGCCAACCTCATCCTCCCTCTGGCTGGCGGTGAACTCTGCTCATGGTCTGCGATCTCTCTGGGCTGCTCCGCCTTCCTTTCCTTTTCTTTGAAGAGATCAATATACAGAAAACCTGAAAAAAAAAACCAACAGTGTATGACAGCCTGACATGTTAACTTTTGCTCGTTTCCTTTTCTCTCTGTCTCTGTCTGTCTTCATATATGTTCTGGGACTTCCCGAGAGGAAGGTGTATGGGTGACACCCTCCTCCCCTAAGTGTTTCGCGGCCCGTTTCCCACACGGAGACGCGCTCCCAGAGGACCTCAGTACAGTGATGGAAACCGGGACATGAGCATTAACACCGCACCATCATCTAATCGAAGACCGCCCTGAGAGCTCCCCATTGGTCCCCACAACGTCCCCTGTCGCCCAGGGAGCTCCGGGACCACGCCGTTGCGCTCCAGGTCGCGTCTCCCTCCGCCTCTTTAAATCCGGCATCAGTTCCTTCGGCCGTGGGCTGCAGGTGGGATGCGTCTGGAGCGGCCAGGTGTGAGCGCCAGGCGGAAGCTCGGCACGAGGCCCCTGGATCTGAGCGCATCTCATGCATCTTCACGATCTGATTCGGCTCGTGCGTGCGGGCAGGAATTCCATTTAGAAGGCGCTGTGCTCTCGCCGGCGCGTCGTGTCGGGAGGCGCAAGGTGTCGATTTGTCGCATTACTGGTGAGGTTGACCTTGATCGCTTGTTTCCGGCGCGGCTGCCAGGTTTCCCCACTGAACGCCGGCTGTTCCGCCTCCGTAACGAGGGAGTCCGTGGCGAGGAGATGCTCTGAGATGAGGTGACTGTCGGGTTATTCCTCGGACTTTGACTGACGAGCCTTAGCATTGGGTAATGATTTTTGCCCAAATCAATTACGGGGATGCTGTTTCTTTGTGCAGACTTCGCAGTGCCCGGCTTCCTTTTACATACATGGGTTGGCTTTTCACTGTAAACAAGAGAATCCCTCATGTATTCATTCATTCATTCATTTGCTAGGTCAGCATGGACACCTGGACTCTTACCTCACTCAATGGGCAACGATCCTTTGCGATCAGTATTTGTTCTGATGCTCTGGATTTGGCCCGTGGGGGCCCTGCCAGCTGGCTCCTGTGCCCGTTGGGTGCATCCTCATCTTTCTTTAAATACTTCCCTACTGTGTTGCACGGGCAGCTGTTTCCGACCCCTGTGCACTTCCCGTGCTGCAGACCTGGGATCAGCCGTTCCCCCAGGAGCCCGGGTTCCTTTTCGTGGGGAACAAGTGGTAGGTAGAAGTCACGATCCGGGCTCCGGGGTGCTCACTGCTCCTGGGCTGCCACTGCACGCAGGCTCTTTGGGCACACCCGGCGGGTGCTCCAGTTTCTCCATCTGTTTATGGGACCCGGTCGTCCCTGCCTCCTAGACCGTATGATGATTAGATGAGCCAGGACCTGAAATACTCTTAGAAGAGTGCCTGGCACGCGGACGATGCCATACAAGTACGTGTTCGATACATGAGAAATACAAGTGGTGCGGTGGACAGTGATGAGTGTTCTGGAGAACACGAGACCGAGGGAAAGTTCCGATATCATGCAGGGCGACCTCCTCAGAAGACGGGGAGGAGGTGGAGGGTGCTCTCGGAGGAAGCAGGCAGAAGGAGCAGCCGGTGCAAAGGCCCTGAGGCGGGAACATACCTGCCCTGAAAGCAGACGGCAGCTTCCCAGGTGCTCGGGTTACCAAATTTCAAAGTAGAGGCACCGTTTTTTTTAAAGGCTGGTGTACTGTGGAGGGTGCTTGAAACCTGGCCTGGGAACCTCCGGGGACATCGTTATGACGGGTCCAGGGCTCACTCCCGGCTCAGTCTCGGGCTAAGCCTTTGCCGTGGGTTACGGCACTTAGTCCCCTTAACACCCTTACGGGGCAGGCGCTCCTACTGCGCCATTCACCAATGAAAAGCCAGAGGCCGATGCTGAAGGATCACCTTGGCCAGAACGCACCCAGTGGGTGACCTTCTCCGAGGAGCAAGTGTCTCTGAAAGGACTGGAAAGCCAGTCTCCCCGACGCCAAAGACTTTGCCAGAAGTGGCGAAGAGGCGTGATCCGCTTCCCGTGAGACCACCACCAGCAGGGCAGGCCTCAGTTTCCCCATTGGTCAACAGAGCAGCCCTCGTGTCCCCGGGCAGTGCCAGTTCCACGCATGTCAGCCCGGAAATAGGGACGGGTGCCCGGTGGGGTGTCTCCCTCGGAGAGGCAGACGGGGGCTCCTCCGCCTGGCTTCCTGGCCGCCACCCCTCCCCCATGGCATCCCCCTACCTCCTTTTCACCCCATCATCCCCAGGGGCAGCCAGCCAGCAAAAAGAGTCCCTGGGCAGCAATGATGAAGATGGATGTGGGATTGATTCAGCCCCCCTTCCCTCTGCCCTTCTGGTAGAAAATTAAAAGACCATTTGTTAAGGGGCGAAAGTCCTCAGGTGCATCCTGAGGCCAGACAATTTGTCTCTGTGAAAAGGATGCTATTATGAGAGAGGCTGGGTGCGGGCGGAGGGCGGGCCGGAGGGGCGGCCGGGGAGGGGGGCGGCCCAGACAATGGGGGGGAAATCATAAATACATCGGAGCGTGCCAGCCGCGGGGCTCCCGGCTAGAGAGGCTGGGGGGGGGGGGTGGCGTGGGGCTGGGCGGGCTCATGTGCTGGGGCCTCCGGAGCCAATTCCTTTTTCATGACCCTTGTCCAGGACCAGAAGGGTGTCACCCGGGAGCTCTGCTGCCCTCCATTAAGGAGAGTTTGTAAATGACCCTCTTTAAAGGAGGGAGTTTCTCTTTATAGACCTCGGTGCAGAGAAGAGGAGGAGGAGGAGGAGGAGGGGGGGGGGCCCTGCGTGAGACCCCTCCGCCCTCCTGGGGGTCATTAAGTGATTAGAAAGAAGGGGCCAGTTCTCCAGCCGCCATTCAGATGAGGGGATGCATTTATCACAAGCGCTATTATTTATTGTTTTTTAAAAGGTTGCATTAGGCCCCCCCTGCGGTCTCCTGGCTTTCTTTGTGTGGTCGACTTCTCTCTGGGCCTGCCTCTTCCAGGATCCCCAAAGCAAGGGGCCGGTGCCCCTAGCGCCTGCTCCGGACCCGGTCCCCACCCTCTGGGCCTCGCTGTCCACCCCAGACGTGCGTGTCCCACCCCGGTCTCTGAGGACCCGCTGTCCCCCGGGAGGCAGGCATCACAGGGAGGGTCCCGCCGCACCAGCCTGGCCCCGGCCCCCATGTCTGCTGACGGAATACCTGTCAACTTCATTGTCTTCACTAGCACTGGAGTTTCTTGCGGGCAGTGACAGCGGCTGGTTCGTGACTGTGTCCCCCGTGTCCCTCACGGTGCCTGGCGCAGGGCAGGCACCCTAGAAAGCGAGTTTGCACGCACCCCTTGTCTGCTTCTCCTGGGGAGTGGGAAACCTTGCCCCATTGGGCAGATGGGGAAACCGAGGCTCGGAGATGGGGCAGAGGGGCAGAGTCAGGACCTGAAGCCGGGTCGTGACACTCACGAGAGGGAGAAAAAGGCATCTGAAGGAAAGAAGGTCTGTCTAACCCTGGGGTTCTAGAAAGTTCTTTGCTTTCGGGGAAGGGAGTTTGTAGCCAACCAGAGGAACAAACCTCTTCATGTTCTTTTCCAGGGGGACGAAGCGAAACGGCCTGGAAAGCATACAGATGTGAATATTGCCCTTTCCGGCTGAAACTCCAGGTCCCCGCGGGGCCCAGAGGCCCGGCTGTCCGCCCGCGGGTGGCCCTGCGGGGCCTCCCTGCCACTCTCCCTCCCTCTGATCCCAGGCCTCTGTCCGGGCTGATCGCCTTGCCTGCAAAGCTCTTTTCCTTCTTGGTCCAGCCCATGTTCCCCAACTTCGCCTGCACCGTGAAACCCCAGGGCCAGTTCTGAAAGCTCCCCGGCCCTTGAGGCCCCCTGCAGACCCATTGGAGCGGGGTGACCCCCGGGGGGATATTTAAAAATCTCCGCAGGAGGCCCTGGGAGGGCCGAGAAGGGCTGAGCCAGTCAGTTCTACACCCCAGGGCCCCCTCCTCCCCGTGGGGCAGGGGCAGGCCACCTTGTATCGTCTCTCGGCCTGTTCGGCCTCCTTCCTGCATCTCTGCGTGATCACACGCTCATTCATCTGAGTGACACAGGACCCGGATGCTGGCCTCCAGTCGGTTGGGGACCTGTCCGTGGGGTTCACAGGGGCGCTCATCGCAGTTTTGCTGAGTGAAGGAGTAGCTTTGGGAGGGGGAGCGGGGCATGGAACCAAGGCCTTGGGACAGGATCTGAGACAGGCTCTTACGTGCTTCACTCACGTGCCCTTGGCTGCTCAGGGGTGGGGGCGCGGGTGAGGCGGTGAGAGGCCCCAACCCCGCCTGGCTTCCCAGTCCTTCCCCTGCCCCTTCTGACCCCGAATCCCTGTCTACCCTCTGGCCTGGCCCTGCCACCTTTCACACGGCAGGCTTTTGCCCCCGTACCTCCCCAGAGTTCCCCGTCCAGTTCCGTCTGCCCGGGGAATGGGGCTGGCAGCCACCCCGCAGTGCCCAGGAAAGAACCTCGTACACAGTAGGGGTAAATAAATAGAATTTGGAGCCGAGTCTTGGGGGAAAAATGGGAGGGAGGGTACAGTTTGAAAAAGCATACTTGATGGTATCCTGTAATTTCATATTTGCAAAGCAGAGGAGAAAACCCTGCACGGCATAAACAGAAAAGTTAAAATCACTGGCATGGGAGCTGGGCTGTACGCATTCCATTCCCAGCTGTACCACTTACGTGCTGTGTTACTACAGGCCAGTTACTTAACGTCTCTGTGCCTCAGTTTTCTCACGGTAAAACTCAGGTTCCCCCCATTGGTTGTTATCACTATGTAATATGACAGATAGTATATCTAATATTTAATAATAGTATATACATTGTGTATCACGCATTATAATGACCACATTATTATCATCGCTGAGGGAATTAATGTGTCTACCACCTGGGTTCAGTGCCCGGTACACATGAGTGCTCAGTGAATATTATCTCTATTTTTCATCATTTGTCATATGAGCTGAGGCTTGGTGACACCTTCTGAGCTGTCTGGGGGGACTCCTATCTTTTGTGACTCGGTGATTCTCACTCCTGCGGGGGGGGGGTGGGGACACCCTAAGGTGCAGGGAGGGGGAGGGGGGCCAGATCCCGATTTCCCTCTGTGAAAGGTTCTGGTTTATCCAAAGGGCTCTGGATGAGAAAGCGCTTCATCACAGCCCCTCTGTGAGGACCCAGGCCGCCCCCGACCTTGGCTCCTCCTCCGGCCTCCGGGCCAGCTCCGGGGATGGGCTGAGGGTACTCCAGGGCCAGACCAAGCAGCCACCTGTCCTCAGGGAAAATGAGAAAAGCCAGGAGGAGGCGGCCCTTGCTGCCAAGGTGTCTTGTTGGGCTCCTCCCTGAGCTCAGCCGCAGCGCACCCCTCAGCACTCCGTCTGTGGGCGCCCCTCAGCCTCGGCACTGTGGCCGCTTCTTTGTTCGCCAGGGGTGGGGGTGGGGGGTGGGGGGGTGGGGGTGTCCAGTGCAGAGTGAACGGTGTAGCAGCACCCCTGGCCTCTGCCCACCAGAGGTGCCACCGTCACCCACCCCCCAGCTGTGACAACCCCAAACACCTCCCTGCCAAGTGTCCCTTGTGGGTCAAAATGCCCTGCAATTTGAGACCCCCTTCTTGGAGAACCACGGCTACCATGGTGAGCCTCAATCCTGGCTGCACCCAAGCATCACCCCAAAAGGGCAACGTTGAAACCTAGGATGGCCGAGCCCCACGCTGGGTGGGCTGAGTCAGCATCTCCAGGGGGCGGCCCTGGGCATCGGGGGAGGATTCTGCAGCTCCCGGGTGACTGTGATGCCCGGTTGAGGCCGAGAGCCCCTGCTCCAACCCAGCGAGATGCCCTGCTCCCCGGGTTATTTCCTGACCCTCAGAGAAGGGAGCCGGGGCTCAGGCAGCCCAGCCGCCCTGCAATAAAACCTCCCACCGAGTGACGGGCGCAGCACAAAGCGGGTGTGGCTGACATGCCTTTGTCACACCAAGTGACAAACCTGAAGGGACAATTCACGGCGTCCGAACAGACGCGTGCGGAAGCACCGACAGAACGGCAGCCGCCGCTCGGCAAACGGTGCCAGTCTCCTCTTCCTACGGGTGACGGGCACCCCGAGGGGTGCTCTCCGTTCCCCCCTGGCGACGTCTCCATTTCCTCCAGCCCATTTCATGCTCGGGAACGGCATCTGTGTCCTGCTGTCTCCCCGGGGACGGCTGCGGAGTGCCAGTGGTCTGGGGGAGCTGCCAGCCCGCACATCTGCCACGCTGATGGCTCGGGGACGGCTGCAGTCCCCCACCTCCCCGGGTCCTGTCACCAGCTGGGCAGACACCTCCGGCTGCTGGCAGGGACGGGGACTCCTGTCCTGCCCTCCCCTCCCCCCCGCGGCCCGCGGGGCGTGAGGCAGCGCTTCTTCGTGGGGTTGGGCATTTTCCGGCTCACGTCAAACGTCCCTTTGCCACGGGCATTTTCGTTTTCCCCAGGCGCTGAAGTTCTGTCCCGTTAACCTAAATCCGCTAATAAGGTTATTTTTGCTTTGTTAAAGAGGTCCTCGTTAACTCGTTTCTTCTGAAAGTCTTCGTGGGTCGTTGTAGGCCCAGAGCCTGTTTTTGCAAATAAAGTTTTATTGGCACACGGTGGTGCCCATTTGCTTACCTACTGTGTGTGACTGCCGGAGGGATCTTCAGAAACCATCAGCAAATTGAGCCCTCCACTCCGACCTTCTTCCCACGGCTCTGAAAGCCCCTCTTGGACTCACCGAGCTTTCCCGCCGTGCCTCCTACCACTCCCCCCTGGCTCGCTGTGGGTCAGCCACACGGCCCCCGGGCTGCCACTCACACCCACAAGCTCATTCCCACCCCGGGGCCTTTGCACTTGCCGCTGCTGCTACCTGGTCTCCCTCCTCCGCAGGACTTGCGCCCTCACGTCATTCAGGTTTCCACTCAAATGCTGCTGCCTGCCGGCCTCCCTAGAGAGACATCTCCTGATCGCCTTCCAAAACGCCACGTGGCGGAGGCGTTGTTCATCCCCTCGCTGCCCCAGCCACACTGTGGGCTCCACGAGGGCAGGGACTGTGCCCATCTAGAAGGATCATCCCTAAATCCTGAAGATGGAGCACAGGTTCTGTATGTGCTGAAGAAACACCGTGGGAAGGAGCGAATGAATGGGTATCTTGCAAGCGTTGCCGGGAAGGTATGGATGATGTATGTAAAATAGCGCCCAGCCTGGCGCGCAGTAGGTGTGTGCTGCAAGGTGACCAGCGATAGTTGCGAAGAGAGCGAAGGCGGCCCGCTCAGCCCTGCCGCTGTGTCCCTGGGGCGGCCCCTCCCCATCTCTCCTTTGCCCTAGGCTGACTGGGCTGCAGGATTGGGGGGTTCTTTCTGCTTCTCCCCTCCCCGGATCTCTGCTTCCCCGAGGCCCTGCACGGAGGGTCTCCCCTCCCCGCTCCCCTTCGTGTCCCCCATCAGGTGTTTCCCTCATCCCGGGTCCTAATTGAGATGGCAAGTCCCGGGGACAGGGCCTACCGCCAGCCCTGCCAGCCTCCCCTGCCAGGAGCGGGAGGAGGAAAACAAAACCCCATCCACGTGGCCGAGCAAGCCCCCCTCTATCCGGCGGGAAAGGAGCCTCCTGTCTGGCCCACTTGGTCCACCCCAAGGCGGCGGGAGCCCAGGCTGGCCGAAGGCACCCATCCCAGGCTCCTCTCTGCTCTCAGCCAAGAAGCACCTGATGCCCCTTCGCCGCCCCCCCCCACCCCCTGCCGCGCCAAGCTAAGGGGGCGGTTTCCTGCTAAATGGATGCCAGGTGGTTCCTAAGGCGATTGCAAGCCCTGAGCTGGCTGGCGGTGGGCATTGGCGCGTGGGAGGGCCCGCTTCCTGGTCTCCCTCCCCGGGCTTTATTTGTTTGCTTTGGATTAGAAAGGCTCGTGTGACACCGAGCCCTGGTTTCCGGCGCGGTTCCACGGCGCCGAGGCTGGGAGAGACCCGACACTGGCAGCCACCATCCTCGCGAACGCAAGGCAGCCCCTGCACCCCAGAGACGCATCGGTGAAATGGGGACTAATTCCTTCCTCACGCTATTGTTGTGAATGCACTTTATAAAGGCTACTTCTCACTCACATGTATGAGTCTCTTAAGCAACAGAGACCGGGGGGGGGGGGGGCGTTCTGGGGGAGGGGCATGGCAGGTGCAGACACCACTGTGCATCCGGAGTAGGACCACCTACTGTGTGTTTGAGGGCTGGAGGGATGCGGCCCAAAGCCATGCACTTTGCGGGGGAGCGATCTCGAACGTGCATCTAGGGAAAGGGAAACATTAAAGAGGATGGGAACTTTCTTAAGAACCAAGGGCACTTGCCTTGATGGCTCCCTTAGGAGGGGTGCTGGCCTGGGAGCAGGACCCATGGAGAGCGTGGCGCCCACGTCCTCCCTGCGCAGTCCACTCGGGGGAATCGGGCTGACCAGACACAGAAAGGGAAGACCCGACCGGCTCCGAGAGTGGTCAGCCTCATGAGCGCTGGAGACACGCTTGAACCCGCACTCCAGTCCCAGCCCTGCTTTGCGGCGGCTGTTCAACCCCCAGCAAGTTACTGAACCTCTCTGAGCTTTCTTCTCTCACCTGTGAACTGGGGGCTGTGGGGCTGTTGTGAAGACTCACTCACACATGGCGTTTGGAGGAGCTGAGCACAGGGCCTGGCGCCCCGTGAGCTCCCGGCGAGCTCCGGTGTCACCGTCACCCACAGTAACGGTGACCCCACCCATCTCCTTACCGGCCCCTGGGGAGGGTTTCCAGATCGCAAGCTCACTCTCGCATTTAGAGCACAA
Organism: Phyllostomus discolor; assembly: GCF_004126475.2. Lineage (NCBI taxonomy): Eukaryota > Metazoa > Chordata > Mammalia > Chiroptera > Phyllostomidae > Phyllostomus > Phyllostomus discolor. Next base: position 47,118,513 of record NC_040915.2, read on the forward strand.
ACAAGCTCACGCTGTATCCCCCAGAATCCTCCAGCCGGAACGAGGAGGGAGCCCGGTGCCACCTGGCTGAGGTGGCCTTGAACCAGGCCGGGAGACGGGTAGGGTTTGGATGAATAGGGAGCAGAGGGCAGGTGAGGGGACCAGGTGAGCACAGTGCTGGGGAAGTCACAGTGTACGCGGGGGTGGGGGGGAGTGGTACATAGGCCCAGCAGAGTGGAGGGTCGTTGCCAGGGGAAACCGAAAATAAAGGTGGCCCTGGTTCTGTGAGCTGGATTGTGTCTTTCTCCTGGTGGCCTTCCCAGACAACCCCTCGGCCATCAGCATCTGCTTTAGTGTATTGGAACCTCCTGGAAGCTCGCTGGCTCCTCAGCACCCTTCTCCCCTCCCTCCCTCCCTCCCTTCCTTCCATATGGCCATCCTTCTATCCATCCATCCTCTTTCTTCTTTGTTAATCATGCATCCAAATACCTATCCATCCATTTGTCAATCCACCCTCCTTCCTTCCTTTCTCCTTTCCTTCCTTTCTTCCTCTTCCATCCATAGGTCCTCTACCAGCCTTTTGTAACCCCCCCCTTCTTCCCTTTCCGGAACCTCTCACCCTCCCCATCCACCCATCCACCCAATCAAGTCATTTCAGTCCGCCATTGGCTGATGTACTCCTTTAACAAACATGTAGCTCTCTGCACGCCAGGCTCTGTGCTGGGAGCAGAGGGAGAGTTCAAAGATGAGTGCCGCACAGCACACAGTAGGTGCTCAACAAACATCGTGGCTTTCGTATGAGAGTTCACGTGGGGGTTCCGAAGCCCCTGTTGAATGCCCGCGACAACCACACGGACGTTTCCTGAGGCATTCTCAAGGGGCACAGCACGATCCCCCTGCAAGGTGCCTGGCTGGAGGAGCGGGGAGAGGGGAGAGGTGAGAAAGAGAACAGAAATAAATCAGTGTTAGATCCCTCTCCACATGCCCTGCTGTGTCATCGCTTCCCTTCTCTCCCTCAAATCCCCAGGGCCCCAACAAGCTCCCAGTTCCGGCTTCTTCCTTATTATCCTTAACGGGTGGGGCCTTAACCAGTCAGCTACCCAACCAGCCCCCCAAACATGAGCTGGTTGAAGGCAGCGGGCTGGGCTCCCGACCTCAGTGGCTGTGCGACCGTCTGGTCTGATGGGTAGAAAAGGACAGGAAACCGAGACAAGCCGACAGGAAGTGAGGGCGCGGCTGAACACAAACCCTGCTTCTTTCTTGGCTGAGTATTCAGGTCTCACGCGCCTGTTTGGGAAAACCACGGCTGCTTCCCAACCTCTGCGGTGGGCTGGGCTCCCTCCACCCAAGGCCCAGAGGTACCGGCCACCAGAGTCAGGGCTAGAACGTCCCTGGAATGACATGACTGACCCTCGGCTCGGGACGTGAACCCTGGGACTTCAGGGAGGGTGTTCCTTGCTGTGTGTGTGCAGGTTCTCATGGTGAGAGAATTCCTCCCCTTCCCAGCGTCTTCCAGTCCTCTCAGCTCCGTCCAGGGGGAAGTCTCAGCTGGGTACTGTTGAAACACCTGGTCCTCGACACCATCCAGCCAATCTCCATTTGAACGGGAGAGAGCGGGGGTCCCGGCGTGGACCCCTCCGCAGGCAGCCGGGACTAGCTGGAGTTGAATCGCCATGCTCTCTTTCCATGGTCGTTGTTTTGCTGCTTACCTTACATTATGGAGGCAACTTCCCTTTTCAGGGCAGGATGGAGAATTCTCTTCTAAAGTACATTGAGGTAAAACCAGAATTGATTTAAATAAACACGTCAAGTAAATTATGTTAGGAAAGCTGCTCACGTCCGGCAAGAATCACACTCGGGGCTTTCGGAAAGGACTCCAGTTCGAGAGACTCTCCCTGTGCCCAGCCCCTCCATGTAAACAGTAAGAGCTAACTTATATACACCCGCCATGCGCTGGGCACATTTAGATATCTATCTAAGACGGAGGCCCTCCCAACAATTCTAAAGGGTACGTAAAATCATTAACCCATTCAGCAGATGAGGAAACTGAGGCTCAGAGCGGTGAAGCAACTTGCTCCAAACTTTACTGCTAGCCATTGGCCCGGGCAGGACGTGAACCCATGGGGTCTGCCTCTCCGGCCCTGCATGCAAGCACTGGACCGTATGTAGTCCCAGAAGAGGAAAGAGGGACACCCGGAGACAGCGTGTGTTCGACGTGCTCCCTGCCCCATGATCACGCTCGGACTTCTCCTTGAGCCGGCTGGATCCAGAATCTCAGCAGCCCCGGACGTGAACGAGCCCAGGAGGCTGTGAAAACCGGCCCGAGCTGGGTGCCGCGAGAATCCGGGTCCTCCCCTCGCGGGGCTGTGGCGTCTGCCAATCGATCGGCTCTCCCCGCCCTCCTGCTCAGCCCTTGAGCAAACTCTCTCTGGGACCCCCGGCCCTGCAAACCCCGCCTCTGTGCCGGCCCAGGCCTCCCGGGAGCAGGGCGCCCTGCACGGAGGCCAGGCCCACGGCGATGCCCCGCGGCTCGCTTGCATCCAGCCCTGCCTCTTTGTCTCTCTACCCTTGGGACAGACGTCTCATTCCCCAGGGTGTCAAGGGGAAAATTAATCACCCGGGGGAGATCAGTCAGCCTGCTGACTTGGCAGGGGAGACAAAGAGAAACAGGGAGTCTCGCGGATTGGTTGGGTCCCCCATTAAGGGGCGGAAAAACGCTTGCTTTGCGATTACGGATGGGCGACACGGGCGCGGGCGAGCCCCGTCCCCGTGTCACCTCGGGAAACCGCTGCTCACGCGGTTCTGGAGGAGGTGGCTGTCTCCTCTCCTGGGGGCTGTCCTCGCCCAGGTCAAACCGCAGCCTCTCCGCCGCCTTCAGGGCCGAAGCCTGCTTTCCCCGTCCAGCCTGGCGTCCCGCCTTCTAGGCCTGATCCTGTCCCTCAGTCACTGCGGTGACACCCCACTGACATCCACAAAAGCAACCCTTGAGCGGTCGTGGGAGAGGCGGCGTGGCGCAGGGGTAATGAGTGCGGGCTCCGCCCTGTCTCCGGTGACCCGCCCACCGATGGCCTAGCCCAGGCACCCCCGCGCCATCTGGGCTCAGCCAATGGGAAGTGTTGGAAGGAAGGGAGGAGCCTGGGTGCCTCTCCCCATCTCTCCGCGTCTTGGGGGGGCGTCGCTGGTAGCAGCTGCCGGCCCTCCCGGAGAGCCCCCAGCTGCGGGTACAGCTCCCGCAGACCACAGGACAGCGGGGAGTTGAGTACAGCTATCCCGGTTCGCAGGCTGGCAAACCGAGGCTCAGAACGGCTGCGGGCGTCCGCGAGGCTGGACGTCCAGCCACCGCCGTGTGCCCGCAGGCTGACGTCACGACCTCGGTCAGCCCTTTCTCCTTAACCTCTCTCTGCCTCTCCCTGTCTCAGGTGTGAGAGTCAAAAGGGGACATTATCACTGCTTTCAAAGAGCTCGTGTTCTGTGTTCTCGTTCCTTTCCCGCTTCTATCTGGTTCTGAAAAACAGTCTTTAAGGATGTGCAAGACGGCCCTGACCGGTGTGGGTTGGGTGTTGTTCTGCAAAGCGAAAGGTCACGGCTTGGATTCCCGGTCAGGGCACACTCCTGGGCTGAGGCTTTGGTCCTGGTTGGGACTCCCACAAGAGGCAACCGATCAACGTTTCTCTCTCCCTTTCCCTCTCTCTGAAAATAAATAAAATCTTTTTTAAGTTAATTTTTCCCGCTCTTTTTTTAAAAAAGATTTTATTTATTTATTTTTAGAGAGGGAAGGGAGGGAAAAAGGGAGAGAGAGAGAAACATCAATGTGCGGTTGCTGAGGGCCGTGGCCTGCAACCCAGGCATGTGCCCTGACTGGGGATCGAACCTGCGACACTTGCAAACACTTTGGTTCGCAGCCCGCGCTCAATCCACTGAGCTATGCCAACCAGGGCTAAAATAAATAAAATCTTAAAAAAAGAAAAGAATGTAAAAGCTCAGTCTAGCTAAAAATGGCCTAAAGCTGCTCTGTCCCACCCGGCAGCCCCCAGCCACATGTGGCTACTATTGAACTTTATACAAATTAAGTAAATTCAGAGCTGGGTTCCTGCGTGGCACTAGCCATGTTGCGAGTGCTCTGCGGTCACGCGTGGCCAGTGGCCGTCCTCTCGGACGGGGCAGGTTCGGCGCATTCGCACCACCTCGGAGAGTTCCTTGAGGTCACTGGTCGAGAGCGAGGGTCCTCGGCTTGGTCACCGTCAGTGTCTTGGGTCGGATGATCCTTTGACCCGGGAGCAGCGTCCTGTCCTCCACCCACTGGGCGCCAGCAGCCCCCCTCCCCAGGGCGACGACCGAAAATGTGTCTAGACATTGCCAAGTGTCTTCTTGGGGGGGGGGGGAGATGAAGTCACTCCTACTTGGGGACTACTGGTCTAGATGTTTTTTTTTGCTATTTTATTGAATTTATTGGGGTGACCTTGGCATATAGAATCATACAGGTTCCAGGTGTGCGCGGGTAGAATTGTGCACCTGAAACACACCGTCTGTAGATCCTCATCTGACATGCATCGTCTGTATATTGTATCGTGTGTGTGCACAGCCCCGAGTCAAGTCTCCCTCCATCCGGATGATTTTTTAAAAATCTTTTTGTTTTTGTTTTTGTTGCTCAGAACGAACAGAACGGTGCCTGTAAACTCAGCAAGAAGCTCTGTGGTCTTGACCTGGAGCGCTTCCCTGCGGAGAGGGCGCTGAGCACGTGCCCCTGGGAGCCGGCCAGACCTGGGGTCCAAGCCCCGCTTTGCCGCCCGCTCGCTGGGTTACCTTAGGCCAGTCGGGCGGGCTCTCTGAGCCTCAGCCTTTCTCAGCAGGACAACGAGAGAGTAATCAGAACAGCGCCTGTGGCGAAACTGAAATCAGATCGTGCATTGAAAGAGCGTGGAACCCGGAAGGCACCCAGGATTCATGGCCTCCCCCCTTTTTAGGGCAAGGAAGTTGGAGAGGTCACCTGTGTTGAGGTCCCGGCGTCTGGAACTGGGTGCAGCCTGTCCCTGAGCTGGATCCAGCCGGGGCGGGGGCGGGCGAGGGGGCGCTGCTGTAGGGATGCAAGGGAGGTGGGGAGGCAGGGGTGGGGGGGGACCCATCCATCCGGAAACATCCATCAGTGCAGAAGAAGGGGCCAGGCAGCTCGATCCGGGAGGGGTTTGGCGAGCGGGGAGCGAGGAAAATTGATGCCTGCAGGAGACAAAGGAGAGCCGGCGGCCGGCCCCCAGGCCGGCTCCTTCCACAGGTGATAAGATTGATGGGCAGACGCGGGAGGCAGGCTGAGTGATAGATAATTTCGGATCGGCGGCCAACACGCTGCGAGGACGCGCAGCCTTCCTAACAAGTGTGACACCGGTGTGGCGGGGAGATGAGGGGACTGATTAGGAAACAAGACAGCCGGAGACCCTTCTGAGAGGCAGCGTCACTTGGCGGGGTCGCCTGGGGAGGGAGGCGCGTGGGAAGGAGGCCGGAGAGGGACGGCCGTGTGTGCGTTGGGCCACGGGGTGCAGGCCTCTTGGCCTCCACCTGTCAGTTCCACTCATCCACGCGGCAAACACTTACTGAGCACTTACTACGTGCCGCGCACGGGGCTGGGTGCTGCGGGTGCACCGGGTACCGAGATGGACACGGCCTCCATCCCACGGGGCCTCTGTTCTTGTGGGAGAGACGCTCCGTGGACAATCACATGGGTGAACAAGTCAGTTTCTCATTGCGAGGGCTTCACTGAAGAGCATGAAACAGGGCTTGGGGCAGCGTGGCTGAGGGCCTGCTTCAGCCGGGGGCACTGGTTGGGGCACACGCAGGGGGCTCCTTTGGCTGGGAGAGGCCCGATTTAGGTCTTGGGGAGACGGAAGGAGAAAGGGCATGTGTTACATTCAGGAGGAGGCGGGGCAGGGAATGAGTCGCAAGCTCAGCGAGGCAGGAGCGACTTCCGCATCGTGGAGCTGTCTTACGTGGTGCTGTGCTCTGCACACACTAGGTGCTTCACACGGAGCAAGGAGCAAGTGAGGAGTCAGGGGTGAGTGAGAGGGGCATGCGGGGGTGTGGGCTTCCTCTTCTCTGGGAAGTTCTGGGGACTTAGGTGACTCTCTCTGGGGTGGCTTCGCACAGTCCGGGCCACAGGCAGGAGAAGGGACCACGTGACCTAGCAGTGTGTGTGTGTGTGTGTGCGTGTTCACAGTGTGTTCTTATTGTCTGTCTCCTCCCGTTAGCTTGTAAGCTGGCGAAGGGCAAGGGTTTTTAACATTCTTTTCATTGCTGTATCCCCATCACCTAGAACGGTGCCTAGTATGTAGTAGATGCTCAGTAAATATTTGTTGAATGAATGAAGAAACGAGCGAGTAAACTAAACTCTCACACACCCCACCGGGCAGGCAGTATGATTATCCCCATTATGCAGATGAGGACACGGAGGCTCAGAGAGGCCCGTGCCTGAGCCAGGGCCACGGCTGGCCAATGGCAGGTCGTCGGACGTCCAAGTCCCAGGTTTTTTCCTCGACTCCAAACGGCCTCTGCTTTTACGGGCAGCATGCAGACGGCAGGCAGAAGGCAGGAGAGAAACACCCCTCACAAGCCCACAACGGTGACTTCCTGAGAGCTCCTGCACGCACCTGTCTTGTGCTTGGATCTACTTTGGGGGCCATCAGCCGCTTTCTTCAGGAAGGCAGTCAGGGGTTTGGGGCTCAGCGTTGGAGCAGTGCCCTTGGCTGGGCCTGCCCCCTTGCCCTGCTCGCCCCCGGGGGGAGCCCAGATATGTGTATGCAGGCCCCTCTGCAGGAGCCTTCGACAGGCACGGGACTGAGTTCTTTATGCCCGGCCCTTTGCCGGGAGCTGCCGGGAGGCTCGGCTGTGCCAGGAGGCAGGATGTGTGGGGACCAGAACGGCCCAGACCCTGGATGTCCCCCCGAGTGTTGCTCCCCCGGAGCCACATGTGGCTCACACGAGCTCCTCTCTTGGGGCAGAGCCTCTCTCGGGGCAGAGCTTTTGCACGTAGAGTCGGTGACAACAGATGCCTGGTGCACAAGACGTCCCATTTCATCCCTCATTAGTTCATGAGACTACGAACCTCTCTGGGCCTCCGTTTCCCTCTCTGGACAATGGGTTGGAGAGTCCTCACACCACAGGGTCATTAAGGAAGGGGACTGCGTGGGCTAGGACTCAGGGGGCACGTAGCGCACGCCCACCCAGCGTGTGCAAGCACCAGACCACGTCAGTGCTTCTGCTCGTCCCTCCGTCCGGGCACGGAGCTGTGCGCGTCTCCGGTAACCCGCGCAGCCACACTAGGAGCCGTGGGCGGTGCCTTCACAGACAGCCTTCCCTGGCAGTGACACTAGTCCAGGCAATGCTGACGTCAACACGCTGTGAGTGTTCATCCTGTGCCGGGTGCGGGGGGCTGGGTTCTGCATGTGAGTCAACTCATCGACTCCTTCCGACATCCCAGGGAGGTGGGTGCTACTGTTCCCACTGTGCAATTGGGGAAACTGAGGCACAGAGCATTTGGATCATTTGGGTCTAAAGCTGGGCCCAGAGAGTGCTCCTGGCTTTTCCTCTGTAGTATTTTATTCCTTCTGGGGACACAGAGCGGGGCTTCCTGGGTCCCTTACTTGCTGCTGGTGCCCGGAAGGGGAGGCCCAGAGAGAGGAGAAAGCCCAGCCTCTGTCCCCAGGCCCCAGCCCTCTGCCCTTCCGGTGTCCTTGACCCCACACTGCCAGGGGTCACCCTCTCATCTGTATGGCTCCTGCAGAAAGCCAGCCACGGCTCCCAATGCATCACCGGGTGGCAGTCACGCCAGAGCCGGCGTGTCATTTCCATCCATCTTTCTCCAACCGCTTCCTGTCAGGAAGCGAGGGAGGCCCGGCTGGGGGTGGGGGGGTGGGGGGAGGGAGAGGGGAAGATGGATGGGGTGGGGGGTTGAGAGGCCGGATGGGAGGAGGGAACAGCAGAGGAGGAGGAGGAGGAGGGTGGAGAGGAAGAGGGGAGGAAAGAAGCGAGAGGAGAAAGAGAGAGGAGGAGAGGCCCCAGGGAGACGGTGCTGGAAAAGGTGAGAAAGAAGGAGAGTGGCGGAGGGAAGCGGGTGTGATGAGCAAGTCCGGGGTGAGTAGGAGAGGAGACAGGTGTGCGAAAGAAGGCAGGGGTGAGGAAGAGAGGGGGAGGAACGGACCCAGGAGGATGCAAGGAGGCCTAAGAAGTGTTCTGCTGGCTAAGGCAGGCTGGAGTGAGCTTTGAGGGAGGGGAGGCCAGGCCGGGGGCGGGGGGGAGGGGCCTGGGAGAGCTGCCAGCGCTCCCGTGTGTTTGTTTTCTCAATGGGGCCCTCCCCTCCGCAGCCCTGTGCGAGGCCGCAGCAAGCAGCGGTGGCGGCAGGGGTGCAGTGGTGTGGGGTGCGGGCAGCAGCAGGCTCCCTGAGGACCTGCCTCCAGGACCGAGCCCTGCTTCTTGCCCAGGCCCAGTGGGGACCCTGGGAAATGGTGGAGGGAGGGCACTGGGGAGACCCCTCAGCCCCCACTGGTCTGGGTCGAGCTGGTTGGGCCCCATGAGGGCACTGACCCTGGGAGGGGAGGCCTCTGCCTTCATCTGGAGTGACCGCCACCTTCTTCCTCCGCTTTGCCAATCCCACCTGTTCCCCAGCCTCCCCTCCTTCCGGAGTCTCTTCTGGCTGTGTCACTGGGGGCAGGAGTCCCTCTGGGCATCGGGGTTTAGCGCTTATATAGTTGAGGACTCTGAATGAACACAGTAACCAGGCAGGTGACATATTCAATACAGGAAGGGGGCTGGTCAGGTTCCCTGGGGGCAATAGGGAGGGGTGGGGACTGTGGCAAACTGGAGCTTGTAGGAGTGTCCAAGCAGGGTCCCTATAGGGTCCCAAGAGGAAACAGATGGCATCCTCCAATTAGGCTAATCCAAAGGGACAAGGGATGGGCAAAAGGAAAGGGGTCTGAGTTTGATTGCTCCAGCCATGTGGGCCTTCTCTCATCCCAGGGATCTCTCTCGGTTCTTTTCGGCACAGGGAGCTGTTCCCTGCCTCAGGGCCTTTGCACTTCCTGTTTCCTTGCCTCTGAATACTTTTCCCATGGCTCCTGAAAACCGATGAATTCTAATTTTTCAGTTGAATATCAGCTTCTCAGTGAGTTCTCCCTGACCACTCTCTCTAAGTCTCTTTTATTATTATCAGTTAAAGTGTTTTGTCCGGTTCCTGCCAGCGGGAGGTATTTTGTGATGATGGATTTGTTGCTGATTTGTACCCCCCACTCTAGCTTACCGTCAACTCCGTGACATTAGCAACTTTGTCTTAGTTTCCACAGGGCCTCTCACATAGTAGGTGCTCTGTAAGTATTTCCTAACAGAATGATTTGTAGGAAGAAAAAAACCCCAGCTTTATAAATAATGATGTTCTTACATGTATAGAATCATTAAGGATATGAAGGGGAGCAATGAAATTTTTGGTTATTCTTACCTTTTTTTTATGGGAGAAACAGTCTACCATATGAGGGACATTGAGGCTTTCGAGGTGACCCTAGGTCACAGGGTCAAAGGGAGATTTAAGGATCGATGATAATGTTTGCCACGGGGCTGGGGCACACTGAGTAACTATTTCCTTCTCTCTGCCAGCGCAAGCCCGGATGGATAACTGGCCAGTGGACTGTGGGGCAGGAGGAAGTGAGGAAGGGCTGAGGAAGGCTGGAGACCTCAGAAGGTCAGGAGCACACGGCCCCAGCTCTGCCACTTTCTAGCTGTGTGTCCTTGGGATGTGACTTAACCTCTCTGAGCCTCACTCGCTCATCCCTAAAGCAGGTGTAATGACAGCCCTCCTAAGGCCAGGGCGAGGCTTAAAGAGACAGTGCCCCTGCCGTGGGTACAGAAGAGCAGCAGCTCAGGAGCTGTTAGGGGCGTGGCCACCTGGTCCTGTAGCCCTGGGGCTCAGCAGTCTGCAGGGGGGACAGAGGCGACTCCCCTCATCCCAAAGCTATAAGGCACAGTTGGCACCATGAAGCCAAAGCAATTTGTCTGCTTTGTCTCCACTCGGTGGGTGTCCTGCAGGGACTGACGGGGGGCCAGGAGCCCTGGCTCCGGGCCTCCCCTCCACCTTGCTGGGTGCTGGCAGCCACTCTACGGGAGATTATTCCTCGGGAAGTTTCCCAGCCCTTCGGAAGTGCGAGTCGCCCGGGGCCCCACGCAGCTGTCTTTGGAAAACATCCCAGAGACAAAGCTCGGGGGTCAAAAGGAAAAGGTGTGCCCTGTCCTCCCGGGTCTCAGGAAGGCCAGGGGCCAGCGGGACAAGGATGGGGCCTCTTTCTGGAGCAGAGGCGTTCTGGGGGCGGGGGAGCTTCTGGATGGTTCCAGAAAGAGCACTGGATTGGGAGGTTGTGTCTCCATTGCAGATAGCACTATGCAAAAATCTCTGTGCATCTATCCTTTGGCTCTTGGGGAACCGCTCCTCTTGGAATACTTGACGGCGGAGGGGTTCATGCCTTGGGCAGGTGCTGGTTATTCCCCAGGGACTCATTTATTCTCCGTCTTCCTCCGCCGGACTCTGGGCACTGGGCGGCTGATCCCTGCTGAAGACACTCAGCGCTTCCTCGGCCTCCGCGGGGCTCAGCCAGTGGGAGGCTCCGGCAGGGGGTTGGAGGCTGGAGGAAAGTTGGGGCACATCTTCCCAGCTCCCTTCGTGCTTTCGTGTCTTGGGCCCTGGTTGTCCCTCCAGACGGCAGCTTCTGGGGTCCCTCCCCGAGCCCTCACTGTGGTTTCCAGCCCCGAGTCCTCCCCTTCAGCACTGGAGCGGGGGACAGCGCCCCACTCCCTCTTTTCTCAGGGTCCCTTCCTTGTTGGTTCTCCCCACCCTCCCTTAGCAGGCCTGTCATGGAAACCTTTTCATCTCAACCATCTGGGCGCGAACTCCGTTTCTAAGGTCTTGACTGATACCTGGGTCCACCACACGGCGTGACATAAACATTTCCACGGCCATCGCTGTGCGTGGGTTTCCACGAGCTCGTGCCGCTGGGTCCTGCTGCTAGTGAACCTTGCTCTCGCTATTCGCCAGCGGTGCTGTGAGTCCCGGCTGCTCCAGTGTTCAGAACGAGTGTGGGGTTGGTACACAGCAGCTCAAACTTTTAACGTGCCCTGCTCGGATAATGACTAAGGCGGCGCCAGGGTTCTCAGCTGGTGATAGTTTTGGTCTCAGGGTCCATTCAACAACGTCTGCAGGCATTTTTGGGTGTCTCCCAAATGGGGAGGCACGGTGCCTGTGCAGTCTAGGGGACGGAGCCCAGGGGTGCAGCGGAACGCCCTGCACGTCCCAGGACAACCTCCCACAACGAAAATGAGCCGGCCCCCAACGCACCAGGAGCGAGACACTGTGGGGTCCTCCGTGCCCGCCAACCACACGCCCGTCGCCTCTCTTCCCTGTGCCGGGGTCACCTGCCCGCCTCCTTTGTCCGGTCGGTTGTTCTGTGGTCCGGCTGCTGTTCCTCGGCCGCCTGGCCAGGGCTTTTCTCCTCACCCTGCTGCCCCCGTTGGGTTTTGGTGAAGACCTAAGGGGGCGACAGGCAGGAGCGGGTGTGGGGAAGGGTGAATTGCAGATCAACCTGACGTAAAGTTACTGAGCACCTGTTGTGCGTTGCCGGGGGAGGGTTGCGTCAGGAGCTCACTGTCCTGGAAGAGTGTACCAGGTACACACATAGTCCCAGAGGGGCCCCTGGCCACTAGGGGACAGGTGGCCGGGAGGCAGCCCTCAGTGCGCAGCATCCTCGGAGTCGGCCAGGGGAGCAGCCATTCGTGCTTGGTTGGCCTTGAGGCTGTATAGCCTAGTGGTTAGATTATTAGCAAGAGTCCGACTTTCTGGGGTCAAAGGCTGGCCCCACCCCCCCACTGGCTATTTTACTTTGCTCAGGTGACCTCGTTTCATTTATGCAAAGACGCAGGCTGTGTGGACAGATATAGAAACACGAACCACACACACACACACAAGAGCCACGCTCACACACACGTGCACACGTTACAAGGAATCCTCACATGACTAATCACTCCTCGGTGTGTGCGCGAGTGTGCGTGTGTGTGTGTCTATCCCAGCATCCCCCTGGCAGGCACACGCCGGCCAGCCACCACTTGAATTAGCACCAAAGGATTATGGGACCCTGGGCCATTAATCTAGGTGACAAACAGGACTCAGAAGGCATATTTGCACCCCGAAATTGAAAAGATTAGGCCATATTTGTCAAGGATTGGTAGGGCTTTATCGCCTCCACGGCAGATGCTGTTAAATATTCATGAGCCGCATAAGTGGGAGAAGCCCTAGCTAGACCCGCCGACTTTCCACGGTAGAGGGAGAGGAGGGGGGAGATTTATCTGAACTCGGCAAGGGATGAAAGGTAGGGGATCGCGTGCCCTGGCTTGCCGGGCAGAACACACTGATGTGGGGGTGGGGAGGGCGGGCGGGGCCCCCGCCGCTTTGTGAGGCTGGGGGCTGGGCGCGGGAGGGGGTGAGGAGGTCGTCCCTCTCTGGGCTCTTATCTCACTGCCTCCTCGCCTGCTGCCCCCCATTAAACGAGCTCCTCACCTCCCCACCCCCTCAGGTTCCAGCCCGATGCCCACCACGCGGTCAGCAGGCATGTGATGGTGGGGCGGGTACCTCAGTAGCCTGGATGGGTCCCCTTGGAGAAAGGAATGGCATAAGGGGTCCCGCTGCCCCATCCTGAGACTGGTTCTGAGGTTGTTCTAGAAGCCGGTCTGAGGGTACGAACACCCGTTCAAGGATTGAGAGTCACATCCAGGCCCAAATCCTTCCATCCCTGTTCAGCTGTGGGAGCGTGACGAAGTCACGTAGTGCGCCCTGGTCTCCCTCTTCGTGTGCAGAGCAGATTTGAGGGAGACAGTGCCCACCTCCCTGGGTTCTTGGAGGATTAGATCAAGCTGCTGGTGTGGTGCCCGGCATACAGTAAGTGCTCAATAAACGGAAGGAGTCTGTGATCTACGGAGGGCTCCCTCCGAGCCAGTCACCGCGCCCAGGTGGGCCAATCCCAGCCGGAAACCCAGGCATCGGGCACATCCGACAGTGAAGTTCTGCTGCCTGACGAGGTCGCTACTGGCCACATGTGGATGTTTAAGGTCAAATGAATTAAAATTAAAAAATTCATTTCTAGCCCTGGCTGGCGTAGCTCAGTGGATTGAGCTTGGGCTGTGAACCAAAGCATCGCAGGTTTGATTCCCAGTCAGGGTACATGCCTGGGTTGCAGGCCACAGCCCCCAGCAACTGCACACTGATGTTTCTCTCTCTCTCTCTCTCTTTCTCCCTCCCTTCCCTCTCTAAAAATAAATAAATAAAATCTTTTAAAAAGTTCATTGCTGCTGCTGCAGTAGCCACATCCCGAGTCCTCCGGAGCCCCACCCAGGCGGCGGCCACGTGGGACGGCCTGGGAGCAGAAGAGCCGCAGTCGCTGCAGAGAGTCCGAGTGCACAGTAGGGCTGCACGTGACCCTCCTCCGGCTCCAGAGGGCTAAGACTCTAGGGGTCTGGCTGCCCAGTTTGCAGGGCAGAATTTGGACCTTGGAGGGTAACTATGTCAGACAAACCCGGGGTTAAACAGGGAAACCGGTTTCTGTCCTGCGGGACTGCTCAGAGCCTTTACCGTGTCCCGGGTACCAGGAATGGAGTACGTAGTACTTCCCACGTGATTGGACCCCCGGATCTCTTTCCCCACTTCAGAGCATCTCTTAGGAGTAGGGGGTGCCTGGAACTTGGAGGTGTTATCCCCTGTACACCAGGGGTCCCCTACCTTCGGCCACAGATGGGTGGGTACCGGTCCATGGCCTGTTGGGAACCGGGCCACAGGGGAAGCTCGCCTGAGCTCTGCTGCCTGTCCCCACCCCCCGCCCCCCGCCAGTCCGAGCAGGAGGTGAGCTGCTCCATGCCTTCTGCCCCCCACTCCCCTCCCCATTGGTAGAAAAACCGGTCCCTGGTACCAAAAAAGCTTGGGGACCGCTGCTGTACACAACACTTTCTGTGTCCCCGCGACGTGTGAGAGCCATCCAGTCCCTCTCTGTCACCACGCACGCACACGAGGGGAAAAGACCAGACTGAAAAGTTCAGCTGGTTTACTGCTTCCCTCCTATCCATCCATCTAGAAGGGCAGGGAAGTGGGGGTGTGGAAGAGGAGAAAGGAGGGACCAGGTTAAAGACTGTCCCCAACCCCTCCACCATGGCCTCATCAGCTCTCCTCCGTTGGGGGCCACCAGCCGCCGGCCCCCCCCCGAGTCCAGCCCCGCCCCTGTCCCAGGTCCGGGGAGGAGAAAAGGAGCGGCGAGAAGACGGGCGAGGCGGGGCGGTGGGGCCGGGCATGCTTTTCCTCCGTGACACAGCCGGCTCTCTCGCCGGCAAAACGTCCCGTGATCTATTTCTCCTGGTGGTGATTTCCACAACAACAATAACAGAAATCCATCATTTCCTTAGCAGGGAATGGAGGGCGGTGGGGTTTGTTTTTCTTCTGGTGTGGACAGAAAGCTCTTTATTCTCTCCTCGTTTGGGAGGGCTTCCCGCCAGGGGAGCCCAGCTGGGGCCCTGGGGAGGGGACGGGGTGGAGATAGTGCAAACCCGGTGAGTCCCAGCAGGGCCTCTGCCCTGGGGCCAGCCACCGCCTCAGTTTGCTCTTCTTGGAAATGGGGAGAGCCACCTGGCAAAGAGGGAGGGAGGGAGGCAGGCAGGACAAAGCGGCCTTGGGAGTCGGAGATGGTGGGCCAGCTGCTACCAGTGGTGCCGTAATAAGCTAGCGCACTGCGGTGGCTAGTGTGGTGCTGGGTGTGATGACGACCGATTTCATGTTCTGGGCCCTTGCCTTGGGCTGTGTGTTTTTATGTTCATGACCTCTGGGGTTTTCCAGTGAACCCTGCAGAGTGGGGCCCTTCACATCCACTTCCAGCATCATGAAATGGAGGTTCAGAGAGGTTCGGTAACTCGCTGAAGATCACACAGCATGCAGACGGTGGTGTCAGGACTCAAATGCAGGACCCTTTGAATTGGGACCTTGTGCCTTTATCCACTCAGCCAGTGGTTCTCAGAGTGTATCCGTGTGCGCTGGAAACCTGTGAGAAATGCAGATTCTCAGCTCTCCCCCCAGACCTATTGAACCCTAAATGTGGGGGGCGGGGCCCGCTCCAGGTGACCCAGGTGCACACAGGCACCGGCCAGCCCGGGGGTGAGTGCGGGAGCATCACTCCCCGTTGTTACCGTTACCCCCGCATGCCATTCCTGTCCGGCCACAGAAGCTCACGGCCAGCTGGGAGAGCGGAGCCAGCCGTCCCTGCCTTCTGTGCCTCATGTTTCTGTCCTCCTCGAAGGAAAGGCAGGGAGGGCTCGGGGTCTGGGCTGGGCTCCGCCACTCACCAACCAGGTGGCTCAGGGCAGGCGGCCCTAGACAGAGCCCCTGAGACAGAGGCAGGCGTGCCTGTGGGTTACAGGGGCGTGCTCTTTGTCTGGTCACCTGGGAGGGAGGGAGGCCAGTGGGACAAGCAAGAGGACAAGTCAGGTTGTGAGGCGGTGGCAACGGTGACCTCAGCCCATGCCATGGGGAGCTTGGGAGCCGGGGTGGCCTCTCAGAGGTGCCCCAGATGGCAGCAATGGGGGCTGGGCCTTCGTCCTCCCTGCCCCACACCAGGCACCGAGTTTGAGCTGCTCTGGGAAGGGCAGGGGCCTGACGGGGATGCCCCGGCAAGGCCCTGGGGAGGGCTGACAGCCAGGGACCACAGCCAGCATCTGGGGCCTAAGGCTCAGTCTGGGGGTCTGGGTGGCCCAGGCCGGCATCCGCGCCACGGGACACAGGAGTCTCCTTCGCTTCTTCGCCTGCAGCATGAGAACAAGAGTATGGTTCCTCCCAGAGTATTTTGATCAAATGACATGATGACAGTGGCTCCAGTGTGTGGGCTGCGTGCTACATGCCGGGGGCCCCTGTGGACTTCCCACACAGTCCCCGGTGACACAGCGAGCTCTCCTTGACCCCACCCAGCTGGGAGCTGGGAGCTACGGGGACTCCCGTCTCGCAGAAGGGGGAACAGACACTCAGAGAGGGGCTGCCGTTGGCCCGAGGTCTCTCAGCTCTGAGGGATACAGCTGGGCTCCAGAGCCCACCTCCCCTGAGACTGCACTCTCCTTCCGCACCCCAGAGTAGGTGACGGGGTCTGTGCAGGTGACAGAGGCAAGTTCCCCCACTTCCCTTTGGGAATGAGTAATTTTGGGGGACGGTGGGTGTGCAGGTGCGTGCACCTGCACAGTTGCCCTTCCCGATTCACCTGGGAGGGCCCCTGGAAGGCGGACCAGGACTGCTGGTGTCCATAACAGGGAACAGAGGCACCGAGTCCCGGAGTCCAGGCTGCCCCCGGGTCCCCAGCCCGAGGCCATCTCCCGGGGCGTCAGGACTCGAGGAGGCTGCACGGTGGGGCTGGAAAAGCCCAGTCTGCACGGGGGACCTGCTCTGCAGGCCTCACGCTGAACAAGGACCCCCAGCCAGGACTCACCGGCCGACTCCCACTGGGGGTGCCCAGGCTGGTCACCCCGATCAAACACACCCAGCTCTTTAAGTCTGCTTCCTCATCTCCTACCCTCCCAGAGGTGGGCCTTCTGGTCAACCTTGGCCCCAGCCATCCCTTGGGTGGGGGGATGTGAAGGTAGAAATCCCCTTTGTCTTCTAAATATAATCCCATGTGATTAAGCAAAAGGAAACCAGGGGGGCTGCCAGCCAGGAGAAATGGTAAAAAACAGGAAACCCCTAGATCAGGGGTTTAATGCCCAAGGGGCCAAATTCAGCCCATGGCCTGTTTTTTTTTTTGTCAATAAAGTTTTATTGGAACACAACGATGTCCATTAGTATTGTCCTCCCCTGACAACCGGCAGAGTCTAATCATTGCAACAGAGACAGCGTGGCCGGCAAAGCCAGACGTGTTTACTCTGGGGCCATTGGCAGGAGACGTCTGTCCCCTCCTAGGTCCTGCCAGGGCAGGGACGGTGCTGGAGACTTGAGCTGGGTGGGACGGGGCCGACGGGGCGCTGGGGCAGGCTGGGGGGCAGGCTGGGGACCAGGCAGGTAGCCTGAGCAGTGGGCCCTGCCCTTGCCCTGGGCTTTGTGCCTCCTGCCACCCCCTCCCCTGTGCCTTGCTCACTCCGGTGTCCCCAGGGTCCCCAAGAGTGTCTGACACTGCAAAGGCCACTCTGTACATATTTAGCACATGAACGCCCGGATGACTCCCTGACTCACTCTTCACCCCCAGGCCGGTCTCCCCAATCCTGGGCCTCAGTTTTCACATCCGGAGAATGACCTCGACCCAGGTCCCTGGTGTTCCGGTCTGCGACTCCTCTTTCAAGGCTTTTCCTCTTTCTAGGGAGGGGGGAGTGGGGCTCAGGGTCCAGGGCCTGCTCCTGGAGGAGCCACTGCCAGGGAGGCCGCGTGGAGCAGGAAGCCGAGGAGGTGCCAGGGCATACACAGAGTCAAGAGGGGCGGCGGGCGGCGGCGGCGGGAAGACAAAGGGGAAGGCTCAGGAGCGGGGAGGCAGATGGGAAGGAGTGGCCCCCGGTGGGACCGCGGGGAGGCCGGCCGGCCGCAATCACAGGCCCAGCAGTGGAGCGTGATGCCACAAGCAGAACTCCAGCTTTCGGCGGAGAATGAGGCCGGGAGCTAATGAGCTCGGGAGGTGCAAAGGACGTCTCCGTGTTAATTCCTGCTCCCTGGGAGCAGCCGGGGAAGGGAGAGAGGAGAGGGGGCCCGGGCCCAGGCTGGGCAGCTGGGCCCCCCGCTCGGGGGCTCGGCCAGCTGGTCAGCCGCCGGCTGGGGCTTTATGCCAGGCCTGTGGATGTCCTGGCCGGCCGGCCGGCAGGCCAGCCCGCTCACCCACTTCACCCGGCTGTCTCTGGCCTTGGGCGGGGAGCAGGAAGGGTCACCCTGTGGCTCGGGCCCTGGAGCAAAGGCTGTGACGGTCGTGAGCTCACCTGGAGCCGAGTCAGCCGAGCGGCTTCCCTGAGCTCGGGCTCAGACAGCCGATGGCATCTTCCAGGTTTAAGAAATACTCAGCTCTTCCCCGTTGCTGCGACTAGAATGACCACAGGATAGTAACGAGGGTGGCGGCGATGACAACAGCTTCCGGTTAGCCAGGAGATTGTCTCCTGAAATCTCCCAACGGCTCTGGGAGGTGGACGGGGTGATGAGAGTCAGGGTTTTCCATCCGGGGCATGGCAGGCATCTCTAACCGGGTCGTTCCTTGTGGCGGGGGCTGTCCTGTGCATTGCAGCATGTTCACCAGCACCCCTGACCTCTGCTCAGCACGTGACAGTGCTGACCCCCACCCCCCAAGACGATCAGAGTGTCTGAAGAGCTTGCCTGGTGGCCCCTGCAGGAGACAGGACACCGCCCCCGATGGAGAACCACGGATGAAATCCTATTTTACAGATGTGGGCACTGAGGCACAGGGAGGCGAGTGTCAGTCTCCAACATGCCCTGTCCCCCGCCTCCCCTACCGCCCAACCGCTTCCTAGGATTTGTGGCTTCTGTTGTCCGATACGGCATCCCAGATCTTTTCCCGTGCATGTATTGACAAGGCTGGGATCAGGCTGAACATGCCACTTACGAAACTCGCTTTTCTCACATAACAACCTAGCACGTACGTGGCTGGGTGAGAAAAGCAAGTTACCGCTTGCTGTGTCTAGCATGACACCCTTGGCGTAAACACACACATGCAAGTGCACACACACACACACACGCACACGGGTACACCGGCATCTGCATAGGAACTGTCCAGAGAGACACGTACCGCATGGTGACCAGGGATGGCCTCTGAGATTGGAGCCGTGGGGGTGGGGGACCGGAGACCCTAAGTTTACACTACACACTTCTGAACTGTTTGAGTTTTTACATCAACCACACATTTCCTTTTTTAAAAGATTTTATCTATTTATTTTTAGAGAGGGGAAGGGAGGGAGAAAGAGAGGGAGAGAAACATCAATGTGTGGTTGCCTCCCATGCACCCCCGCTCCAAAACTGGAGGCCTCGCCAGAAACCCAGGCATGTGCCCTGACTGGGAATCGAACCAGCAACCCACTGGTTCCCAGGCTGGCACTCAATCCACTGAGCCACACCAGCCAGGACCCATGCATTTCTTTTTAGTGGTAAAAACGAATAAAATGGCCTGGCAGTCCCTCTTGGATGGGTCCTAGACACAGAACACGGATTTTTAAATACAGCAGGATGCTCCATCGCACGGATGTGCCCTCATGAATCATACTGTCTCCTCTGGTTGGAAGTCAAGGTTGCCTCAGATCTCCCAGCAATATGCAATGCTGCAGTGCAGCCGGATCATCCGAATGGGAGCTGGGGGCGGGGAGGGTGGGGCGGAGGGCTAAGGTTCTGCTCAGCCCTGTAAGCAGCACTTTATAGCACCATCTCATTTAATCCTCTTAGCAACACTGTGGGCAGATATCATTGTAGTTCCCACTGTATGGATGAGGAACAGGGCATTAGCAAGGGTTAGAGAGGCATTGAAGAAGTATCAGTTCTACTACCATGGGATTCCGCTTCTGGGTGTGTGTCTGAAGGATACGGAAACACCAATTTGAAAAGGTGTCTGCACCCTTATGTTCACTGCAGTGTTATTTACAGAACAGCCAAGGTACAGAAACAGCCTGAGTGTCCACCCATAGATGAATGGATAAAGAAGACGTGCCCATACACAATGGAATATTACTCGGCCATGAAAAAGAACAATGCCTTGCCATTTGCAACAATATGGATGGACCTTGACGGTATCACGCTAAGTAAAATAAGTCTAAAGGAGAAAAATGAATACTATATGACGTCACGTACATAGAATCTCAAAAAAAAAAACCCAACCCACCCAAAACCCCAAACGACAAACAAAATGAAATGGAAACAAACTCACAGATACAGAAAACAGATTCCCAAAGGGGAGAGGGTTGGAAGATGGGGGGCAAACACGGCGAAGGGAGGCACCTTCGGGGTAAGGGACAGGCTTTTGGAGAGGACTGCAGTGCACACAGATGCCAAACTATAATGTGGGCTCAGGCTGTGGCACGAGGGGACCTCAACATGAATGCTCTGAGCCTTGACTGTGGTGGCGCTAAAATGGCACAGAGCTGAGGACACGACCAACGAGCGGAAACGCCAGGCGAGCAGGTGAGGCCGGCGGAACCTGGGTGACGTGAGTGGGTCAGTTTCCCACCCATGAGCTGGGCTAAGCGTCCAGCAAGACGTTCCCGTTGGGGGAAGCTGGGGGCAGGGTACACGGGGTCTGTCTGCAGTATTCCTTACAACCGCCTGTGAATCTACACGCGTCTCAAAATGAAAAGCAGGGCGGGGGAAAAACCCCAGATGCCGCTTTAGGAGGTCTGGGCTAACCTGTGGGACTCCGCAGCTCCAGAGACCCCCAGGGCTGCTGCGGACCCTGACTGGCCCAGGTCTTACAGCTGTGCTGTTTAGTAGGGCAGCCACCGGCCACGGGTGGCGGCTGAGACCTGCAAGTGTGGCCCGTCGGACTGAGGGGACCGTAAGCCTGAGACGCACACTCGGTCTCCAAGTCAGCATGAGAAAGAAAACGGCAACTGGCTCACCAGGGGTCTCCCATTGTACTCTCCGTAGAGACAGCAGTTTGGCTACTCTCACTCCTGGTCCCGACCTGGTGGGCTCTCCGTGTGGGTCTTCGTCTCTCGTGGTGTCTCCCCTCTTTCTCTGTGTAGGTGTGTCTCCTGGTCTCCCTTCGCATTTCCACCTCGTCTGTCTCTGCCCCTCCCCTCCCCCGCCTCTCCCTCTCCCCGCCCTTCCCCACACTCCCCATCAAATTCCAGCTCTTGCACGCACTCTCTCCTGCTTCCTTTTTCAGCTAGACATGCCTCTCCCACTCCCACACACTCATCCACACACTCACACGCAGTCATGTTCATGCACGCTGGCTCGCACGCCCCGCTCCAAGCATCCATCAGCCCCATCATGTTCCCACCAAAAGCCTTCTGGCCCCCGCACCCCTGCCTCCCAGGGCAGTGGCCACCAGTGCCAGGGTCTGCGTGGGCGCTGCCGGCCTGGCTGGGGAACAGGCACCTCCCAGCAGTTGGAAGGGGACGGGGATAGGACGGGGGCTCGGAGGCGTAGAAGGTGGCAGAGAGAAAAGCGAGGCGCTCCTGAGCATGTGGCCAGATATTATTTTAATAAACTCGGCACATCCTGCCCTCACGCCAGCTGCTGCACACCCTCTCTCCTCCCGTGGATCTCATTTATTCCTCATTAGCAAAATCACCTGTTTGTCAAATGGGGACAGCTCGGTGAGACATTAAATTGCGCTGAAGCTGGGCGGGGAGGAGGATTGGGGGCCACTGCAGGGGGGCGGGGAAGGCAGCAGGGGGGTAGTGGGGCAAGGCGGGGAGAGGGATGGAGGTGACTTAGGTTCCAACTTTGCTCTGACCACAGGGGCAAGTCCTCTGGTGCTGGCAGCCCCACCCCAGGTCCAAGAGCTGGCCAACATCCCCAGGGGACTGTGGGAGTGGGCTCTGGGCTGGAGCTGGGGAGAATCAAGTTTTCTAACAACACCAGCTAGGGCGGGGGCCAGCCCAGGCTGTCTGGGGGGAGGCAGGAACTGGGCAGCCCACTGGCGCCCTGGCATGGAAGAAAGAGCGCAGGATCTATAAATGTGCATGTAACTAAGCAGCCGCGCATTTCTCCAGCGAGGAAGAGTGGGATCTCCCCACGGCTAAGCACACAGGCTCTGGGTTCAAATCCCGGTTGGGCTGCTCTCCAGCTGTGCAAGCCCAAGGAAGTCACTTCACCTCTCTGAGCCACCCCCTCTGCTGTGAGATGGGCTGATGTTAGTCAGTACCCACCGCACGGGGTCTCCCCAGTGATTAGTCCATGAGGCCACACAGAGACACCTAGCCAGACGCCTGGGCCCCAGGAGATGATCAGCCTCCGTCTTTGACCACATCTGCCCGCAGCTGCCTGGGTGGTGGCTGTCATTTCTCCTGACAGCCCTCTCCCTGGCTTTCGGGGGCTCCCGCAGTCACCCCATTGCTCCATGCTGAGCCACAGGCTCCACGAGGCCAGGGCCCGAGGCTCACCTGGAACACACGTCCAGGGGCTGACTGTTGACTGACTAATGGAGCGATCGCCTCCCACCTCTCCGACCACCGCCTCCCTGACGGTCTCTTTCCCCCAGGCTCCAGCCTGGGACTGTCCGATAGAGGTGTTAATGCAACCCACAGACATCATTTTACATTTTCCAATAGCCCCCCTTCTTAAAAGCAGAAAGGAACAGGTGAGGTTAAATGTGTTTGTCTATTTTATTTAACCCCATGCATCCAAAACACTATTTCTGTGTATAAGAAAGCTTAAAACTACCAGTGAGATCTATTCTGCTTTCCCATGCTGACTTTGAAACTGAGTACATGTCTCATGTTTCCCGCTCCCTGGATCCGACGGGCCGCATTTGCAGGTTCCAGTCACCACCTGTGACCCGGGGCCGCCCTGCTGAGGAGCGGAGCTATAGACCTCGTCACGTCCGGGGTGGGTCCCCGTTTCCAAGAGGCAGCAGGCGGGGGTGGCGGTTTCACACGGGCCATGTCACCGCTCCTGCCCTGCCCTGTGCACCTGTCAGTCCTCTGTCCCCACTGTTACCATGGTCCCGCTCCGCGTGTCTCTGTTCCTGTCGCTCCCTGTACCCCCTGTCCTTTTAGGAGCAATTTCATCTGTCTGCCTTTAAAAAAAATTATTTATTTATTTTTAGAGAGGGCGAAGGGAGGGAGAAAGAGAAGGAGAGAAACATCAATGTGTGGTTGCCTCTTGCGTGTCCCCTGCTGGGGACCTGGCCCACAGCCCAGGCATGGGCTCTGACTGGGAATCGAACCAGCGACCCTTTGGTTCACAGTCGGCACTCGATCTACTGAGCTGCACCAGCCAGGGCTTCTTTAAAAGATTTGTTTATTTATATCTGCCTTGTTAAATCTTTGTCCTTTTCCCCCTGGGTGCTGGGCACGTGGGTGGCCCCTTCCCCACCAGGCAGGCTGGTGCCCTCACTCCCCGGGTCTCTCCTGCCCCCCCTGGCCCTGCCCCCTCTCTCCCCGGCTCCGCCCAGCTCTCTCTCTCCCTAGCGTCTCTCTGTGTCTGCCTGTCTCTCTGGTTTTCACTCTCTCCCCGCCCCCTTGGTTCCCGCTTCTTCATCTGTTCTGTGCCCCCTGCCCTGCCTTTGCCTCTTCGCCCATCTCTCTGGCTCTCAGTCTCTCTGTCACTCAATGCCCCGCAGTCTCTCTATGTCTTTTCCTCCCCCCGGAAGACAGGTGTCCCACCCGCTCCGAGGCTGTGATCCTCCAGACCCCCCTCCCTGTCCCCAGCACATTGCCTCGCACACACCTGCACCCCAGACGCCAATAGACACACCGCCCCCCCCCATAGCTCACAGCACCCACCGCAGACGCGGGCCCTGCTGATCTGCCCTGCCTCCCTTTGGGCATCAGGAACTTTCCCCTGCATCAGCTCTGAGCCTGGGGCCCAGCACACAGTAGGTCTTCAGGAATGGTTTGGGGAGGGGTTGCTCTGGCTCTTTCCTGCTTCTCTGTAAACTCACCCCAAGGAAGGCACCCTCCCTGGGTGTGGAGGAGGGAGCGGCATGCACAGCACAGCACCCCCCCCACCACTTTCCTGACAGTTTTCCTGTCTCCGGCTGTCTCCCTTCCCATCCATCATGCCCTCTTTTCCACTCCCTCCTCCAGTCCCGCACCCCCATCGCTCTTGCTCAGGAGAGCAGGGAGCTGCCCAGTGCGGTCTGCTCCTCCCGGGCCCTCCCCCCACCTCCTTCAAAGCCAACAGCCTCCCTCCAAGCCGCGTTCATCAGGCAGCCCCCCTGATAGGGAGGGCGGCGTCTGGAGAAGCGAGATGGGAGATGCTTACAGGACGGCGCTTAGCGCCCAGTTAATAGCCCAGAAGCCTCACACACACCCCACCTCACCTGATACCCTTCCCCACCGGCCACTTGCCCTGGGCTGGGGCTGTGGGGTGGGGGGGGTGTGGGGGAGGGGTGGGGGGGAGGAGGCAGAGTTTGCTCCTGAGAGTTCTTGGGGCTTTGCATCATGAGGAAGGAGGCAGGACACTTGGCTCCAAGTTATACCACGAGATACTCTCTATGGTAAGCATTTATCCAGGTTTAGATCTTTAAAAAGCAATTTCTAAAACTCCACCACAGAACGGCCCAAACCACAACACTGCAAAACAAAATAAAACCTGGGTAGACACGAAAAGGAATGAGCTGTAGTATTAACAGTGGTCGCCTTTGAGTGGTGGTTTTCCTCGTTTTTTCTGTTTTCCGAACGTTTCTGAAGGAGCATCTTGCAATGAATTCATTGTTTTCAAATGGCGGTGTTTGTCCAGCCATCTGAGTGTACACATAAGATATTGTACACTGGTTTAGCAGTGCTGTTTGGAACGGACTTCACTTTCTCGTTTAAGTTTTATTTGCATTTGTGAGGAGGCAATACATGCATATGGTTTATAGCTCCAAAGGTGCTGCAAAAGGGACAAAGCAAAGCCACCACCCACCTCCGTCCCTGCCATCCCCGGCCACCTGGCTGCCCTTCCTGGAGAGGAAAGGCAGGCAGCACCTGCCCCCGTGGACGGTGCCAGAGACAGCATCACATCAGAAATTCAGAAACAGACGTACGCTCGAGAGGAAGGAGATGCTGCGAGGGGGTCCACGGCACTGCCCAGTTTTCCTTCCTGCTTCAGGGGGACTTGGCCCTGGACCACCGTGTGGGGTCTCCCCGGCCCGGGGAAGGTGGTCTCTCTGGCCCCAGAAAGGAACTTCTCTGGAACTCCTCCTGCCGGCCCTCTTGGCCTCTTGTTCTGGCCAAGACCCAAAGAACCCCTTTTCCTCTGCAAATGTTCTATCATTCCAACTGGAAAAGCGATGCCTTAGTAGTGAAAAGTCGATGGCAATGTGTAACATGGAGTATTCCCCATAATCCCATGCTCAGACACACCGACGAGAATGCTTTCCGTTAATATTCTGCAGCTTTTTTTTTTCTTTGGTGGGTATATATCTATTTTTAAAAAGATTTTAATTATTTAGTTTTAGAGAGAGGGGGAGGGAGGGAAACATCGCCGTGGGGGAGAAACATCAATCGGTTGCCTCTTTCATGCCCCCAACTGGGGACCTGGCCCACAACTCAGCCATGTGCCCCGACCGGGAATTGAACCGGTGACCTTTCGGTTTGCAGGCTGGTGATCAGTCCGCTGAGCCACACCAGCCAGGGCTGGGTGTATATTTTTTTATAAAGTGGGAGTGGACTGAGCAGAGTAGGTTGCTTTTTCCAGCTTTGCACTTAATTGGTCTTCACTGACCGGCCTTTGTCTGTGCTGAGAGAGCTGTCTCATGAAGAAGGCCCACTTCTGAGGGGTGTTTTGGGGGAAGAGTGGGAAACCTCCTGTGCTCTGACGGCCTGTGTTTCTGGGTGGTGACAGTCACGCTGGATGACTCAAGGCACCTGATGCTTTGCTTGGAAGGAAGGAGGCACAGAGGTGCCAGAGGAAAGCGCGCCCTTCTGCCAATCAGGAGACGCCAATCTGTCAGAAAGGATGAAAGGGCTGCCTCGGTCTAATCCAGCAGCCAGGGCCCAGACTTGGTACCAGCTGGAGAGGGCCTGAGAACTGTATGGCTCACCTTCCTGAAACCTCCATAGGCATTTAGGCTGCCAGCGGTGACCTGGACTTGGGAAACCTGAAGACGAATATGGCGTGGGAGCCGGGAGACCGGATCTAGTTACAGCCTGGCGTGACCCATAGCGTGCCCCACGCCCCAGCTGCAGACCGAGAGGCTGGCGTGGACGTCAGCCTGTGATGAACGCTTAGCAGACGCCCAGGGCTGTGCCCAGCGACTCCACAGGAGGGGTGGCAGCGACCCTTATCCTCCCCACTTCTACGGAAAAGGAACCAAGACTCAAAGAGACGAGATCATTTTTCTGAGTTCACCCAAATGGTAAATGCAAGAGCCGGGATTTGAACTCAGTGTTGTCTGACTCCAGAGCCCAAGTCTCTGACCTTTCCTCTCTAAGGACCCAATGGCCTAAGGTTCCGCGTCTTATGCTGACGTTGCCACGAGGACACCACCAAAGGGACTGGGAGTGTGAGGGTGACCTCAGTGGGCTTGGGTTGGCCTTTTGCTGCCTTTGTGTTCCTGTATTCCTTTTTTTTTTTAAATTAATTAATTTATTTTTAGAGAGGGAAGGGAGGGAGAGAGAGAGAGAGAGAGAAACACATCAATGTGCGGTTGCTGGGGGCCGTGGCCCGCAACCCAGGCATGTGTCCTGACTGGGAATCGAACCTGCGATGCTTTGGTTTGCAACCCAAGCTCAATCCACTGAGCTACGCCAGCCAGGGCATGTTGCTGTATTCCTTTATGTGCTGACACCACTGAGCTCCTGGAGATCTTCCTCCTCCTTGCATCTCTAGCATCTTGAGCACTTCTCTGTACTCAGAAGTTCCCAAGAAACAGCCGCTGAATGACTATAAGTGGAAGTCATTCATCAAGCATCTCTTGAACTGCTATTACATGTTGGGCACTGCCCTTGATGCCAGAGATAAACAGATGAGTGTCAGTGAATAATAATAGTATCCTTTGCTATGTGCTGGGTAGCTTGCTAAATGGATGTATAAATGCATATATAATGTCAACCTATTTAGCATAAACCTCCAAGCAACCCTAATGTGTTCTCCATTTTTTGCATGAGGAAAGAGCTGAGAGAGTCAAGAACTTGCTTATGGTCACACAACTTATACATAGTGAGCTGGGATTAGAAGGGGGGTCTGTCAGGCTCCAAAGTGCTCTTGGTCACTAAGCTGTATTCTTTCCCCAAGAATCTCTGGCCTCAAGGTGCTCACCCCTCGGTTCAGTAGGTAGGATGCGGGTCCAAGTAACTGGAATAGAAGGTAGAAGGGGTAGGTACTTTTGGAGAACCAGAGAGAATGAATGAATGATATAGGTTGTTTATGCTTAAAAGATGGAGAGACTATTTGTGGTTGGGGGAACAACAGAAGTTTTATTAAAAACATAGTCGCATTTGCATAGGGAATTAGGTAGGATTTGTACCAACAGAATCTGCAAGGAAGGAGATCAAGGTGGGATAGAGGTCCAGAGGTGTGAAATTGCCAAGCAGGTGCAAGGAACAGAGGAGGGGAGTTTTTCTGGGGTGTTGGATGTAGAGGCAGAGAGGGAAGGAAGCAATACCGACCTGCACGTCATGTGTATTGTTAATTTGAAAAGTTTGCCAATTGCTTCTTTTGTATTTTTGAGGTCATAGTCATGTCACATATATACATAATGACAATTCTGTCTTTCTTTTCACCATTACCCTTCTCTCCTTTTTCTTGTCTTATTGCATTGGTTAATGCCGGAAGCACAAGGTTGAATACCAGGGATGGGCCTATGTAACTTTACCTCAGCCCTGAATTTAAATGGAAGTATTTTTAATATGCCCTCAAATGGATTGCTTGATACATTTTTATCAGGAGTGCAGAGTTGAAATTAATTGCATCTGACACATTTATGAGCCTCTTCAGATTCTTTGGGTCTCACCTGCTTTTTAGACCTCAGCTGTTTGCACAGCGCCAGCCACCATAGCAGGCACCTGATTCCATGAAAACGCCTGTAGTCCTGCTGTCCAAGGTGGATCAGCTGCAAGCCAGAGTCGTTGGCTCCTCTTGCCACTTCTGGACTTGGGAGAAATACCGGTTTTCAGGGTATGGCTTCCCCAGGGGCTTGCAAGGGGTTTGCACACTGTGACCCAGAAATGCAGGAGAGTTAACGGAAGAGGGAAACTTTGACCAGTGGGAAATGGGAACTGAGGAGGGAGCTGGGCTGATGAGCCCCCTCTTTCCTCCTCTGCTGGACCGCTCAGGGCAGGCCCATCTGGAGGCTCCCTGCAGATCCGGGCAGCCACCCAGGCCCATCAACCTGCTGTGCTTTTCCAAGAAGCAGTGAGTGGCAATATATCACCTTGCCTTGCTCCCATCCTCTCTTGCCTCAGTTTCCCTTTCCCTCACTCTCACTACCCCAGGTGGGTACCGCCTCCTGAGTTTCTGCTATCTGCAACCTGGGCCAGGACGTTTCTCATATGTCTTTTCAGCATGCATTGAGATAACCACGTTGTTTTCCTTTCATCTGATAATGTAGTGAATTATGTCCTGGCTTTGTTGGAAAACACGTTTGTTTTCCTGGCATAAACCCTACTGAGTGAGTGGATCATTGCTGCAAGCGTGTGAGGGTCTATACGCCAAGCTGTTGTCTACCTGGAGTGTGCCTGTGTGTGCACACCTGGGTACACAGGTGCACGACCTCTTGCCGCCGGACCCTGGGAGGCCTCCCCTCTCAGCTTCCAGCCGTGCTTCTCTGCAGACGAGTCAGGCAGACTGGCAGGTGGAGATGATGGAGGTGGTGGCGGCGGGTCTGGGGAGAGCTGGGAGGGGAGAGAGTGCAGGGAGGGAGGTAATTAGGAACCAGGCGGTATCACAAATCTCCCAGCCGTGCTGACACCCGGGGAGAGTGATCACACACTTGGAGTCAGCCCAGACAAGTGTGAAAGCCCTTCACTCCGTCTCTGGGAAGAGAGGGGAAGGGGAAGATGTCGGCTGGGCAACCGCGGGACCGCTCTCCCGCCCAGACAGCCGCGAGGTCATCCTCACACTCCCCCTCCCTCCAAGGTGACCTGGGTCAGGGAGCTGTGATGCAGAGGTGTGCAGGGGGCAGGGGAGAGCCCCACCAGACAAGGGAAGGGGTGAGGAAGGGTGCACCCCGGCGAAGGAAGGTGAGGAAAGACCTCATCGTGGCGTCCAATCAAGGTGGGTAGGTTTCAGCAAGCCCTCGGCGAGCCCAGCCTGCCCTCATCAGAAGTGGCAAAGCGTGCTCCACACGCTCGCGAAATTAGTCCCCAAGGAAAGCGGACATTAGCATGGGCTGCGAGGCGCCCGTGGACCAGGGGTGAGACGTGTGTTATTTCTCGGCAGTTCTGCCATGGATGGGCTCTGTGAAGAAATGGAAGGATTCTCGAGATTCTACCTCTCTCCTGGCTGCAGCAATTCCCCACCCAGCCCACGGGCCCGAGGGAGCCATAGTCACAGGCCACGGCAGTGGCTGGTGGGTGAATCGGGTTCGCACGTCTCTGTGTCCATCCCTTCTTGGGCCCACCTCCTCCCCGGAGTGGACACCGGGCGTCTGTGGACGGTGGAGAGCTGGGAAGGTGGGGTCGGCCATGGGAGGTCTCCATGGCCAGGCGAAGAATTCACACTGAGGACCCTCTCCCACTGCTCACTGTTCCCAGAACGTTCTAACATGTCCCCTGACTCGGGGCCTTTGCTCCTGCTGTTCCCTCCGCCTGCGACTATGTTATTTCTGATCTTTGCTTGACTGTTTTTTCAAAGGTCTCAGCTCAAATGTCACCTCCTCCAAGGGGGACTTCTTCTGACCAAGGCTGCCTTCTATGACTGTCTTTTTTCCTGTAACACTTATTGCTAAACTCCATAAACAAAATGACAAAAAAAAATAAGCACAATAATTTTTCTCTCCTCCCCTACCACCTCCTGTCCTGAGGTGGCAGATTTCCTAAGAACTAGGATCATGTGTGTCTGGATCACCGCCAAGGACAGGGACTGGCACACAGTAGGTGTTCATCTAAAATATTAGTTGAATAAGTGGCTAATTGAATTAATGTGTGTAGGAGCCTGTGGGCTCTGGAGCCAGGGAGAAATCTGGGTTCAAATCCCGGCTCTGCTACTTACTAGCTGGTGTGTCACTTAACGTGTCTGTGCCTCAGCCTCCCTGTTGGTAAGGTGGGGGTGACAGCAGGAGGTTGCCATTCCGGGAAGCAATGGAGCAAGCACCCCACACATTCCTGTCATCGTCGGTCAGGAGTCTCACACAGAAGGAAAGGGGCCCAGAGGAGGGTGGCCTGTCCTGGGTCACATGGTGTGTCAGTGGGAATCGCAGCTCGGACACCCTGAGTCCCGGCATCCCCTCTCGGGGGGAGTTGGGACTGCAGTCAGCAGGTCACACACGGGATGACAGTGGAGGGGCCTGAGCGTGTACAGGCATAACACACTCTTCAAAATGAAAGTAGAGTTGTCGCCACGAGGGCCTTGCGGAGGGACGGGTATGTCCCTAGGAGACACACACCTGTGTTTCGGGGAGCAAAGATGGGTGTGTTTGCAGAAGCGCTGTCTGGACGGAGGAAAGCAGGAAGTGACCTAAAGGTTGTGCTGTTGCCGGTGTGAATGACCGAGGGCCCCATGCAGACCTGGCGCGTCCACAAACCTGGCCGCAGGTTGGAAGGGCGAGTTGCAGAAGGAAGCAGACAGCAGTCAGGGGCGAGCTTGCCTCTCCTCACCCCCGGGGACAGTGATGATGATGTCCAGAGACATTGTTGGTTGTTACAGCTTGGGGAATGGTTCTTCTGGCGTCTTCCGGGCAGAGGCCAGGGATGCTGCTCCACTCCACGCCCTCCTCCACATGGGACAGCACCCACCACCCCCCCAAAATTGCTGGTCCCCAAGCGCCCATAGCACTGAGGCTGAGACACCCTGTGGCAGCTGACACCGGGTTTCTAGAGCTCAAAGATACGTCCCGGAAACTGGATGTTGTTTAGGGATACATACCTTTTTTTTTTAAGATTTTATTTATTTATTTTTAGAGAGGGAAGGGAGGGAGATAGAGAGAGAGAGAGAAACATCAATGTGTGGTTGCTGGGGGTCATGGCCTGCAACCCAGGCATGTACCCTGGCTGGGAATCGAACCTGCGACACTTCAGTTCGCAGCCCGCGCTCAATCCACTGAGCTATGCCAACCAGGGCTCGGTACCTACCTTTTTAGCAAATTCCAAAGAAACGCCTTCCATTACACTGTGTTTCCCATAGAACGAGATTCTGGGGGTGCTCCCAGTGTCCGGCGGTCCATTATTATTTGTCGAATGAATGACATAATGATCGATAATTGCACCACATTTGGAATAGTGGTATTTCAGGGTGGAATGAAGATGTAAAAAAAGTGCTTTTTTTCGATATGTCTTAAATAATTTGTAATAAGAAAAACAATGGTTTTTATCCCCTGGAGGTGAGGGGATAAAAACAAGCAGCGTGTCCTGCCTGTTTTTTTTGTAAGAAAAAGGCCCTTCAGACCTGCGCTCCCCCACAAACTAGCTTTACGATCTGAGCTTGTTGCCTGTGGGGGTCTCAGTGGACTCATCTGGAAGCAGAGGGTTTCCTCCTGGTGTCACCACTCGGGGACACGGCAGAGTCCCGCCCAGCTGCTGGGTGTACACCACTCGGGAAACTCTGAGGAGGAGGAGGAGGAGGAGGAGGTGTTAGTGTCTTCATCTTCCTTGCACCCCCACCCCCAGCTCCAGGCCACTGGGGAGAGTCACCACTACAGCCTCAGTGGCGACACGCCTGTGGATAGGCCTGCGCACTGCTAAGGAGGGATTTTTCAGAATGTTGGACGGAAGGCAGCCAGCAGAGGGGTCGGGGTCGGAGGCGAGCAGGGCCGCGCATCTGTGCGCGAGTATGAGAGTGTGTACGTGTGACCGTGAGTGACTACATGTGTGGGTGTGAGAGTGCATGTGAACTGGTGTCTGTGTGAGCAGCTGGTGAGGGTGTGTGCCACTGAGTGTGTGTGAGTATATGTATCATCGTCCATGTCATCGTGCACACGTGTGTGGTTCTGCGCATGGAAATATAAACGAATGGATGAGACACAGACACACAAACATTGTGTGTGTGGATAGCTCCTCATTCACACGCATGTGTCTCTGAAGGGCGCTGGTGTATACGTATTTGTGAGTGTGCGCACACATGTGTCTGTTGTCCTCTAGAGATGTGTGTCTGGGTCTTCCTCCCTCTCCCCTTTTCTCTCACCCCCTCCCCTCTCTCCCTCCTCCCCTCCCTGCTTCGCCGCTTCCTCCTCTCCTCCTTTTGTCCAGGTGTGCTGGCCTAGGCATGGCCGCCTCAGGTGGGCCTGCTGCTTCTCTGGCTTCAGGCATTCCCAGCAGGTGGGAGGCAGCTCAGGGGGGCTCTTAGCAGGCGAAAACTCTAGCTCCAGCCCCCACGGAGCCCCAGAGACAAAGGAACTCCCTGCAGGCTCCTTCCTAATCCCCCAACAGATCCCTCCCCCACCTACCTCTGGCATCTCCTGGAACAAAGGGCCCTTTTTCGTCCCCTGCTCATGGGTGGTCACATTCCTGACGGCTGGCTCAGGAGGAAGGGCGCTGGTTGCTGGGGCGGGGAGGGGGCAGGTAGCAGAGTTCTGGTGAGGGCAGGTGGGCAGGCTCTCCTGGCCTCAGTGTCCCTCTCTGACAAATGGGAGAGGATGCACAAGAGGGGCCAGCGGGCCAAAGTTTCTTGTCCACTGTAGCTGTTTTAGCGACTGCCTCACTTACCCATCTCAGGGCGTGGCGTTTACGGAGCACCTAGTGGGCGCCCAGTTCTCCACCAGGGGCTGGAAACCCAGACAGGAGCAAGGGGTGATTCTCTGTGTATGCTGGGGAGAATCGGAGTGGTAGAAGCGGAGTGGGGGGCGCACAGAGGAATCCTGGGTCGGATGGAAAACTTTCCCACGGCTGGCTGTCCCCTGCCAAATTAAAGTCTGTGCTCCTTAGCACGGCATTCAAGGCCCTTTGGGCTGGGGGAGAGGCCACCGGGGAAGGCGTCCGGTGCGTGCGGATGTGTGAGAGAGCTGGACCTGGAAGAGAAGGCGCAGATGGGTAACTCAGGTAGAGAAGTCAGGGAGGGGCCGCTGGGAAGAGCGGCCACAGCGAAGGGAAGCGTGGCGGAAGGACCTGGCGCTTGGGCTGCCCCACAGCGGATGCGATGGGGAGGGGTCGGGTGGGGCTGTGCGAGGTTTCATTGATTGACATCAGTGCACCGGAAGGGGCGGGGCATTCCAGGCCACAAAGTGCCTTCCTCTCCCTCAGGTCAAACCCTGTCCTCCCAACCGAAAGAGGTGGACGTTATTGGGCCCACGTGGCGCGGGAAGAGGTGAAAGACACAGGAAGAGCAGCGACCCACCCTGGTCTGCGTGGGGCCCGGGCCCTGCTCCTCTGTGAGGGCACACACTTGGGAAAGACCTTGAGACCCACGTGCTGGAGGACACCTCGGGGGTTGGCAGACTCCTGTGTTATGTATAGCTGCTTACGGCTGGACTTCGTCGTCAAACAGCTGTTCCTTACTGTCACCACTAGGCATACACTCCTGTTCCTGTGAGTTCCACCATTCACCCGGCCACCCACCCTTCCGTCCCTCCATCCGCCTGTCTATTCACCATCCCTACTCACCCCTGCATCTCCCCGTTGACCTCCTCATCTACCTACCCACAAATACATGCCCTCCATTCCTCTACCGCCCCACCACCCACTCATTTACTCACCAACCCACACACCCATACACCCACCTATTCATCTTCCACGCGCCCATCCATCCGTCCACTCATCTATCAATGCCGTCCCCGCCGTTCAGCTGCTCGCCCATGTACCAAACCACCCACCCACCCACCCACCACAGACCCACCAGTGCCCACTCCCACCCCTGCAAATACCCACCCACCCTCCCATCTCCCCAGGTACCCACCTGCCGGTTACCGGTTCTTACCCGATCACCCATGTAGATGCCTGTCTACCCAGCAGTACATGGACCCAGCCGCACATCCACTCGTCTGCCCATCCATCTCCTCGTAAGTCTGATCGCCCCCACACTTAACCACTCATTTGTTTATCCGCCTATTACCCTACATGCACCGCTCTTTTATTCCTCCTCCACCGTCCATCCCTTTGGACGTTTACCCGTCCAATCACCAATCAGCCCTCCACTATCCACCCACC
This sequence comes from Phyllostomus discolor, assembly GCF_004126475.2. Classification (NCBI taxonomy): domain Eukaryota; kingdom Metazoa; phylum Chordata; class Mammalia; order Chiroptera; family Phyllostomidae; genus Phyllostomus; species Phyllostomus discolor. The sequence goes on from NC_040915.2 coordinate 47,152,386, forward strand.
CACCTGCCCATCTATTTGAACGGCCAACCAACCACCCAGCCGACCCCCCAGCTGGTCACCTACACACGGACCCACTCATCCCCCCTCCACCCGCCTGTCCACCCTCATCCCTGGGCTCAGACTCCATGTGACAATCCTGGTGGGTCTCATGAAGCCATCGCTGTGGGTTTCTGCTGGGACATCCCAGTGACCCCCCGCCCCCAACACACACATGCATGCAGAATCCGGCAGGAGTGGCAGGTGCAGATGGTGGTGGGGGCAGTGACGTCAGGGCAGTCTCCTCCTGGGCATAAAGGTCACCCCACAGGCCGGGCGGGGGGTGGGGGGGTGTAGGAGGGCTCTTTCAAGCAGGCCCAGGGTAAGAATTTTGGGAACTACAGGAAATGAGAGACAAGGAGACAGAAACGTGCCTGGGGGAGGGGGTTGGAGGACAAAGAGAGAGACTAGTGAGAGAACTAGAGTCCGGAGATAAAGAAATAGACATTTACACCCTGAGAAACCGGAAGTGGGTCGGAGCCATGGAGAGAGAGACAAAGGCAGGGACAGAAACGGGCATAGGGGAGCACAGACTGCCTATGGAGGCCGGGGAAGGCCCGGGTATCCTGAATGTCACCCTCTCGGTCTGGACCCGGAGCTCCCCGCGCGCCCCAGAGGCCTCCGAGAAGTTCCCGCCCCCCTGCCCCCCCCCCCCCCCAGGAGGGGCCCAGCAGCCGCCAGGAGGGCGCAGGGAACCGCGGCCGCTCCATCAATTAGGCGATCGCGCGCGGGCAGCGTCTGCGGAAATTACCTTTTAATTTCTTAATTACATTGTCCTCACCTGCAGCTCAGCCCGCCTCTGAGAGGTGAGCTGCGCGTAGAGCTGATTTCTCAGCCGCCGCTCTCCCCACGGCTTGAATTAGACAGCCGGTCGCTTGGGAGTGCTGGGGTCTCCGGAGCACGGGGGTCCCCGGCTCGCCGTGCACAGCACCCCACTGTTTTAGTCCAACTCAGCACCTTCGAGGAGCTTCTGCTAACGTCCCCCACACCGAGAGACCCCAATCCGATCCCAGGTGCAGAGGTAGCTGGGTTCCGGAAAGACCTGAGTTCCAAACTTGACCTCTGCTGGGCGCTTGCTGTGTTACCCTGGATGAGCTCCGTGGCCCCCTCTCCGAACCTCAGTTTCCCCCCCATCTGACACATGGAAATGAAAATAGGGCCCGTTTGTTTGGCTTGGGAGGCTCCAAGGAGGGAACCCTTTTCCCTTAACCTTGCTTAAAGGTTAGCTATTGTTCACGATTCGTTTTCAGTGCTTATTGAGCGCCTATGCTGGGTGTAGTGTTTGTGGGGGTCCCCTCGGATACAGAGAGAAACAAAACACACAGGCTCTCCTGCAGCCAGCAATGGCTGTGACCGATGACGATGGTGACGATGAAGGCGATCGCATGCTCAGGGGGCTCCAGGCTGTGTGAGACCCTTTGCAGACGGGAGTGTGGAGAGATGGGCGATGTTGGGGAGGGCGGGGGGACTCAGGATGGAGGGAGGGGTTGTGGCCCGCAGTGAAGAAGATGCACAACACAGACCTCCGTGCACCTTGGAGATCATACCCCCCAGGCTGGACAGATGGGCGTGGGGGGCTGGCCTGGGCCTGCCCGCCCGGGGCCTTCTCTTCCCCAGTCTGGGGGCTCTCACAGTGGGGTGCTTTGGCCAGCAGCCTCAGCATCACTGAGGAGCTCGTGAAAGACGCAAAACTTCAAGCCCCATTCAGAGACCTACTAATCAGAATCTCTGGCATCAGGGCCAAGGACTCTGTGTTTTAAATAAGCTCTCCGGGGGATTTTTCTACCCAGTCAAGTTGCCGAGGTTCCGCCATAGCAGAACCAGGGTTTCCCTTTTAACTGCCTTTATTGGAGAAAATGGCTCATAATGCTCCCTTTTCTGAGCGCCCCAGTCGCACCCAGGCTGAGCCATCCCACATGCTGCAGTATATACTGTCGGGGGCCTCACGCCTGCTGATGCTCAAGTGGGAACCCCACACACGGCCCAGGTTCGTGATGGAGTTGCCTGGGGAGCTGGACACCCCTCCCCCCATGCGCCTGTCCAACCCGAATTTCCAGGAGAGGGTCCTCAGCCTTCCAAAGGCTGCCAGGTGGCTCTGAGGACCCAGGAGGCTGGACAGGGACTGCCCCCGTGGGAGGCCAGAGTGAGAAGTCAGGAGCCTCGTTTCCAAGGTCAGTCTTGCCACAGCGCCCCACTTGGGGCCAAACGGGCATCCCCCTAATGGCCGGGTGCCATCAGCTTATCATATGTCAGCAGCAGCCGGGGACACACAGAAAAGGCAGATCCTGCCGTGGCTGGCGTAGCTCAGTGCAATGAGCGCAGGCTGTGAACCAAAGGGCAGCCGGTTCGATTCCCAGTCAGGGCCCATGCCTGGGTTGCAGGCCAGGTCCCCAGTAGGGGGGCATGTTGGAGACAACTACACATTATTAATATTTCTCTCCCTCTCTTTCTCCTTCTCTTCCCCTCTCTCTAAAAATAAATGGATAAAATCTTTAAAAAAAAAGAAAGAAAGAAAAGGCAGATTCTTCTTGGGGCCCTAGTCCCAGAGTTTGATCCTCACGTACAATAGGTTTGGGGCGGGGCCTGACAATCTGCATTAAAAAAAAAAGCTGCCAGGTTAAAAAAAAAACAACAACCACGTGGAGAAACTCTGATAAGAGGTGTCAGCGCAGGCAGTTTAAGCGTCTGCCTGAATCCCAGCTTCATCGCCCATCCCGACCCGAATGCTGGCTCCCGGGTATCTCAGCGTGGACTCTGAGCTTTATCTCGCATCCCGGCCCTGACGGTCTCATTTGCATCCCTCTCCCTCCCTTGATTTCGCTTGTTTTCTCCTTCTGTTGAGCATTTTTATTGCAACTCCTTTCAAACCACGTTTCATGATACATCATTGAAAAGCATTAGCGGAGGGAGATGCTTGGGGGTCGTGGTTGGAGAGAGACGGTCCTCCTCCCACATCCACTCTGTGTTATTCCTCTTATCAAACTGCTCAAAAAAAAATTCCTCATAGTAATCTGCTGTGGGAGAAGGAGACACAACAGAGGCCAGATTTACTGTCCTGCCTTAAGCAACCAGAAAACCAGACAAAATATTTTAAAAGCACAGTTTTGGGGATCAGACAGCAGCAGGCAGCCCGGGTCTGGGACCCCCGAGAGAAGGAAGGCAGACAAGCTGAGCCCCGGGAGGCGACCAGGCCACAGCCCGGGGGGGGTGCCGCACACCCAAAGAACTCGATGGCTTCCCGAGTGGAACTCGAGGTAGGGATCGGAGTTGTAGTCCATGAAACCCCGGGGTGGGCACCGTTGTAAGCCCCGTGTTACAAGAAGGCAACCATAGAAACCATAGCCACATTGAAAGGTTCAGCTGGACTTCGCACAGCTAGTAGGTGGTGAGGTGGGGACTCGAACCCAGAGCCCCCTGCTCCTTGCCACAACCTGACCCCGTGAATGTCAGGCTAAAAAAAAAAAAAATGAGCTATTTCTCTTTACAATAGGAAGCTGTGGAAGGTTTTGTAAAAGCACCGGAGAGTGGCTTCAGCCAAAACACAATCTTATCTCCACATCAGAGTCACTGAATCTTTGCTTGTCCCTCCTTCCCAGCCTCAAAAGATCCGCAGCGAGAAGCCGGAGGTGAGCTGTTGGCTGGGGGAGAGAAGACCTGAACTTTATTCACCCTTTGAGTCTGACCCTTCAGGAGAGGCAAACGTTCCCACTCAATGCTGTGGATTTCTCGTCTTAATAAAAATGAGGCTGGGGGGGGGGCGGGTGGAGGGGGAGAAGGGTTGTTTCTAACTAGGAACAACAACAACAACAACAAAAAAAAAAACTCTGAGATTTTATCTCAGCTTCAAGTGGAGATCAGCCCTGCCAAAATATCTGCGTTATTGATAACAATAACGGTGGCGATTATTATATTTTATTTTTCAATCGTGGTAATTATTGTACATTAAATCATTAGCATTCATTATTCCTACAATGTGTAATTAGGACAACGGTGGATAGATTGCTCTTGACTGTAATGAAGTTTTTATAATTGTAATTTATTGGTATCAAATTACCTTTCTTAAAACGAATCTGAACATCGCCCTCTTAATTCTGGGGAGGGGGGTGGCAATTCCTTTTAATTAATGTTTCTTGTTTGTGCCACGCAGAGAGAGCTGGCCGACCAATCCAATCCCCCGTGTGTTCCAGGGCGTTCACCGAGAATAGCCAATGCGTTCCCGAATCCGTCATCTATCACGACACGTGTCCCTCCTCCCGCCCCCCCCACCCCACTCCCACCATCTTCCCTCCTCCTAAGCAGCAGCCACGGGAGAAAAAAAAAAAGAAACCCCAACCATTTACCAACATGATTAGCTGAGCAGACAAGAGGCGATGATGCAGATTATTTAAGCCAATTTGTTGCTGCGGGTGAGAAGAATATTTTTTTTCCTCCTTCAAAGATGGCGGAAGAGGCAGCCTCTGTCTTGCAGGATGTGGACGTCAGCGGTGGCTTTTGGTTTTGTCTCCTGTAAATTTTATTCTGGGGTTTAATGTGGGGGGGGGGGCGGGTCCTTCCCCCTCCTCAACCCCAGCCGATAACCGGCGAGGCCAGCCTTCCCACGAGTAGGATTCCACACCTTGTTTCTGCAAAGGCTGAGCGGGACATCCCAAGGCATTTATTCCTACTGTTGGAATACGGAATTGCCTACATTTGACTGCTTTTGACCCACAAAAATGGCGATTTAATGGCTCCAATGAATCTAGTCACTGGAATGGTAATCAATAAAATGACTCCTCCCCAAAGGTGATGATTAGGAGGGAGAGAAAAGGCCATTAGTTTTTAGGCAATTGGGTGAGCAAGAAGGGTGTATGGGGGGGTATCTGGGAAAGGAGGCAGCAGCCTGAGGCCACATGGGGAAGAAGTGGCTGGGAGAGGGGGACGGATCCCTCCTTTCTGGCCCCCCGTCATGTGCCCAGTGCAGGGCGGGCCCTTTCTTTGCAGGAGTAAAGTCACCTGCCCAACGTGGTGGTTTTGCCCCAGGCTCTGGAGCTCCCAACCCCTGCCCTTCCCCCTGCTCCATCTTGCCCAGAGATGTCTTGCTATTACTAGTCACTCACACGGGACACCAGACACAAGACCAGGCTGATCTTTCGCCTCCCACACTTGACTTTGGTTGTCTAGTAAAGAAATGTTAGCTTGGGTGAGCTGGAAGGAAGGTTATCTTGGGTCCCGAAGTTCTGAAATCCCGCTGGCCCTAACATCGGACCTAGGAGGCTGACGTCTCCTTCACTGACGTGTGGAGATTTCCTCACGCTGGTTTGAGCGGGGAGATTTTGGCCTTGTCCAGCAGGACCAGGGCTTGAGGAATCCCGGCAAGTTACTAAAACCAGTAGTTTGGGTCTGAATGCATTAGTTGGCAGGGCTCGTGGGAGAAGTCACAACCTTGGAAGAGATGCTGAGAGCCTTCTGGCCCCATGTGGGCCTGGTTCTGAGGATCTGAGAGGGGTTTGGGATCTTTCAGCACCACGGACAGAGGTCAAGCTGGGCAAACAGCTCCCCCGCCCCACCCCCGCCCCTCACCCACCCCCAGCACTCGCGAGCACACACACACACACACACACACACACACACGCCAGGACAAGGGGACATTGTAAGGTGAGCTGCACCCAAACCTAGGGCTTCTAGAGATTTTCTGGGGTCATCTTGCCCAGCCCCCTGCCTCCTCAGGTGTCATTTCTCTTTCTTCGCTCTCAGGACAACAACCCTGATCCTCTTACATTGGAATCTTATTCTAATTGTGCCACATATTGGCTGGGAGAATTTCTAAAATGTGTTAATAACCATCAGCTTCCTAAGGTGAAAGAAATCTCGCCTGTGACAGACCCCAGCACACCCTTGGCCCAGCGAGCGCCGACCGAGGGACCGTCCCTGCTGTTGTCCTAGAAACTGAGTCAGTGGCCGTGAATAACAGTAACGACAATAACAACCCTCCTTTTGTTGTTTACTGCGTGCTCGTCGCTGGCCTGTATGCTACGAACACCTCACGCAATATAAATATCTAGCCCCCTAAGCACCCTGTTACAGACGGGAAGTGGAGCCAGGGACAGTGAGAGGACCTGACTAAGGCCATGTAGCTGGCAGGTGGCAGAGCAGGGACCTGAACCCAGGTGGCCTGGCAGCAGAGCCTGTAGTTGTAGCATGATGTCACAAGGCTTGTTGCAGCTCAAAACCTGGAAATTGTTATTATTATTATTATTATTACTGCTGCTGCTGCTGCTACTCCTGCTACAAGGGTCAACATTGCCTCTCTACCCCAATATTCATTAGTCCTCTTCCTCCTCTGGCCCCCTTGAAAAATAAACTGTGGCCAAAGGACAGGTGCACTAAAGAAGGTGCCACGGAGAGAGTGAAGGGCGCCCAGGAACTGGCACAAGGTACGGTGCTGGGTGCCCCGAGAGGCTGTGGAGACGGGTCCCTGGCTCTGGGGCTCTCCCAGACTGGGGTGGGGGGAGGCAGGCGGGTGCACAAACAACCACAGCACCAGGTGGGAAATACCATCGGCAAGACACCAAACGCCATGGGAAGTCAGGGGAGAGAGACAGTTTCTGCAGGGAGCAGCATGACGGAGATATTGTGGAGGGGATGTGTCAGGGTTGGGCAGGTAGCACTGTGCAGGGTTGGCACGGGGGGTGGGGGGAGGGGGATGGAGACGGGAGGCTGGGAACCCAGCAGCCGGAGCCAGGACACTGCCCTTCCTCCCCCCTCCGCCTGGTTCTCCTTCCCCTTCTCCTCCTCTTCCCCTTGCTCCTGTCTGCCCTCATTCTTCTCCGCCCACACCTTCCTCCTCTCTCCCTCATCTCCTTTCCCCTTTGCTTCCTCCTCTTCCCCCTAAATCACTTCCTGATGATGCACTGACTCACCACATCATGGAATCTGCCAGATACTCAGGACGTGACCCCACGCAAGCCTTCCTCCCCGTGCCAAACTCCAGACGTGGGGGCGAAGCGGGGATGGGATGGGACCTGGGCAAATTCTGCTGTGGCCGAGGCTGTGCCCTTGTTGAGGGTGCAAGCGTCATACCCACCCCCAGGAGAGGGAGGCCCTGGGAGGCATGAGTCTGGTCCAGCAGGCCCTGGACCAGATCCAGCCCCGTCCCATGTGACCCGCATGGCCTCCACCCCAGCCAACGCCTGTCGGTTTCTGCAGATTTTATTCTGTAAAAGGAGAGTGAACTGGGCTTCCCTTTTCACAGGGTTGCCGTGAGGGTTAACAGAAACCATCCACATAAATGTATTCAGCATTGTGCCAGGTACTTAGTAGATGCTAAAAAAAAGTCCCCTCCCCATCTCCTGTAATTAATGGATCTCTATATTTAAAGTGGGGTCCCTGGCACCGGCGTGCCCGCAGCCGTGGTGGGGCTGTGCCGGCCAAGGAGGTGGGAGGCGGGAGAGAGGCCCCCCCCGCCGATGGGGTGAAAGTGGGCAGCGCAAATCTAATTTCTCGGCAAAAGCGGCAATTTGCCAGCCCTTTTAATTATTATTTTTTATTATGGATACAAATTAAAAATAAACTGTGTGTCTCCATCACAGCGGGGATTAAAATTGTTCCCTAATTGTTATCTCTGAATCAATCCAGCTTCCATTAGCTCTGCTTCCCGAGGTGTAATTGAGGTGTGTGTACATCTGCGTGCGTCTCCTCGGTTTGCGGGGAGGGCGCTTACCTTTATTTCATGCGCCCAGGTGGCTCCTGCAACCCCCCACTTCATTTTTCCTCCTGCTTTGCTGGAGACCTCAAGAGACAGGGCCGCCGAGTGGCCTTGAGCACTAGATCCTTGTCCCCAGATCCCACTATTCCTAAAATTTTTATGTCAAAACCCAGTGTGCCGCTCTCTCCCATATACAGAGGTGCATTTAAAACAATTTTAAATTTTTTTCTATTACAGGTGACATTCACTATACGATGAGTTTCAGGTGTACCGGCGTAGTGGTTGGATGTTTATATGACTTACAAGGGGACCCTTCCAATAAGCCTGACACCCCCCAGCACCGTGCTAATGGCCAGTGTACAGAGTGTAGGTTTCCACCAGGGCTGGCCATGTGATCAGATACAAATGTAAAAAATGAGGACTTCGGGAAAAAAGGGGGACTTTGCATCTGATCAGTGAGGTGCCCAGGCAGAGAGCAAAACAGCGGCCTTGTGCTGTCAGCGAGAAGCATGGCTGAGGCTGGGTAACTGGGAAGGGGTCAGGCACCAAGCTGGGGCCCAACGGGGCCCTTGTTCATGGGTGCTTCGCACAAGACTTTTCTGAGCACCTACTGTGCAGCGGGCCTGCGGGAGCTTCCGGGGTCACGGCGGGGAACGAAGAAGCCGGATTCTGCTTCTGGGGGCCGAAGGTCTGGTGGGGGAGGCTGATGTAACAGAATATTCACGTACGTGTACGATTAGGGACTGCGATGAAAGGCAGGAGGGAAGAGCTCGGGGAGTTACAGGAGATTGTGCCGACCAGCTGGTGTGAATGGAGCTGAACAAGCAGGTGACAGAGGTGTGGCTGAGTTTGGAAAGGAGGGGATAGAGCCACAGGTCCTTTGGGGCTGGATATGGTGGCAGCGGGAGGGAGGGCGATGAAAATCTTAGGTCCAGGGGACGCCTTGATTGGATTCATGTTTAAATGACTGGCCTGGCCTCTTTGTGGAGAAGAGAGAGGGGTAGGTGAGCCGAGTGGGGGTGGAGAGACCAGGGAGGGGCCTCCCGTGTCGTCCAGGTGAGCAATGGCGGTGGCTGGGCCCAGGGTGGGCAGCGAGGTGGGGAGAAGGTGCGCGAGGTAAGCTCATTGCATGCCCTGCTGGGTTGAGGGGCAAGGAGGGGTTAGGTTTTGAGGAGAGTAACTGCAGAAAATTACACACGGACAAAGCATCTCGCAGATACTGAGTGAAATGCCTGCTTCACATGAGCACACAGTATGTGAGTTCACGGACATAACGTTCCAGAAAAGACCAGAAGCTCAGTGTTCAGGGAGAGGCAGAACAGCGGTCAAAATACCTGTGGTGCTTCTGGGGGTTGGGGTGTCTACAGAGAAGAGGGGCCAGGGGCTTATGGGAGCTGGATGTTTCTACATGCTTTTTTTAAAAAAATTATTTATTCCCTGGCTGGTGTAGCTCAGCAGATTGAGCACGGGCTGCGAACCAAAGTGTCACAGGTTCGATTCCCAGTCAGGGTACATGCCTGGGTTGCAGGCCACAGCCCCCAGCAACTGCACATTGATGTTTCTCTCTCTATATATATATCTCCCTCCCTTCCCTCTCTAAAAATAAATAAATAAAATCTTTAAAAATTATTTATTGACTTTAGAGAGAGAGAGGAAGGGGTGGAGGGAAGAGAGAGAGAGATTTGTTGTTCCACTTATTTATGCACTCACTGGTTGCCTCTTGCACGTGTCCTGACCGAACCTGTAACCTTGGTATGTCTGGATGACCCTCTCACCAGCTGAGCTACCCGGGCAGGGCCTGGAAGGTTCTATATCTCGGTCTGGGGGGTAATTACATGGGTGTGTACACACCGATGACAACTCCTGGAGGTGGACACTTACAATGAGTGTGTTTGACTGATCAGTGAGTAAAAGCATAGACAATATCAACACATGAGCTGGACCATTTCCAGACAAGCAGATGTGAACAGAAACAATAAAAAAGTAAAAAAGAGCAAATAAAGACAATGGGGCTTTAATAATTTAAAAATAGAAAAATACAAGAAATTAAAGATGTTTGAAGATGATGATGTCCCATAAAATGACACCTAGACCACCTTTTCCTGGGTTTTTGTATCTCGAGAATCTGCTGTAAGTTAAGAAATGAAGATCTTTGCATTCCCAGCAGGCGGTTCTCCCAGAGCACCAGCTGGAGCACTGGCGACCTGGGGGACAGGCTTAGGGGCGTCACACCAACACAGAACACTTTCTGTCCGCACGCCCGTGTGGGTCTGGGAACCTGGGCTGGTGGTTAGGGCTGCTCCCAAATGTGTGGTTGCCACCTTCCAGGCATATGGCGGGCGTATGCGGGGTTGGCCACTTGAAAGAGGGTGTGGCCACGTGACTTGCTTGGGTCAATGTCATGGTCATCACTCACCAGTGATTTCTGGTTTAAAAAAAAAAGTAGAAAAACCACAGTGTCACAATGAGGCTGAGTCTCTAGGAGCATTTCCCTCTGCCATCATGGGAGGGTGAGTTAGCATGGTGCCCTGATCAAGCGGAGACCTCAAGTGCTCACAAGGACCCAAGGCCCCTCGCTAACCCACAAGGCAAGGGGACTGCTTGTTACTGCAGCAGAACCTCGCCCGCGCTGACACATTCCACTGATCTCCCAGGACAGTTCCCTTGGCAACCAGGCGGATTCTTCTGGTGTGGATTGCTTTGTCATTACTTAGGAATCTACCCCAAGGAAAGAATTTGAAATGCAGACAATCCCATATACAGAAAGAGTTTAATTTTATTTATTCCTCATGATATCAAAACATCAGAGATGTTTTCTAAATAATTCTTACCAGAGGGCTGGTTAGGATGGATTGTTGTACAGACACTGAACGTAAAAAAGACAGAGAACTTTACATATGATTATGGATTTATAACAATGCACACAATCCAGAGACAAAAGGTAACACACCGAGGTTGTGGGTTCGATCCCCTGTCAGGGCGCATGCAGGAAACTGCCAATGAATCCAAAAATAAGTGGAACAACAAATCTCTCTCTCTCTCTCCCCTCTCCCTTCTTCTCTGTCTCTAAAATCAATAAATAAGAAAAGTATAAAGATATTTTAAGCAACAGGAAGAAAGGACACGGGATTATCTACAGAAGGAGGTGGTGCTTGGCCCCGTCTGCATGGAAAAAAGACTGGAAGGAACTGTCCTGAGATGCCAGTAACTGCCCAGATGGGTAGTGCAATTTAAAAACCTTTCTAGAAAGATTTTTTCTCCCTCTTTTCTGGGTTTTCCCATTTTCTACAATGAGCGTGAGTGTGTTTTATAGTTGGAAACGCAGCACTTGGAAGACCTGCTCCGGTAGCAGCGTCTTGATACACTGTGACACGTCCCTCCTACCTCCTCTCCTGGCATCCTCACTCACCTGTTTTATTGGCACGTGAACTTGTCCTTCCCCTAGGTCGAGCGGGCCTGAAACGGAGTCCTAATTTTCAGTGGTTCTGTCTTGACTCGGTTGTGAGAAGAGGAAAAAGAGAACCAAACTACGCCATGCTCCCCCTCCCCCCCAAATTCATAGGAACCGTGTGGTTTCCACTCAGAGAGGCAGAAGGGACAGCAACACAGGGGCACAGACCCAGTTTAACGCTGAGGACCGTCTACCGCACAGAGCCCCGGGTGACACATCCTCACACTCTAGGGACCGCCAGGACCCATGGCTGTTTTCGTGGAACATTTCTTTCAAGATGCCAGTTTTCCCCCTAAGATGGGGTCCTATGGGGGACCTTCCTCAGCTGGCAGCGCGTCGAGGAAAACGAGCGTCTCCTCACGTGGCTTTGCTGGCCGAGGCCGGGAGGGTCCTTCGTGCGCCTGGAGGGCCACTGGGCGAACCCCACTGTGGTGCTTACAGTGCCCAGTCCCCTGCCCATGTCCCTTTCTTCAGCCTCTCTCTCTCTCTCTCTCTCTCTCTCTCTCTCTCTCTCTTTGTCTCGTGGCCCCACATTTCTTCCAACCTTTGAACGTACGATTTCTTTGGCAAAGTCCTGGGGCCCCTTTGGGTCTCGGTCTCCATGTCACACCTCAGATTCGGTCACGTCTCCCCGTTAGAGATTTTCAGGGGACAGCAGCACCTTCCACGCCCCTACCCAGCTGGTGAGCGAGTCTTTCTTGGGGTGCTTCTGTGTCTTATCCCTGTGAGCTCCAGGAGGGTAGGACTTTGTCTGTTTTGCTCACTGCTGCGCCCTCAGAGCCTAGGACAGCGCTGGGTACACAGAGGACACTCACCAAATGTTTGTTGAATGAATGAACGAACGAACGAACGAATGGAACCCATGTAATTCTGAACCACCCACTCCCTCCTTGGTGGAAAGGGGGACCCCGGAATTCCAGCCCCTTTTCTTTGGTCAGTTGGTCCTCCAACCCAGACCCACACTGTGACTTTCAGGGACTCCTTTTCCCATAAAAAATAAAAGCAAGAAACAGGAAGTATGTTCTGACCATATTGGTCTAAAGATGAATACGATCCAGGCTGCGTGCTTTATCACACACACATTATTCTCTTCGTTTTTCCTTTAGATTTTAAAGAAAATTAACGTATCTGCGGTGCCTAGTAAAGGAGTTAGCCCTGTGCTGACTCAGTCCCCTGCTCATCCATCCATTCATTCATTCATTCATTCACTCACTCAGCAAGAACACCTAGAACCGCTTCCGGGTCAAGGGCTGGGGGTCCCATGGCGGGCAGAATCAGCCACTGCCTCTGCCTTCACGTTGCCGATGTCCTAGTAGGGGAGACAGATGTTGAACAAACGCGCCAAGAAATAGCTTGTTGGAGGTCTTCTGAGAGCCAAGAACAAAGAAATGGCAAGCGGTCGGGGGTCTGCGGGGGAAGGGGGGCCAGGTAGGGATGGCCCCCCCAACCTGAGCTGTTTGTTCGCGCTGCCGGGAAGGTGAGGAACGGCATCCCGGGCGGCTGTGCCGGTGCAAGCAAAGGTCCTGAGGCAGGCTCTCAGAGCAGCTGGCAGGAGGCTGGAGGTCTGGGGGAGAAGGAGTCTCGTTAGGAAGCCCCACCGGTCCCCGAGGACTCCTGCCCCCTCACCCCTGATTCTCACCTTCCCAGCCCAGCCCAGCCCCTTGGACGCCCAGGCCCCGGGGGCTCCGGGCACAGAGCAAGACTCCGGGAGGGCTGGTTAGATTAGATCACTGTCCGGAAGGGACGGGAGGTTAATTGCTCTTCTCTTTGTGAGTCTGGCTTGGCCGGGCAGCTCCGCTCACGGCTGTGTGTGTGTGTGTGTGTGTGTGTGTGTGTGCGCTTACGTGTGCAGGGAAGTTTGGCCTCGAGCAGGGGGCAGGCCACAGGGGCAGGGGGTGGGTTGCACAAGATTTCTGTGCGAGTCCTGAGCCTTGTCTTGTCCGGTGTGCAGCAAAGAGGAGTACTTAACAAGCATTAAGGGACACAAATAATTCCCCTTTTCTCCTCTCGGGCTATTCTTCCCTCTCTCTTTTCTTGTAAATCCCGCTCCTTGCATGTGAATAGCGCAATGGCTTCATCTGGGACTTTTAATCAGATCCCTGGTAGGCACTAGGAGGGCAAAGTGCCCCAGGGATTACCTTTTATTTTCGGGTTTTTCTCCCCCAGTTTTGCCAGGCCCCCCTCCCCCTGCCCCTGCCGTGTTTTCCTCCTTGGCGTTTGTTCTCTGCAGAAGTAAGTAAGGAAGGCTTAAAGGGCGGGGGAGGGGGGCTTACAAACTTAAGGGGATCGGGCCCTATTCAGTGGGCCTTGTCCACGGTCTTTTCGCTTTTGTTCCGGGGCCATTCTTCAGCTGATTTCTTCACTCCAGTAAAAGCACTTTAATTCCCTTTTTGATACGGAGAATCCGTCCTCTTCCCCTGGCCCCCCCTTCCTCTCTCCACCCCACACACCCCATTTCACTTTCTCAGACCCTTTATGCGGCGCCCTCATCCGCCCCAACAAAGACCGAAGAACATCCTTGCGAAGTATTTCTTTCAACAGCCAGCGAGGCTGCAGAGAACCGGGAGGAGGGGGAGGGGAGCAGAGGGGGCAGGAGAGGAGAGGGGCTTCTCTGGGGAGACCCCTGGCTGGGGACGGCAGCCGCTTCGGCCCCAGCCGAGCCTCGGATGGAAAGGCAAGGCGTGCTGGAGGCCGGCCTGTGTGTGGAGGAGGAGAGTGTGTGAGCGCGTGTCCTGGTGAGCGTGACGGAGGCGATAGAGACATCTGGGGGCGGGGGGCGGGCTCGGCCGGCGTTTCCGAAAGGAGCCGGGGCGTCTGGGAAACTCCACCGGGGAGAAGACCCGGGGCTCCCAGCCCCCCCACCCAACCCCATCGAAATCCCTGAGACCTCCTGGGCGCGTCCCAGCGGGGCACGCAGCAGGTCCGGAGGCAGAGCCTGGGGCCCTCGGCCCGGGAAGATGTTTGCAACCTGGAGGGAAAGAATCCGCGGCAAAACAGGAAGAGAAAACCCCTCCACTCAAAATGCATGAGTGCAGAATTGCAAGTCCACATAACCTAGGTGTTGTCTGTCGTACCAACGATTTCACTGGACATTCATAAAAATGTCATTGCACGTGCAAACAATGGGCAGGACGGGTTTTCTCTGCCCCTGCACGGCCTGCCTCCCCTTCTCCCTCTCTCTGCTTCCTGCCCTCCCAAGCCCAGCCCAGAACATTGCCCACGACGTACTCCAACTTGGTGCCTTCTCCGTTCCAGGCTTCTCCCTCCCTGTTAGAGGTCACCATCGTCCTAAGCTTTGGTTTTCTCTTTGGAAAATAGTTCTTATCACATAGTTGTATTCCCCAAATACTATTCTCTCCCATTCAGATTCTTCTGACACTTGGCCCAGCGGGCCTGGGGGTGGGGGAGGTCCTAGCCAATCAGCATCTCACTCAGTGAATTTGCAATTTCTTATCACCAAATTGCAAATGGAAAATGTGAAAAAGCCTGCTCAAAAATTTTTGCAGCATAACCAGCTCCAGGCCATGCTTTTGGTGGGTTTTTACCACCCGGGAAGGACCCCCACCCCCACCCCCGCGAGGCAAGAGCATCCAGGTGCCTACTAATATCTGGAAAAGTTTCCGCCTCGAGTCCCACTCTCATCGTGGGACTCGGTCGCGCGGGCAGTGACCAGTTGGCCTCCCTGTGGCCATCTGCAAAATGGGAGTGGCGGGTAAGCCCCGCTGCTCAGGGAGCAGAAAGCAATGGCCCTACCTCTCCCCTGGAAAGATACGGTGAGCTTTCCAATCTCGGCGTCTTTCAGCCTGAAATGTGAGAAAGATGAGTTCTCTCTACGAGATGTCGACAAATCGAAGCAGGGCCATTTAAGAGAAAGTGGCCGGGCCCGTAATAGCCCAATTGGGAGTGCGAGTGGCGGAAGGGCTGGCTCCCTCTCCCTGCCAGAGGTTGGGCAATTACCAGCAGGCATTTTCCGGGCAAAATAGAAGGCAGAGATATAGCAAGTAGGACCCCCAATTATCAAGAGTCATTCTCAGGATGAAATAAACGCTTTCTCATTCTGCTGCTGTGCGAACTGCCGGCCGTGAGACTCCGGGGCGGGTAGGACCGTCAGGAGTGGAGGCGGAAATTCAGTGAAGATGGTGTCTGGCCTTTCTTAGCCTGGAGGCTGGGCCCAGACGGAAGGAGGAGGGTGGATGGACGGTTTGGGAGCCAGGACGCATTGCTTCTTCCTCTGATGGGTATGAGACCTGAACGAGGCCCCTAAATAAAGCAGGGGACCGTTGTCCCTCTGGGCTTCCAGAGATCCAGACTGAAAGGGCCATGTGTCTCTAGCCACCGTGAGGGTTTTAGGTAGTGGGGTGCTGGTAAATGCTTAACAACTGGCTCTCAAAAAGCCCCAAAACCCTATGTCTGATTTGTAGAGTCCGTCCATGTCCATGGTGTAAATACCGCCCCCTAAACACAACCGAACACGGATTTGGGAAAGAGATTCACGCCAGCTGACCATTGTGGAGTATTTTTGCCACACAGCTACCCTTGATGTAAACACTCTCAGGGGCAAGGTAATAGTAGAACGGAGTAAACCAATCAGGAACTGGTGAATCTGGCACATACGTTAGCTTTGATTTTAATACGCTTCACTGTAAGTTTATTTAAAGGACAACTTAGCCCTGGCTGGCGCAGCTCAGTGGATTCAGCGTGGGCTGGGAATCAAAGTGTCCCAGGTTCGATTCCCAGCCAGGGTATATTCATGGGTTGCAGGCCATAACCCCCAGCAACCGCACACTGATGTTTCTCTCTCTCTCTCTCTCTCTTTCTCTCTCCCTTCCCTCTCTAAAAATAAATAAATAAAATCTTAAAAAAAAAGACTCTAGCAGAAATAAAGGTTACACTAAGTGAAATAAAGAAAATTAAAAAAAAAAAAAGGACAACTTAATGGCGGCCTTGCTGAACAGCTCCCCCGCCCGAGTCCTGTTAGTTGGACGGCTGGCTCTTGGGAACCAGTGAGCACTCCGGAGCACACGGCCGCCCCGTGTCCTCAGAGCCCACCCACTCGTGTGTGCCTGTGGGTGCCACCTGCCGTCCGTCAGCCAGTCTATGGCTCTGGGAGGGGAGAATCCAGTGGGCAGCTTCCCACGCCTCCCTGAGAAACGGCTCCCAGGCCACACGAGGGCCTGGCGTCTTCAGATGAGGAAGGTGACATTCTCTTTTTCCTTGTTTTGTTCTGTAAAATCACAAGACTGCAGCCTTATCACCTGCTCATGCTCATTTAACAGCAAAGCCTGAGGGCCTACTATGTGCCAGTCTTGGGAAAGGGAGGAGGCACGGGCCAAATGACAGGCCGATGTCCCTCGGCAGTCAAAGCGGAGATGCACTAGCACAGGCTCCGACGGGGACGCAGGGGACACACAGGGCACAGGATGGGGATTCTGCCCCGCGGGGTCCCCACCCTGCTCTCCTGATGGGCGTCTCTGGAAAGCTCAGCCAATTAAATACACAAATACTCCGTGATCAGGAATTCACTCCCAGAAGCGGAGGCCAGGTCGACCCCACATGAGTGTGTAAGGGGGCACACTGAAGACACTTACCACAGTGTTGACGGCGGGGTGAGTCGAGGCACACAGGTAAGTGGGGGCAGGTCCCCCCGATGGCCTCAAGCCGTGTCCCTTTGGCCCCTTTCATTGCCGTCCCACACCGAGACACCGGTCTGGGTGTCTTTCCATGGCCACCTCTGCGGGGGGCAGGCTCAGTCCACACACCAGAAGGGGGCACTTTGTATCCCCAGGGTAAGTCTTTCTGATGAGGTACCGTATTTTGCTGTGTACGATGAGCACTTGTTGCCCACATTTTTGAGGAAAAAATAAGGATGCACATTACACATAGGTAGTACTAATTCTCTATCTGTATAAGTGTTTTTAATTCTTTTGTTTATGCTTATGCGTTAAAAGTATAACTCTAGAAAGCCAATAGCAATATCCGTATGCAACATAATACCCTGGAACACGAGAATCAGTTTTGTCTGTAAATATAAATAAAATATGAAGTAAAAAAATTAAAACGACAGATTTTTTTTCTCCTTGAAAGTTTGGGCCAAAAACATGGGTGCACATTATACACGGCACAATACGGTACGTGTTAGAGAATCAGACTGTAGCAACTCCGAGTTCTCGAATTCAGCAATCCTGTGGCGGCCTGTCACAGTGCCTGTCTCAGAAAAGGCAGGCGGAAGGCAAGTGACCCAGTGAAGAAGGACGTAGACTTACAGGTACACAGAGAGACAGACAGATGACACAAATGTGTCCAAACACCAACACGTGGGGACTCTGGATAAAGAGTATACGGACGCTCATGGATTTATTACTCTTGCAACTTGTCCACAGGTTTGAAACTTCTTGAAATAAAAGGAAAAAGAAAAACATCAGGGCGGCACTATTGTTGTCCCCAGGTGGGGAAACTGAGGCACTGGGAGGTTTCGCACCCGTAGTCCACGCTCCGGAAACATGGCTGGCTTAGTTCTTTACATGCGGAGGCGCAGACACATCACACAATTGCGTCATCATCACACAGCATGAAAATGGGTAGATTTCAGCTGTGAGGGGCCCCGCAGGTCTTACCTGCCACAGCTGCGTGGCTCTTGAGTGGGCCTTCCAATCAGGCGCCGGGTGTCCTCCCAGACCCAGGGCAGGCTTTGTGGAGCCCCCCTCCCCTGCCTCCCCACCATTGCGGAAGGGCCTCCCAGGAACCCCGTGGCCCTCCTTCCCCTGGGCTCTCCCGTTCACTTTGCACCAGCGGCCCCACTGGCGGGGGAGGGTGGGGGGAGGGGCGCGTACAGGGGGTGCCCGGCAGGCTGGGGATATTTGCCAGCAAATACGAGATGTGTGTTAAACACTCTGACGCAGCCTCTCCCCACCCGGCGGTGTTTGCTCAGCAAACACCACCAATTCCCCGTTCCTCCGCCCGGGCTGGGGGCCCCCAGAGCAAAGCCTGTCCTCCCCCAGCCTCCCCTACCCCAGCTCCGCCTTCACTTGGCAAATCACCAATGAGCACCAACTGTATGCCAGGCGGTGCTGTATGCTGGGAATACAACGGGAGACGAAGCCAGGCCAGGTCCCATCCTTCGTGGAGCTCAGAGACACGAGACCCGCTCTGCAGGAAGAGATGCAGGCACTTCGGCCCCTGTTGACCTGTGGCCGTTTCTAAACCTGGAGTCAGTCCTTCGGCCCTTACGTACGCGGGAGACGTGCCCAAGAAAACCTGCTCTCTCTGAAGACGCGCCAGTAGAGAAGGTGCCCCACCCCGTGTCCTACGATATGGCAGCTTCCTCTAAAACAAGCACGTGGCCTCCCAAGGTGACTGCTCTGAAGGGGACATACCGCCTTTGGATGGGCTGAGCCGCCCCGCCCACAGGGCTCGGAGTGGCCCGCGCCTCCCCCTCCGGTCGTCAGAGGAAGCCACCGGGCCTGCGGGCCTGCGGGGAGGCTGCCAGGGGCCCATTAGCGCTTCCCAGCCCCCGCCCGGCCCTCGGCTCTCAGGCGGCCGTCTCCCCGTGACTGATGAGGAGTCATGGCAGGGGGCTGATTTGGAAGAAACGAGGCCAGGAGACCCCTCAGATCTGGCGCGGGAGACACCCCATTAATCTTTAATAAACGTGAAGTTCCATGAGGCCGGGCCCTCGACTAATGAGGCCTGGTTTCCCCGGCCTCCCCAGGAGCAGGGATGAATCACCGCAGGCCCCGGGAGCTGGGAGCTGATTGCCAGGGGAAGGATGGTGGGCCGGTTCCCAGGAGCCCTCTGGGGTCCCCCTGACGGCCCCCCTATACAGGCTCAGGCCATGAATGCCCCCCCCCCGTCTCCTTCATGTGACCTCTTTACAGACACTCGTTTTTAAAATCGAGGTGTAATTGACATACAATAAACCTCACATATTGAAAGCGTGCCAGTTAATAAGTTTTGGCACGTTGTATACTTGTGAAACCACCCCCGGCCAGTCTGTACAATAAACATGCCGGTCACCTGCCAACCTTTCCTCTTCCTGATTCTTCCTCTTATCCCCCCGCCCCCTCCCAACCCAGGCAGTCCCAGATCGCCTCTCTCCATAGAGGTGAGTTTGCATTTCCTGCAGTTTGATCTGGGCATTCTTTCTGGTCTGTCTCATTGCACTGGACATACAGCTTTGGAGGTTCACCAAAGCAGTTGCATGTTAGCAATAGTTTTTTTTTTAATTGAGGAGCAGTATTCCATTGTGTGGAAGGACCATTATTTTTCATTGATTCCTCTGCTGATGTACATATTTGTAAATTCATTCTCTCTCTCTCTTTTTAAAGATTTTATGTGTTTATTTTCAGAGGGAGAGAGAGGGAGAGAAACACTGATGTGAGAGAGAAACATCAATTGGTAATCCCTTGTAGGCTCCCCAACTGGGGCTTGAACCCACAACCCAGGCATGTGCCCTGCCTGGGAATCGAACCAGCGACCCTTCTTTGCTTTGTGGGATGATGCCCAACCCACTGAGCCACACCAGTGCCGGCATTCTTTCTCTATCTAAAAGGAAACTTTTAATTTCAGAATAGCTTTCCATTCAGAGGAAAATTGCGAAGACACCCCCACACCCAGTTTCTGCTGTCATTACCATCTGGCACCCTTGTCCCAGTGGAGGAACCGGCATTGGGGCACCATTGGTAACTCCGTTCCAGACTTTATTTGGATTTCTTTTGTTTTCACCAAAGTGCTTCTCCCCTCCCAGGGTCCCATCCGTGATGCCGCATCACATTAGTTGTCATGTCTCCTTGAGCCCCTCTGGGTGGGGACAGTTTCTCGGACACCCCTCAGTTTCTGCGGCCTTGACAGTTCGGAAGAGTACTCGTTAGTGGTTCGCAGAGTGCCCCTCACGTGGGGGTTGTCTCACGGTCTTCTCAAGACTAGACTGGGGTCAGGGGCTCTGGCAGGAGGACCACCAAGGGGAAGGGCTATTCTCATCACACCCTATGAAAGGTACGTACATCAACCGTCGCCATGACTCAGCACCGTTGATGCTGACCTTGACCGCCTGGCTGAGGTCGTGTGTGTCAGCTGTCTCCGCGGTACAGTTGCTCTCTTTCCCCCTTTGCATGCGGACTCTGCGGAAGGATGTGTGTCACTCTGCGCAGCTGTCACCCAGAGCGAGGGGTGACGTCCCACCTCCTTGGGGGCAGGGTCTCCGCAGAGGTGGTGCGGGGTTCTTCTGCAGGGACATGGCTCTGTTCTCTCCCATTAGTTTATTCACTCATGGTTTGTTCATAGCAGTATGGGCTCAGGGATATATATTATAATTTTGCGTTATAGCCCAGTTCTACTTAATTTTCTTTCTTCTTCTTTTTTTTTTTTTGCTCAGATTGTTCCAGGTTGGACCTTTGGGACCTCTCGCAGGTGGACCTGGTGTCCCTTTGATGTGCCCCCAACATTTTGTGTGTGCACGCTTGTTTTCGGTTGGCTCTTCGTTTCTGGGTCCCCCCCCCCCCCACCACCACCACCATTTCTGGGTTTTGAGCGCTTCCAGACACCTTTTAGGCTGCGGGAAGCGCCCCTGGCTCATTTGCATATCCCCTCCCCCAGACCTAGGACCCGCCCTTTCTCCGAGGAGTCTGGTTCTTTGGCCCCTTTTGAATCCCGCTGTTCCCGTTTTCCTCTTGCTGAGTGTAAAGAGTTCTCTGTGTTTTCCGGGTAACAGCCCTTTATCAGATTATCTTCTGCAAGTATTTTCTCCTGGTCTGTGGCTTGCCTCCTTGGTCCCTTGGCCACTCAATTTTCCCCTTTTAGGTAATTTCAATTAAAAAAAAATTTTCTTATTTGTTTCCATCTGTTGCACTCTTGTCCTGTGCCTCGCCGAGCTGCAGAGGCATGGAGGTTGGGGACCCCTGGCACGGTTCCAGGGGGAGGAGCTGCTGTCCTCGGCGCAAGGTTGGTTGGGATGATGCTAAAGGCCCCGTGACTCTGGCGCCTCGGGGTCCCCAAGTCCCTAACTCTAAGATTTTAAAATCCTCACATTTGCTGTATTATATCGTAGGATTCCACTCATCTAATATTCTAAAATCCTGCACTTCCCTGGTCTCACACAATTCTAAAGCTTCAAGGATATGAGGTACCCTAAAGCTAGTGTGTACAGTTAGTTAGCTTAATATTCTAGAATTTTGTAGTCCTGAGATCTTACTTATTACATTTTTAAAAAATTTTATGATTCTTAGAGTCTGTACATGAGGGGCTGTAAGTGTTTAGGGAATCCATTTTAAAGGCATCTCCCATTCTAAAATTCTATCATTCTAACTTCCTGTAAAGCTACAATTTTAGACCCTCTTGGCCTAATAGTTAAAATTCTATAATTTAAGATACTCTTGTCTAGTATCCTAAAATTCTAAACCAATACGGTCCCCAGTTTCTCTCGAGCTAATATTCTGAAATCCTTTCACTCCGAGATCCTAAAGTTTGAACTTAGGCCTCTTTTTTTAAAAGATTTTATTTATTTATTTTTAGAGAGGGAAGGGAGGGAGAAAGAGAGAGAGAAACATCAATGTGCAGTTGCTGGGGGCCGTGGCCTGCAACCCAGGCATGTGCCCTGACTGGGAATCGAACCTGCGATGCTTTGGTTTGCAGCCCACGCTCAATCCGCTGGGCTATGCCAGCCAGGCCTTGAACTTAGGCCTCTGGAAGAATCTGTAGCTGGAGCGACATCTCTCAAACGAGCTGGTCACCTTCCCAGTACACGTGGTCCCCGTACAACCAGCTCCATCACGGGTCCTCCTGGACTGGCCGGCCGGTTCTGGAATCCGGGCAGGCTGCGGCGCCTGGCCCTGTGGCAGAACTGGAAGAACATCCGCTCACGATGACCAGCTTCCCCATCCCCTGGTGGCAGGACCTCGGAGGCTCCTTCAGGGGCGGAGGCACCGACTAATTAAATGAAGTGGCCAGTGACCGGTAGACGACACGTCCTTGAGAGACTAGGGCACGGGACCAACACGCCAGGCTCCTGAGCCGGCAGGCTCTTGGGCCTGGTGTGCCCGAGAGCTGTTTCTTCACAGCCTTTTCACCCGTTCGCTCCTGTTTGGAAAACTTGCCTGGAGCCAGGCCTTGCTGCAGGCGCCTGTTCCTCCCCATCTCCTTACCTACCGCTCACGGGCCGGGGTCCGATCGCTGCCTTTGCTAGGCAAGAAAGGGGAGCGAACGGACGGCTGGGTGACCTTGGAGCACGGGAAAGAGACAAGGCTGCTTCTCCCGGTCCTTCCGGGTGTCCTTCTCCCATCCCCCCAGCACTGGGAGAAGGCGGACCAGGGAGGGTGCGTTCAGTCGCCAGGGCAGAAACCCCGCTCTGCCTTTTGGGGTTGCGTTTGGCTGCATGTCACGGAAATGCAGGCACGCTAGCTTTAAAGAGCAAGGGGGTCCTTTTTCACAGGCACGAGGAAATGCAGAGAGAAGCGTGGTAGGTGTAATCAAGATGGGGAAAAAGGGCAAAGAGCCTTCTCCCAGGCTGTCCTGTGTTTTTCTTCGGGAATGATGTTCCCCCCAAGGACGGCCACTCATCTCTCTGTGTAAGGACTGGGTCACATGGCCACCAATAGCTGCAGAAGGCCTGGACACGTGTTTCAGTTAGCACCACTGCTGCCTCAGATGAAACCAGAATTCTGTTCATAAGAAGTAGAGGAACAATGGATACTGATGAGTAACCAGTAGCACCTGCCATACCAATTAAAATTATGGCACTAAAAAATCTCCAAATACCCAGGTGTGCACAGGCTTCAAGCACGGCTGGATCCAGGGGCTCAGAGAATAATGTCAGATAGTATGGTTACTCTGTGTGGCTCTACGTCTGGTGTTAATATGGTTTCCAGCATCTGCAAGCTTTCAGTGTATTGGGTTAGCATTTCCAGAGAGGAGAATCTTTCTTTCCTGATAGTTTCGGCAGCACGGAGTCCCATGGCCCTCTCCGGCTGCTGATGTGTGGCGGGGGACGGCACTTGTGCTGGGCAACCTACTTGGATGAGCAGGTTTGGGCGGTGTGCCTGGCTGGGGGGTCTGCAGGTGCGGGGGAGCTGCCATGAAACTGCACGGACAGAGACCACGGCGTGGGGCAGGCACAGGTGGGGATGGGCGTTGGGCAGGTGAAGCCACCTGTTCCCATGTTAGGATGGGCATGTGCTTCCTCATTACTCCTATTCAGCATCATCAGCAGCAGATCAGAAAAATTATTACTATTTTTCAGGCAAATGATTGAATCCTGAGTCACAAGCTGCAAGATTCATTTTCCATCCATCCGTCCAATATTCCTCACTCTCCCTGTGTGATTCCAGGCTTCCCACATCCCTGTTTAAAGGTCTCAGGGTCCCTTCTGGGAAGGAGGCAGACTCCCCTAAAACCTCACAGTCGTTAAGAGTGTAGCTCTGGGGTCAGACAACTGTGCTCCAGTCCAGGCCCTGCCTCTTACGAGCTCTGTGACCTTGGGTAAATCGCTTCCCCATCTGGAACCTCAGTTTCCCCAATCTGCACCATCCCACCCACTCAAAGGGCCGCTGTGAGGAGGTTGAATGAGACCGTGCATGGAAAGCATGCAGCTAGGGGCCTGCCCCATCATCATCACCATCACCATCACCATCACCATCACCATCACCATCATCGCCACCATCACCGCCATCATTAATATTAGCTGCCTCGGAACCCTGCCCGGGGAAGGCTCGCCTCGTCACAAAGCATCGTAGTGATTAAAAACAAACCCCAAACACGAAAGCTCAATTCCCCCCGCCTATCCCTTGTGCTGCCCCCAATAACCAACCCCCTCTCCGGCTTTTGTTGGGGCTGAGAGGTTTCCCCCTCCGAGGAGCTGGGGGGACAGCACACTGACCCCTTCTTTAAATGCATCTCCCACAGTGTTCCCCGGGCCATCCCTGGTGGAGAAAATGACTCTCACACAAGATCCCTCAGCAGCAATTATCTAAATGGGAGGCTGGGAGGGGAGAACCATTTAGAATCCACTTCATTGCGGGATTAGCTAATTAATTAACGGTTTCACTGACAACTCGTCGGAGAAGTGTGTGTTAAACAGGAGCGCAGTGGGGCGTGATTTATAGACTCTGTCTGACACCCCCCATCCCGGCCTCTGCAGCCCAGCTCTCTCCCTCCCGCCCACCCCATGGCCCCCAGAGCAGGGAGGTCTGCAGGGGACCCCTCTCTGGAGTCCTGGGGCCCGGGGCTGCTGGACGAAGGGGGGGGGGCACGTGGAGATGACAGAAGGGCAGCTGGGGAGGGGGGTGGGCTGGGGCGACAGGGAGACAATGAAGAGATAACGAGGCAGCTGAGGCTCCAGGGGTGGCTGCATCTGCCCCTTGCCCCCAGCCCAGAGCCGCTCCATCTGTGCCCGTCCAGGCACGCGGGGCCCCGTGGGCACCTGCTGGTCACGGCTGCTCCCCGCCTCCTGACAGTTCAGGGCTTTCAGCGCCTCACCCGTCGGTCGGAAAAGAGAGCACTGTGCAGGGAGCCCGGGGGTGGGACAGGGCCCAGGTACAGGCACTTCTAATGCCCAGACTCGCAACGCCAGGATGGCCTGGGAGCCGGCCTTCCACGCTCGCTAAAGGAGAGCCAGGAATGTGGTTCATGCCCTGAGCACAGCAGAGCCAAACCCCTGTATTCCAGCTCTGGATTCCTCCTGCTACCGCATAGGCTCTCGGCTGGGCTTCTGGGGCGTGGACAGGAACGTGGGGGCCCCCTGAGGGGGCCAGGCCAGCGTTCTGCACTCAGACAGGTGGGCATCTTTCCAGGGGGAAACTTCAAGGGATGCGTGACCCCAGAAGAGGTTAAGCATCTTTAAATTAGCTTCTTTGAGCTCGGGTTTCCTCGTCCATGATTCTAGAAGAAGCATCTCAGTCCTTCACACCTTGGGCAAAGGTGAGCAAAGCACCCACGGAGGTTAAATGCTCTTCAGCAACCCACGAGGCCCCTGAAGGGCCCAGTCCACGCTCTCCCCGACTTCTTCCCTCTCCCACCAGCCCCTCCACATGGCGTCGGGGGCCCTACTTGCCCAGCAGGGGGCGGACAGGGAGACTGGGCTGGCCCAGGTCACCCAAGGCTGAAGGAACGTATCACGGACAGGGGCCCCTACCTGTCACAGATGAAGGGACAAAGCCAGTAAATAACAGTTCAGTAAATGTGACCTATGTATTCGTGTGTGTGTGTGTGTGTGTGTGTGTGTGTGTATAAAAATGCCACAGGCCCTGGCCGGGTAGCTCAGTGGTTTAGAGCGCTGTCTCCTATAGGCCAAGGTTGCAGGTTCAATCCCAGGTCAGGGCACATACAAGAAGCAGCCAATGAAATGCATACACAAGGGGAACAACAGACAGAAATTTTTTCTGTCTCTCCCTTCCTGTTGCTCTCTCTAAAAATCAATCAATAAAAATGTTAAAACCGCCGTAAAATATATAAAATTAGGAGAGTTCCCAGCACACAGTGAGGACTCAGTAACTGTCGCCAGTACTATCATGCCGCGTGTGGACGTGGGGCTCAGCCCATTGGGAACCTGCACCCCCACCTCCCTCCGTCCTCAAAATGCCTCTCTGAGGGGCTAGGGCAGTGCCCCCCACTGACAGAAAGTGTGGGCGACTCCCCTAGGTGGCACAGCGGATGTTGGTGGGGTGCACTTTTCGCACTGTGTGGAAGGTGGGTTGGGGGGCAAGAGCCAGGCCTCACCCGGGAGCCCCAGGACCCAGAGATGCTATTTTGCTGCTAAGGCTGCAAGACCTCGAGATCTGCTCTTTCTGTTCGTCTGAGGCTCCTTCCAGCCCTGAGTTCCAGCTCCTAGACCGGGTCAGGTGGCGAAATCCCTGCTGTGTTTTCAGGTGGGGAGGTGAGGCTCAGAGAGGGACAGGGACTGGCCCCAGGTCACACAGCATGTCAGGGGGGCAGGGCAGGAGAACCTTGACCTCCCTGGGTCCGCAGCCCTCCCCAGCTCCCAGCTCAGAGTTCAAGGACGCACAGAGGACGGGAGGGGGTTAAACCCAAACCAAACACGGAAGGCGGCCCTGCCGCCCGCAGTCCCGCTCACACCTAGCCCGCCGCCCGCCCGCACCCCACCGGCGCATCTGGGCGCAGGGAACAGATTTCCCGGTTCACACAGCGCACAATGGCCTCGCTCAAAGGCGCGCCGCGGGCATTGTTCCGCCCGGCGCCCGCGCGTCCTACCTCCGCGCGCGAATTAACCCCCGTCACCCCGCTATTGTCGCAGCGCACTTCGGGGGCCGGCCACAAAGGCGCCAGAAAACCCTGCCGTGTTAGGAAGGTTGGGGGTGGGGACGGGGCGGAGGTGGGGGCGCAGGCAGGATGGGGAGGGAGTTCAGGGGTGGGTGCAGGCGGGGAAGCAAGCCGGGGAGGGGGTGTGCGCGGAGCTCCCACTGGATGGGCCGCCAGGAGCAGGGGCCGGAGCACAGGCAGCATGAGGCTCCAGGGCATGGGGTGGAGGCGCGGGCGAGAGGGAAGGGGGCCTGGAGCTGGGGATCTGGGGGGAAGGGAAGGAAAGGGACAGAGCGCTTATGGGGGTGGGTGGGGTGGGGTGGAGTGGGGCTGGGTGGGGCAGGTAGGACGGGGTGCTTGGAGCAGAGGGAGGTGGCCCGGGCGGCTGGCTGGGGTCTGGCTGGGTTCCGGTCCACCCCTGTCTCAGTCTCTGATTAGACTCTCTCCCTCTGCTCTCCCCTCTCTGTCTGAGAGGCAGCCTGTCCGTCTCTTTGACTGTCTGTCTCTCCCCGGCCCGTCTCTATCTGGTGTCTTTTGTTTCTCTCCGCCTCGGTGACCCCTCTCTTTATTTCTCTTCGGGGATTTGACTCTGTCTCCGTCTCTATCTCTGGGTCTATCTCTCCATTTCTTCTTTTCCCTTATCTCTCTGATTATCTCTGTGTCTCCCTTGGCCAGCTTATCTCTCTGTCTCTTTCTCCGTCTTTGCAGTCCTCTGCCTCCCTTTGCCTCTGCCTCCCTTTGCCTCTGCGTCTGGGTCTGTCTCTCCGGCACAAAGAACGAAGGCCCTGCTGGGGACTCACAGCCCCCCACCTCCTCCCACAAACAGCGCTGCTGACACCTGGAGGAAGAAGAGCATGGGTGGAGGCCTCCTGCAGCCCTCTGCACGGGTGGGGAGGCTGAGGCTCCCAGAGGCCCACCCTGGCCTATTCACTGGAGTCAGCATCCACAAAAATAACCAAGCTGTCCTCACGACCTCTAGCATCCTGGGATACGCTCCCTCTGTGGCTGGGTCAAGGCTGCGGGGGTCTCCCAGGCAGGCAGGACCCCCACCTCCCCAGGCCCCGCCCCCACCCCATCTTGGGACAGCTCTGTTGACCCCAACTCAACCCCCCCCCTCAGTTGTTAATGCCTCCCAGACAGGCCCTGCCCTCCTGCGGGCGGGGTCCTTCTCTGGGGCCTCCTGCTGCACTGGGTGGGGGTGGGAGTGGGGGTGGAGGGTGGGAGGAGGCAGGGGGTGGGGCTGAGGTGGGGGCACGCTAGCCAAGTAGCCACATAGCTTCCTCCCCCTGGAGAGCACCGGCCCCCAGCCAGGCCCCCAGCCAGGCCTGCCGTGGGTTAGATAAGGAGCAACGCCACACAGCTCATCCTCTGTTTTGTAATCTCCTCCTCCACCTCCCCTTCCCAGCCCCGACCCCCCACTTTTTTTTTTATATCATCTTTACGGCTTTGGAGTTATCTGCACTGACACTGCATTCACTTAGCCCAGGGCAGGTGGGGTCGCCCGAGACAACTTACTCTTTGTGTGTGTGTGTGTGTGTGTGTGTGTGTGTATATTCTAAGTGTCTCCCCACCCTCACTCCCTGGCGGGGATGTTGGGGAGGAGGAACTCACTGGAGGAGAGGCTGGGGACACAAGGGACAACCAGTTCAAGGCCAGAAAGAGATTCGGAGTGCCAGAAATCCTGCAGGGGCAGAGGCCCGTCTCGGGCAGCCCCGGCGGGCGCTTCCCCACAAAGAAGTGGGTTTTATCTCAACAGTCTTTTTCCCCTTTCTTCTCTCCCTCCTTCCTTCCTTCCTTCTTCAGAATAGTGCTTGAATTTCAGAACACGAATTTAATTGTCTCCTGCCTCGAGTCCTGGCTTGGGCCGGCTGTGTGACGTCGGGTGAGTGACTTCACCTCTCTGAGCCCGTTTCCCCATCTGTTGAATGGGGGCAGCAGCCCAGCCCGCTTCATTCTGCATCATGAGGATCACAGGA
This sequence comes from Phyllostomus discolor, assembly GCF_004126475.2. NCBI lineage: Eukaryota > Metazoa > Chordata > Mammalia > Chiroptera > Phyllostomidae > Phyllostomus > Phyllostomus discolor. Next base: position 47,180,776 of record NC_040915.2, read on the forward strand.
GAGATCAGTAAAGGTGCTCGGCCCATCGCTGAGCACGTGCGTGGTCAGGGCAGAAGCACGGCTGTGTTTTCCTCGGACCCTTGGAGCACAGAGACACCCCCTGCAGCCTCTGCCCCCGAGGGCGCTCGCTGATGTGGAAGAGTGGGCCCCCAAGCAAGTTAGGTTTTACAAAGGGGATTTGATTTCTGGGTGGGAACACGGGGGTGTGTGCGTCCCGCTTAAAACAACAGTGCTGCTGAACTTACGAGGCAGACACATTAGGGGCGATTATTCTCATCGCAAAAGGGTGCACTACAGGGATGCCGGAAGTGGCGTGCCCTCGAATACCGGGAGGCCACAAACCTTGGCGGGCGCTCTCTGTGCGTGGCTTCCCCACGGAGTGGCTAACGGTGGTGAGAGGGAACGGGCCGGCCTGAGACTGGAGTTCTGAGTTTGCAGCTCCTTGCTGACCAGCTGGGCGGCCTGGGGCAGATGGCTTCCCTCTCTGAGTCCTTTCCCCACCTGGACGGTTGGACTGAACCTCAGGTCGCAGTGCCCTGCCTCCAGCCTGGGCCAGGACTCCTTCATCGCTCCCCTGCATGACAGCCTCCCCATCGGCCTTTCTGTTCCCTCTTTTATGCTCCTTGGCTCACCACCCCTCCCCAACCCCCATCACAGCCTCAGGGTCTTCCAAAAACTGGGATTGGTTTGTCCATCCTGCATAAAACTCTCCGATGGCTTCCCCTGTCCTTCAGTCTCTGCACGCCTGGACCCTGCCCATCTCCTCCCACTCCCTGCCCCGCTCGCTCAGCTCCAGCCATCCCAGCTCATCTCTACCCCAGGGCCTTTGCACGTGCTGGGCGTCACCAGAACACCTCACCCCAGACCACCCCGGCTCTTTCTTTCGTTACTTCCCAGCTGAAGTGTCACCATGTCCTGCCAACCTGATCTAACAGACCTCCAGTACTCCCTGTATCCTGTTCGTTTGTTTGATCTGTATGACCTTAATTGTACTTAGGACCGTCCAATATCATCTTGTGTTTTCGCTTGTGTAGCGTCTGTCCCTTCCGAACGTGAGCCAAGAACATGACTGGATCTGTCTCAACGCCTGGTACCTGGCCTGGTGTGAGGCAGAGGCTCCGTGAGTGTGTGTCAGGTTCGTCACTGGCCTTGGTGTTGCAACACGCTTCTTCTGGTTGCATTGTACATTGTGAGCGATTGTTTTTCTAGTTTTTTTTTTTTTAACATGGCGTGAGTCCGGTCACCCAGGACAGTCCCGCTGACCACCCGCTCACAGGCTGGCTTGCTGTCGTGAACATAAGGCAAAGGGCTGGGCTGGGGGTCACCTGCCCAACCCCGGGGCTGGCTGGGAGCCCAGCTCACTCTGCCGCGCCTCCAGGAAACCTCCCTGAGGCCCTGGTGCTGGCGATCTCGAAGGCAAGTTACAGTTTCCCTTCGCAGGATCGGGGCCTGCTCGCCATGAGTCCCATGCTGGAAAAGTGTCACCAGCCACTGGTGTGAGCAGTCCCCAGGAGCCATGTGGGCCACACAGTTCTCTATGAGTGACTTTAGTCCACAGAGGAAGTAGAGATGAAGAATGGAAAAAAAATAAAAGGCTCTCAGCCCTGACCGGTGTGGCTCTGTTGGTTGGGCATCATTCTGCAGAGCAAAGGGTTGCCGGTTCGATCCCTGGTCGGGGCACCTGCCTGGCTTGCAGGTGTGGTCCCCCCCATCAGGGCGCACACGAGAGGCAAATGATCGCTGTTTCTCTCTCACATCGATGTTTCTCTCCCTTCTTCCTCCCTCCTTCCCTCCCTCCCTCTCTCTCAAAATAAATAAATAACTACGTTATTTCAAGAAAAAGGCTGTCAGAGGGGCTCCTGGGAAATGCTGGGGGGCAGTGGAGGGAGGAGAGGGTTACTCTGATGGGAAAGATCTGGAAAGATGAGGCTGGGACAAGAAGGGGAGATGGGGGGAAGGGAGGCTGGGCGTGCCGTGTCTTATCTGGGGAGGTGGGGTTGGGTCTTTGCTTTCTGATCCCTCTTGTCTTGAATTTGCTCTGAGATTCTCAGAAGGTGTTCACGGGATCACCTTGAAAGGATTACACTGAAGTAGGTACCAGAGGGGACTGATATTTATCGAGGCCCCACTATGTGCTGGACCCACCGGAAACATCTTACCTATATCGTTTCGTCTCCTATTCACAAGAGCTGGTGTCAGCCAAGTAATGGTATCCTCATCCCAAGGAATAAGAAACGGAGTGTCCGAGAGGTTAAGTGACTTTTGTAAGGATGCACAGCTAATAAGTGACGAAGCCGGGATTTGAACCCCAGTCTGTCTGATTGCAGAGCCAGTGCCTTTTTTTTTTTTTCATTGCATGGAGATGTAATGAATGATCGCCGCTGCACGGAGATCTCAGCTCAGGGAGAGTGGAGGAGCTGGGAGGGAGGAGGGGTAGAGGAAGCGTATGAGGCTGGGTGGTGTGATGATGGTGGGAGATTTAGGGAAAGAAGATGCGCGGAGGACGGGTGGGTGGAGCGGAGGTTCGGTGCCGGAGAAGACGCCCCGCACGCCCGCTCCCTGCCCCACCCCACCCGGTCTTCGGGGGGCCCCCAGCCAGCCGGAGCCTCTGCTGGGGGAGGCGGGGAAGGGGCCCAGACATCATGTAATTGCCCTGGCTCTTCTGTGAAATTTGTTTCAGGACACATTAGTTCCAGTGAATTTAGCTAAACAGTAGGGGGCCCTGAGAGATGATTTGCAATTAGCCGCAGCCCCCTGGCCCCCCGTTGGGACGTGAGGCTTGGGTACTGACTGGGGAATGGCCGCGTGGAGGGTGAGGGGAGCAGCCGCCGCTCATGCCCGAGGTGGCTGAACTTGAGCACCTCAGACCTGACTTCTCTCTCTCGGAGCCCGGAGCGGGGGTGCAGCAACTGGGGCTGAAGTAAGGGCAGTTTGCCCCTAAACTCTCAAGGCCAAGACTTAGCCAGGCCAGAGGGGCAGGAGGGACAATCAGATTCAATGTTCTGCTTTGCAGAGGGGATGCTGGGTGGGAGCCCAGCTCGGGGCTCTAGCCACTGCACAGCCCCACCTCTGCGGGGACGGCACCCACCTGAAGTACCTCTGCAACTGCCACGCCCCGTTGTGTGCCCGGCACTGTGCTGGGCACGTCCCCTCTGATTGCAAACCCTCCCTAACAAGGAGGCAGAGGGGTGGCCTCCATTTCACAGCTAAGGAAATGGACGCTTGGAGCGGTTGAGGGATTCTTACCAGGTCACCTGGATGTGGTAGGAGGAGGACTTGAACCCTGGCCAGGTGGTCTCTCCAGGTTCTTACAGCTGCCTCCCGTGGTGGCCTCTAACAGGAGGCTGAACCAAGTGGTCGTTAGGGCGCTGGAGTGGGGGTGTGCCTGGTGTAAGTCCCTGCTCTGGCCCTGCGACCTCCGGCAGGTCACGTCTGCTCCCTGCGACCCAATGTCCTCACGTGATTAGCCAGGACACGGGGATGGTGTGGATTCTAGAATTAAGTGAGAATACAAAACAGTGAGCCTGCTGAAGGGGCTCAATGAATGCCAGACGTTGTGTTGTGGCTATTTCTATTATTATTATTACATCCTGATCAAGGTCAACTGGAGAGGAGAGAAGAAAGTGGGGAAGGATCCCTCGGGTCCCTGCCTGAAACCATGGCCTTGACAGCTCCCTCCATCAGTCCCCTCTGCCCCAGACCAGGCCTTGAGAGGGTATGCAATGCAGACAACCGGCCTCACTGCACATCCCCTGATGCTCCTGGAGCCAGCCAGGCAGGAGGCCTGGTGAACCTTCACGGCACGTGGAGGTCTCTGCCAGCTGGGGTAGTCAGAGTGGGCTTCTGGGAGGAGGTGGCTTTGGTACTGAATTGTCCCTGTTACGGTAGGGGCTCCACATTGCACAAGCCCACGGGGCTTTCGCCTCCCTACCCACCAGGCCAGAAAGGCAGGTCTCACCTTTCTCAGATGAGGAGACTGAGGACCAATCACCCAAAGTAACGCAGCATCCCCACGTGCCCAAGCCTGGCCTGAAATGCCCGCGTTCCAGGAGACCCCTCAGTCCTGTCAAACCAGGATGGTGGGCCACCCTATTTTAGTGACTGGGCAGGGATTTGAACCCAAGACTGGCTGAGTCCCATAGCCCCTCCCCACCCTGCCACTCCCGACATCACCCTGCATTTTCCATTCCTCTCGGCCTCCCTCTTCTGAATTCATCCGCGCCGGGCCCCCTGGTCCCCGGAGTAGTGCCCCGTCCCACGCCTTCTGTGGATCTCCCCGATGCCCAGGGCCGCGCTGGCTCTGCCTCCAGCTCCTTATCTCCCCTGGTCTTCTTGTGGAAGGCGAGATAAAAGTAATTCTTATGGCCGCTCCTCCACCGTCAGCAGCCGGCCCCGCCGTCCTCCTGCCGGATTTCCCTGGCCCGGGCAGATAAAGGGTGAGGCCTCAGCACATGTCATTTTCTTTGTGTGAAATCAATATTCAGCAAAGTTTATCTGCCCGACATAGCAGGAAGTGCTAATTTCATCCACGTCAATTATTTTGACGAATGTTCATAATGCCCAGGGTGTGAGAAGAAGATAAAAGAATTACTAGAACAACGCACCCGAGCTTCTCCAACACATACATCCACGCTCACCCGAGTTCACGCTGGGGCACACGCAGAGCCGGCGAGCGTGAGGCCTTCACCGACAGCTGTCCCGCCTGCCCGGGCTGGGGTCTGGGGGCTGGGGGGTCTGTGCCAGGGTCTTAGCCATCTTTGATTTTTAGGATAAGACAGTGGTCCTCAACCAGGGCCAATTTAACCCCTAGGAGATATTTGGCAAGGTCTGGAAACATTTTTGGCTTGGGGAGGGATGCTTCCGGTGTCTCGTGGGTAGAGGGGAGGGGTGCACAGGAGAGACCCCCCCACACACATACACCACAAAAATTATCCAGCCCACAGGTCAAAGTGCTGAGGTTGCGAAATCCTGGAATCAAGTTATTATTATTATTATTTTAATTTTAAAAAGTGTTTCTCTGTAACTCTGCAGCTAGAATTTCTAGCAGCACAGGCAGGGAAAGATATGTGGGTTTGTATTTATTTTTGGAGGACAGGATTCAGAAACAAGAAGTCAGATGTTAAATATAAGGATAAAAATATATATTTTACTTGGGTAATTCCACCTCCTGGTGAGCACCTATGAAAATTTAAGAAAATGAAATGTATAGAGGCTAATCTGAGTTTTTAAAACGCTGGCCGGATAGGGAAAGTAGTCAGTAATATTACAACAACTATGTGTGGTGTCACATGGGTACTGGGCTTATCCGGGTGATCACTTCGGAGCTTATATAAACGTCTAGTCACTCTGTCGTCCACCTGAAACTGGTAGAACATTGTATGTCAACTGTACTTGGAAAAAGCTAAACAATTATTTTAAAATATGCCGCCCTGCTAGAATTCTCACGTGCTTGTAAGCCCCTGTCTCTGTAACCGTGGACCGAGCGCGACACGCGCATGCTCTCTGGGCAGTAGCTCCGGAGGCCCTGCCCATCTTTCCTGCAGGTGTGCGCGAGGCTCTGCCGGCTGGGGGCCCCGCCTGCACCTGGGGGCCCCCCGCCACGTGGCGATGGAGGCAAGCATCCCTCGTGCTCACCAGTGTGAGCCGGGCCGTGCCTATGCAGGCCCACGTGGGTGATTATTATTGCTGCCGTTCCTGTTGCCATCCCCGTCTCCTCCTCCTGCTTCACTGAGCCTCCGCGAACATTGCTTCAGTGGCTATGGCTGCCGGCCTAAGCACCCCGAAGGGCAGTGGCCCGGAACCACCTTGCACTCCGTGGGGCGCGGACTCAGGGCACGTGGGATGGCTCTTCTCTGCTCTGCACTGTCTGAGACCGTGCCTGGGGACAGTCGACGGCTAGAGAGGACAGCCGCTGAGGTCTGGAATGATCTGGAAGCGTCTTTTCTCACCCCTGGGCTGGGGTGACTCCAAGGAAAGGTCTGTCCACAGCAGCGCCTGCGCCCAGCCTCCCCGAGCGACTTGGGCTCCCTCACAGCATGGCGGCCCCGGCTGCTCGGCCTCTCATGGCCCAGTCTGGGGCGTCACGCGACTGGCTTCTGCCCTACTCGCTTGGTCAGAACGGTCCCAGGCACACCCAGGCTGAAGAGGAAGGATGACAGTCCCCGCTCCATGGAGAGGCATCAAAGGAACTTTGGGACCATGTGTTCAAGTGTCCCCACTGGCTAACTGGTGTGCATACACCCCGTTCAACCAGTTTTCTCATCACAGGATTTGCAAGCCCGAAGGCAGAGGCCTTGACCTGTCCAGCCAGAACCACGTGTCCTGGATGCGGAGCTAAATAGGTCCCGCTGGGCACGATCCTTCCAACTCCATTCAAGTCAGCCGCCCTTATGTATTTTTCAAGCAGACCCATCCGAGGACGCTCCTTCTGGGAGGAAGTGCCGAGTGTCGATCACATAATATATGATGTTGTGAGCAGGTGTCATGATATTATATGATAAAATATTATGAGCAGATGATATGCTATTTATTATGGGCAGGTGATATATGGCGCCATATTACGATTATGGATGGTGATGTATTGTGTATCCTGGCGTGCGCGGGAGATTATGTATTCAGACGCTCTGGCTCCGAGGCTCTGATTTAAGAACTCCCTTCCACTTGCCCACCTCTGGCTCTGCCCGTCAAACTCTCTTCTGCTGAGAGCGACAGGGGATCCAAACCCCTCAGTCCTTGGGACGAAGCCACGTGCGGATGTGGGGTTCCTGGGGATGTCAGGCCCATGGGCCCCCTTGCCCAGGGCTGGGGATGGGTTGTCTACAAAAAGCCGGTTCTCGGAGCTGCTGGTAGCAGAAATCATCCTGAGGCTGCAATGGCCGCGGGCCAATGGCTGATCCAGGGAATGTGAAGGAAACGACGAAAACACTCTGATCTTGAGACTAAATGATAAGGAACAAGAATGGAATCAAGAGGGGCCGGGAGAGAACAAGAGCAGGAATGCATCAGAGTTCACTCCACACCAGCAGGTGAAGAGCAGAGAGAATCCCCCACAGATGAGTGAAGGGTCCTCGCCAGGTTGGAGGGATGCCGGGCAGAGAGGAGTTTCTGTTTTGTTTCTTTTTTTATATCAATGTGCCTGTCACGTGCCTCTCCACTGGGGGCCTGGCCTGCAACCCAGGCCTGTGCCCCAACCGGGAATCGAACCAGCGACCCCTTGGTTCACAGGCCGGCTCTCAGTCCACTGAGCCACACCAGCCCGGGCCAGAGAGGAGTTTCAATGAGCAGCAGGTCTGAAAATGGAAGTATCCCCCAATCAATACAAATCCATTCTCTTCATATAAAATTCTAAATTAAGGTCTTGCATTTCTAGACGCGGAGCTGAAGCCCACCGGCGAGCACTCAATGGCCGAGGTAATCGGGTGAAGTGTCTTGGGAGGCGGGCCCGGAAGGCAGCCGGCCGGCCTCAGTTTCGATCCAGGTCCTGCCTTCCCCTTCCAGGCTGGGTGACCTGTGCCTCCCTTTACGGATCTCTGCAACGGTCCCCACGGCAGTTCCCGTCTCCCAGGGCAGGCGTGAGGGTTGCAGAGGGGCACAGTGCCTGGGGCAGCGCCTGGCATGAAGGAGGCACGTGATACACACCCAATTGCTGTGCTACTACCAGCGAACCTATTCGGCAATGAAAACGCCCCTCTCCTTAAAGACAGTTCCTTGTCTGAAGTAGCTGAAATGGGCCCCCAGAGGTGTTTCCTCAACACCGGAATGGTGCCCAGCACCCTGCTCTTGTGGCTGGAGTGGAGGTGGGTCCCCACCAGCTGGAGGTGGCATTGTCACAAATGGTGGGCTGAGCGGAGATTCCGGTGCCTTCCGTGTAAATAAAACATTTAAAGGCTGTACATTCATGAAGCTTTTTTTTTAAAAAAAAAAATAACCTAAGAGCTAGGTACTTAAGCTCAGAAGAGAGGGCTCACTTACTGGTTCTTACTAAAGTAGACATGACTGCCTTTGGTGACCCAGAATAAGGATCCAAAAGCCTTGTCCCTTTTCATCCCCAAGCTCTTTTTGTCCCCTATCCTTTGGTGCACAACTTCATAGGGACTTGTCCTTCCTCTAAAACAGGGTTGCCTACTCTTGAGTCAGGTAGTTCTCTGTTGTGGGCGGTGTCCTGTACATTATAGGATGCTTAGCAGCATCCTTGCCCCTACCCACTAGCTGCCAGTAGTGCTGTCTTCCTTAGTTGTGACAATCAAAATGTCTCCAGATTTTGTCAAATGCTTCCCCGCTGCCCTGTGGTGATCGGGAGGCAAAAATCTCTTGCAGTGAAGAATTATTGATCTAAAGACTCTCAAGGTCCTTCGGATCCCCAGCTGTCATCCTTATGGGGACTAACAGGTGCTCTTTCTTTGGGAGCCGAGGCAGCATTCCCGAGGGCTGGTCAAAGGAGGGGCGGATCCATAGGCTAGGTTATCGCCCCAGCCCCTGGAGTGGGAGGCTCTGAACACAGTGTTCTCCGTCTTTGACGGATCAATTATACAGCAAAGAAAACACAGAGGATCTGAACAACACAATTAGTGAAGGTAAATGAGGAGAGGCAGGAAGCGCGGGGAGGGAGGGTAGACGCTGGAGCAGCGTGGGCTCGAATCCTGGCTCCACCATCATTGCTAGTTAGCTTCGCGGGGCTGAGCTCCCCGGTCCATCGAGCAGGGATACTGATGCTACCGACCTCTCTGGCAGTCGAGATGCTGCACATCCAGGAGCATCCAACCCGCATCCGGTGGGCCGCACGCGGTCCAGGATGGCCATGGATGCGGCCCGACACAAAATTGTACATTTACTTAAAACTCTTTTTTTTTGCTCCTCAGTTTTTGTGTTTGTATATTTAATGTGTGGCCCAGAGGTGCCAAGAGGTTGGGCACACCTGGTACTGTAGTGCCTGGCCTGCCTAGGTGCCCAGCCCTAAGAAGCTATTGTCACAGTTTTACCTACACGTGTGTAAACCTCCGCATCCTACAGACAGTTGCACTGTAGAACCATTTGTGTCACTTTATTTTACGACCGCCTTCCCACCAGACCCGTGTTGGACGTAGGGCCGTATCTTCTCTGCTAGCACAGAGCGTGGCCCATAGTTGCCGGCCCGTGTTTGCCAGGTGATTGCTATGATCGGATACATTTTCAGGTGTTTCCTATACCCCGGGGGAGCTCAGATCCTGCAGGCAGTTGGGTTTCCACCCCAGTTCAGGGCAGTGCGGGGGTGGGTGTTCACGGTGATAACGCACGGTGATAACACCACCCTTGTGAGCCCTCGCTTCGTGCCAGGCTCGGTACTTGCATCGGTTATCTGTGGCTGCGTAACCAGTGAGCTCAGTGGTTTCGATCAACACACACGTGTGATCTGCTAGTTCCAGGGGCGGGGTCTGAGTGTGGCTGAGTGGGAAGCCTGCAAGCCAGGTGCCCGTGTGTGCTGAGGTCTCCCCTGGAGACCGACTGGAAGGAGATCTATCTGCTTCCGAGCTCACGTACATGGCGGTTGGCAGGAGCGCCTCATTGGCGCTGCCCACAGTTCCCAGCCACGTGGGCCTCTCCTAGGGCAGCTCGCCACATGGCAGCTGACGTCACCAGAACCAGCAAGGGAGCAAGTTGGCTGGGAGAACGGAAATTACAGTCTTAGGTTATATCATCGCAGAAGCGACATCTGCCACAGCATCTTTATGAGCATCAGCTCGTTAAGTGCTCACCACGACCCCACAGACAGGTCTTATTTCTGTCCCCATTTTACAGATAAGGAAAGGAGGAAGTTGTGGGTGTCACAATAGCATGGTGGCTCAGTCAGTAGTGACCCAAGGGGACCGTGTTGCAACTGTGTAACCAATGCTCAGTTAATGAACTTGGGTGAATGTGTTGCTACTCATTCTACATTTAGAACGGATCTTTACTGTACTGTTAACCAAGACAAATACATTTGCAATGGCATTACACGTGATTTGTTAATTAATCCCATTATATGTTTGTTTTAAGCACACAGAAGTATCACCTATAAAACAACACACAGAGAACAGAAGGCTAGAGGCTAAGGCTGGCCTTGGGTAGGTCCAGGGCTGGTCATCCTTCAGTGACGGTGTCAAGGGCAGGGATCAAGGCGTACCTTTCTGGAACCTTCCCAGTACTCTGTTTATCTCACTCAAAGACCAGACTCTCATCCCAGCCTCTCAAACTCTCCGTTCTGGGGAGCCAGACACCAGCACCCAATTCCCCTGTGGACCCAAGAGCATCCTGGGAAATCCAAAGACCGGGGCATTTCCGAGGAGCTTCGTTGTTACTGTTGCTGTTTTTTCAAATGGGGCATAAGGAATGTCGTACAAATGACACGATTAGCGTGGAATGCAGCCTTAGCCCCCCCCAACAACAAAAGAGAAAAAGAGGAAGTGCAACAGCCTGCTGAAGAACAAATTCATTTAGCAAATAATTTAGAATCTCGTAATGAATTTCTTAGTTTTCTGAAAAACCCCAAAATTGTGAACGGTGTTTCAAAGATCTCGTCGCCGTGCCTAACGAGGAGGGGTTTGCATAACAGCAGCGCGGCCCTTTGCAAGAGCAATACGTCCCTCTCGTGTGGAAAGAGGGGGATGAATTCTCTGTGGTGTCTCGTTTGTTGATGTGGGGTTTTGAAAGTGTCACCCCTAATACGTTCTTGGACGTGAGCCAGATCGTGCGATGTTTGGCAGGCGTGTGGTGCCGGCAGGGAGGGGGAGGTTTGGCGAAAGGCTGGAATTCATTCTTTCTGTAACTCTTGGCTGATGTGGCCTGAGTCTTAGTTTCTCAACGGGGCCCATATTCAGACAATGTGCTAGATCACAGCCTGGGTATGAGTTGAGGTTCTGGGGGTGTGGAGGGCTGATGGCCTTGGTGGGTCTAGAGGGGATCATTCCTTCAGCAGTGGTGTGTGAGGGACAGGGTCGATTTAGGAGCAAGCCTGAATTCTCCTACCATGCGGCCACTGGGAAAGGGCCAACTGCATTGTATCGGTCAGGATGGGCTAGGTCATGCTGCTGTAACAAATAGTCCCACAAGCTCATGGTTTAAAACAACAAAGGTGCATTTCTCACTCATCCCACCTGTTCAGGGCAGGTCAGCAGGTGCACTGCTACTTGCTGAGGTCACTCGGGGACCCCACTGGGGGAGCAGTCCCCAGTTTATGACACCGCCATCTCGCCATATGTTTCCACAATCCACACAGCAGGGGAGGAGAACAGTGGGGACTCAGCACCAGCAATTAAATACTTTGGCCAGGAAGCAATGCTCATATTTAATTGGTCAAAATGATCACATGACCACAGTTAATTTCAAGGGGAAGAGAATTTGTAACTGCCCTGAACTTGGAAGTAGAGACCTGGATATTGATGAACGTTAATGATGTCTGCCACATGGATCTTGGCATGTTGGTGGCGGGGGATCAGAGATTTTCGGGACCTGAGAAGTTGGGTGCCCAAGAGTGGCTTCCCTTCAGATGTGAAATTTACCAGTCATGATTAGCGGCCACATTCGCACCACCGTCTTTATTGTTCACATACTTATTTACGTTCTACAAAGGGTATCCACGAACATCTCGCTCCATCTTTTCAATAACTGCAGGAACCAGCGTTTTCTTCGTGTCATTCACCAGGTACCGGGCACTTTGCATAGGCTGTCTCACCGAATCCTATAGGAATGTCCGTGTCACAGGCAGACCAGCGGAGGCTCAGAGAGGTTAAGCGGCTTGCCTGAGGTTGCACCGCTACCAGGTGGCTGAGTTAGGCTTTGAACCGAGGCAACAAGCAGCCATGCTTCCAACTCCGACCACACTTTTCTCTTAGGGAGAGAAAAAGGGAGCTTAAAGATGACCGACGTGACCGATTATGTGAACGTGAACCCTGCAGCTCGCCAGAAGAATTCTGATGTGGACGACCCAGTAGACCCAGTGACTGCTGTGGGCGAAACCCTAGCTTCCCAGCCCCCTACCGTCTTCCCGCTCCCTCGGACGCATCTTGGTCTGCCGCTGGGGCAGCGGCCGGTGGGGCGGGCTTGGGCTGGTTTTCCGGGTGCTGTGTGGCGGGGAGGGGGAAGAGGTCCGGCAAGGATGTTGAGCAGCCCTGACCTCAGAGAAGCTGCGGCCAGAGGGTCTTCCCTCTGAGGGTCCAGAGGTGGGAGGGGGCTGCTTGGCGAGCTCGTCTAGGCCAGAGGTAAAGCCCCATCTGCCTCTCCGCGGCCTCGGCCCCATCTGTTTCCCTGCTGTCTCCAGAGGCCGCTGACCGGCCCCTTTCACCAGCACTTAGAGAAAGGAGTTTGGAGACGTGCTTGTGTCGGTGAGCCTCCCCTTGTTCCCCCCGCCCCCTCAACAACCCTGAATCAGAAGGAAACACTCAGGGCAGCACTGTTCCATAGAACTTGCTACGGTGGTGCAAGCATGCCCTTGTGCTGTTCGCCGCCGTCGCCGCCAGCCATGGGCACCTGTGGACCTCCTGGAATGTGGCTGGGGGGACTGAAGAACCGAAGTTCTCACGTTATTAAATTTAAATGGATTTAAACATAAAATAGCCACGCGTGGCCACGGTCACCATACTGGCCAATGTGGCTTTAGGACCGCGCTTCCCAAAGCGCAGGGCGCACCCTGACGCAGGTCCCAGATGCATCACCTGGTGGGAAATGCTTCCCCGTTTCTCCCGTCCTCCCCCCCGGCCCTGGGGCTCCTCCAGCAGGGAGCCAGTCCCCGTCAGTGCTGGCGGGTCTCGCACGTGTTCCTGATGACGCCTCCCTTTTCCATGCGGAGGCGTCAGAAAGACCTGGGAGCTTCGGCCGGCGCAGGCATCTGGGGAGCATTGGATTCAGTTCTGTGTTTGTGGTTGTTATTCGTATTTGTTCGTGTGGTCGGCCCCCGCGTGGGGCAAGGGAGACTGGTTTTCCACTCGTGTTCATTGGCGTAGAGTTTCATTTTAAAATAAATATTTAAAACAAACAACCCCTCCTCCCCGAGGGCAACAGCATGGTGAATATAATTAATAGCATTGTGTTGCATACTTGAAAGTTGCTATAAGAGATCTTCAATGCTAATTACGTGGGGTGAAGGATCTGTTAACTAACCTTTCGTAGTAAACATCTCATAATATTTACACGTGTTAAATCATCACGCTGTACACCTTCAACTTCCAGGATATTGTGTGTCAATTGTACCTCCATACCTCTGAGAGAAAGAATAACGAGAGACCTACGGATACAATGAAAAAAAATTGTGTTCATGCATTTAAATTCCATACAGTATTAAAAACTAATTAGCACCAACCTAAAGAAATCTCAACATTCCAATTCTGAACAAAAGACTCGGCGAGGCCCATGAACTGCAGTCGGAAAAATCTCCTTTATGGCCGAGCACAGGCACCATTGCGTCTGCTGGAGGGTCACGTGCGCTGTGGTCACGTAAGGAGACCGGGGGGAGGGTGTCTCACATGCGGTGACATTTCTGGGGGAGCAGCGGGGTGGGGCTACGATACAGAACAGAGCGACTGAGTGTCCAGAACTCTTCACGGGCATGTTTTAAGTTAGCTTGGAGGTACCTCTTCTTAGACTTTTAAAAACTGTGCGTAGAAGATGCTACATATTCTCATTGATCATTTTATGTTTGTTGGGGATAAGCCAATAAAGATTTCAAATTTTAAAAAAATGAGTTCATTTGGATACAAATATCGCGGCCCTGGCGGAAGCATGTTCCCATACGCCAGAAGGTTGCGGGTGTGATCCCCGGTCAGGGCGCGCGTCTGGGTTGCGGGTTCAGCGCCGTGTAGGGGCGCGCGTGGGAGGACACGATGGACGCTTCCCCCTACATCTATGTTTCTTCTCTCTCCCCGCCCCCCACACTTCCTCTCCAGGCATCCTTGGGAGAGGATTAAAAAAATTTATATATATATATATATTCATTCCATGGAACAGTGAATGCAGGGCGCATAGATTTGAGAAAGGATCGTGCGATGGTGGTGCTTTCATAGTCCAATTTCTTCTTCAGCCAATATATATATATATATTTTAAAATAATTTTTTCTTTAGCACCGACTAGATTGATGGAAAATTGCACAGGTAGTGGAATCCCCGCGGGTCCTTCGCCCAGCCCCCCGATGTGCGCTCACCCTGCGAAACCGTGGCGGGCGTGCCGGAACTAAGACGGTTGTGTTGGCGGAGTGTTACCAACTGAACTCGGGACTTTATTTGGATTTCACCGGTGTTTCCACCAACATGCTTTCCCCAGCTCCGGGTCCCATGCAGAGTGTGACTTTGCGACCCGCTGAGCCAGTCTCTCGGGTTCCGGGCCCGTCCGGGGAGGAGGCGGTGGCCAGAGACTTGCCAGCAGCACGCGCCTGCAGCCCCACCCTGAACGAGGTCCTGGACGACGCGAGTTCAGGACTCTCAAACGCAGAAATGAAAATGTTGCCGTTTTTGTGTTTGTTTGTTTTTAAACCCCAGGAACTACAACCTGATGCCATAACTGCCTCATTCTGACCCAGGCTTACTGTTTCTGTTGGGTTTCCTTTCTTTCTGTTCTTTCTAGTTTGGAATCTGTGCATGTCCCGGGCCCCAAGTACGGTGCTCTGCATTTCTATTCTCCTTTCACGTGGTTCTGGGAGGTTCGGCTAAGGGCTCTAAGGGGAAGCCCTGGAGCCGTGTGACTGCAGCAGGGAGAGAGAGAGCCTCACGGGAAGGGCCAGTCCGGAGGGAGGCCTCTGGGGGGACTTGAGTGGTGCCCTGGACATTGGTAGGTTCTGGATTAGAAGACAAAAAACGGTTTCCCCTTGGGGTGAGGGAGGGTCCTGGGAACATCTCTGTTTCATGCAGTACTTCGTTCCCACCAGACGGTCATTCTCGTACCTTGGCTTGCATGCCACCAGTAACGGGGAGCTCCCCCCTTCCCAAGGCAACTCCTGGCATCTCTGGGCAACTCTGATTAGGATGCATAGGCTTCTCCTTGTCTCCCTGCGTCACTTCCTCACAGGCTTTCTTCCAAGTGACAGCCTTGTCAAGGTCGTAGTATGTCCTCCAAGAGTCTTTCCATTTCTCACGAAGGTTTCGTGTCTTGGTTGCTCTTGGGCAGAACAAGCTCCGCTGGCGGTCTCTTCCTCCTGGCGAGCCACCCACGGCGAGACACACTTCTGTGGCTGTGGAGCTTCCCGGGTCACAGTGGTCTAGAGCGGTTTTGCCTCTGGGGGACATCGGGCAGTGTCTGGAGACATTTTTGACAGTCACAGTGGGCAGGCGGGTGCACACTCCTGGTGTTCGGTGAGCAGAGGCCAAGGATGACGCCAAGCAGCCCACAAGGACCAAGGAGCCATCCAGCCCCGATGCCAACAGAGCCGTGGCTGAGAGACCCCGGGACGGAGGGTTCCCCTCGCCTCCCCTGCGCTTCCTCCCCTGTGCTTCTGGGATGTCGCCTCTGATGGCATGAGCCTCCCAGTCCACTGATTCGGTGTAAAAGCGGACCGTCAGCTAGTAGCCTTCTCGTCCTTTCCTCCCATGGACCGGGTCTACAGAACAGCTTCTCCACCCCAAAGCCGAGCACACCAGGGAGGAGAGAGGCTTGCTCAGGGTCCGGCATGCTCCCCCAGAGGGTCTGCCCACTCCGCTCTGTCTGCGCCGCCCCTGTTCCCTGTCGCCAGCACCCCGTCTCCGGCCTGAAGGACCAGCACAGCGTTGGTGGCGAATGAGCATCTAGCACTTAAACACCCTCTGGGGTGTATCCCGGTTGTTTTCGTGCAGAGGCGATTTGAAGCCTTTTCACCGACCCCGAGGTGGGTGTTGCTGTTGTGTCTGTTTTCCAGAGGAGGAGACCCAGGCTGCGAGTCATCGGCACTTGCCCCGGAGGACAGGACTGGGGAGCAGAGACCGGGGGTCTGTGCTCTCTACGCCACGCGACCTCACGGCTCCCTCTGTCCTCTGCTGAGGCCCCTGCGGGACGTGCTCTCCAGCTGGCACCAAAGCCGTCTTGTGAAAATGTGGATGGGGTCCCGCTTATGTCACTTCCCTGCGTAAAACCCTCCAGCGGCTGCTTGTGCGCTTCCGATCTCATAAAGCTCCTGCCACAGGCCGCACCCGCTCTCCGAGGTGACCTCCTGAGGTGCCCCTCAGCACCTCCTGCCCATCTCCTCCTCCCGGCATCTCTGCGCTTGCTGGTCCCTCTGCCTGGAGACCCTTCCCCATGCCCTGATCTTCCCAAACCTGGCTCCTTCTCAGCCTTCAGGTTATACCATGGGGACACCTCCTTGGGGATGCCCACCCTGATTTCTTCTTGCTGACCTTCCACCTCAGTCTTTACCCCTTGTTAGCTCGGTCGCTGCTCCCTACACCCTGTGCGTGTCCCTTATCTCAGTGTCACAATCTGCCACCGCTGTGTTTGGTGATGGACTTCCTTGCTTGTGGCTGTGACCTCGGAGAGAGGAGGGAGCTCGCTCAGCGCCGTGACTGATCCCCAGCACGGCAGGTAGTTCAAGAGAAGAGAGAGAGCGGCAGCCGTGGCTGTTTCTGACTCCCATTGTACAGATTGGAAAACAGAGGCCCGTGGAGGTCGAGGAACTCCCCCGATCACACCTGTGTTGTGTGCAGCTGTGTGTCGTAGGGTGCGGGCTGTGGGCCCAGGAGGGACCTGAATTGGGTCCCCAAACGTCACCCTGGACGCCAGATTGCCTCACCCAGAATATCCCGCCTTTACCTGACATCCCAACCCGCCGGAAAAGCCAAGGCTGGGAGGAGACTGGGGGCCAAGCGGACGGTGTGCGGAGCAAGGGAGAATTAAGCAAGGGCACGAGAAAGAAAGGCCAGAGCTGGGCACGGGGACGGAAGGAGGGGATGCGGAGCGGGGGAGATTTTTCCCATCAATTAACACAGGCTTCATAGAAACGGAAAGTGTTCCTGGCAGTCTTGCCCTCTTAATACATCATATCTCTAATCCCTGGTGCCCTCTGACCTTACCCATAATCCCTCCTCTTTTGTGCGGTCGCCTAAAACCTTCCTACCCCAGACCAGGCGTTAGGTCCCTGGTGGGGTCGGAGCAGAAGAGAGCCGGTGGCCGGGAGCGGGGTGGGGGCAGGGGAAGGGGAGGGGGAGGGGGGAAGAATACATTCCCCCAAGTGTTTGACCAACAAAATCTAGCTAAATTCCCCAGCCCGCGTGGTAAACTGTGCTTCTGAAAGGCTCAGAAGCCTCGCCCCGTCCCTTTGGAGCCTCCCCAGCCCCCCTCCCCTCCCCTCCCGGCTCCCCTGCCGTGGCTGAGACACAAAGCTGGGCCCTGGATTATCTTAATTTCCATATGGAGAGCTGTGTAAGCCAGTTCAATGCATGGCCAGTCATTTTGTTCACAACTTTGCAGCAAGCAGGAGCAAAACCGCTGGGAAATTAGCCATTCATCCCACCTCACCTTGTGTATGCATGCACAGATCCGTAAACACAGAGGCACGGGAAACCGGGGCGCCTTTGTTAATGCCTGCATCGGGCCGGGCTGCGCGCAGGGGCCGCCTCCCCGGACGTCCGTCCGCGGCGACTCTTGATTTCAAATGGAAGAAAAAAGTGTGTGTGTGTGTGTGTGTGTGTGTGTGTGTGTGTTTGCATTTGCTTTGAAGCAGCCTCGGGGCAGGAAGGCTTATGCATGTCTGTTGCATTTGTGTTTCCCTGGGACCCGGCAGCCACGAGGAGTCTCACAGTCAGCCTGGGTCTGGCTTTCACACGGCCAGGCGGCCTCCTGTCCTGCCCACTCGCGCACACGCCTTCGCCACCCCACCTACGAGGTCTCCCCGACCCACACGCTCTGCCTCTCCCCTCCTCCCCTCCTCCCACCAGTGAAACCTCTGGCTCGGGCCCTGCCTTTGGCAGCAGCGCCTCCAGGCCGGCCTCTCCCTCACAGCCCTGCAGGGTCTCCACCACCCCCCTCGGTCCTCTGCCCTGTTCGCGCCCTGGCATTCTCCCAGCTGGCGCACATCCGGGAGGGCTTCCCCGGTCAGCCAGCCCCCCCTGCTGTCTCCAAGGTTCCCTGCACCTCCGTGGGCCCCTCCTGCCCCACAGGAGCCCAGGACACAGAGGCGGGGCTCCTGGTCCCTGGGGTCTCTCTCTGGGCAGGGCCCCAGTGTCCCACGATCAAACTTGGGGCCAGGAAGGGAAGAGAAAAGAGAGCAACAGGGTTTCCGGGGGGCGCTGGAGAGAAAAGGGGGGTCGGCTAAAGAAACCAGTTGCCCAGAGAGACTGCCCCTGGCAAGGCTTCCGGGAGGTTCAGAGAGGCCCTGACCGAGGGGGGAGGAGGGACCGACGGGAGGACGGGTGTCTCGGTGCGTCTCCCGGGTATGTGGAGTCAGCCCTTCACAGAGGGTGCAACTCGATGTCATGGGTCAGGAGAGGCAGTGTGGCTTCCCCGGGACCCATCATCGGTCAGCTGGGTCCAGACAGGGGAGCGAGGCTGGCGGCGGGCTCCACAGTGCCCTGCGTCCGTCCCAACGTCCAGAGTCAGTGCCGAGCAAATGGTCACAACGGAAGTCACCGTCACCGCAATGCCTGGTGTCCAGCTGGGGCTTAAACGTGGAGGGTGACCACTGCTGTGGCCCTGAGTGTTGTGACGGCTACCCTGCCACACCCGGCACACCCGTCACACTTCCGTCGTCTGGGCCTGGAGCACAGGTGTGCTTCATAAATGACATCGGACATCAGGATTCCCCCAGAACCCCGGGACCGTGGCCGGCGCAGGAAAATGCCCTCACGCAGGGACGAAAGACTCTGATAGGGGCAGTTTGGCCAGGAAAACATCCCGGGGAGGGGCGCAACTCCGCGGGGCCCTGCCGGATGCAGGGGGGCTGGTTGGCAAGGGGATGTGGGCAATCTCACTGGGGTGTGTGACCTGGGGAACAGGACAGGTGCGGCCACCAGGAGGAGGGAAGAGACTTCCGCTGTGGCTGGGGAGGGAAGATCTGCCCCAGCCCTCTGGGGAGACCCCCGGGAAGAAAGGCCCCTGCTTTTTTGCCGTGACTGAGAGAGAGAGAACTTGGGCCCCGGAATCAGAGACCCGCCAGCGACTTCCCGTCTCTGAGCTTCAGTTTCCCCGCCTGTAAAACGTGTGACCCCGGGACCTCTCAGGAAGGTGATGGAAAGAGATGACGAGACATGGTGCGTGGAAGGCAGGGGTGTCAAACTCATGTTCACCAGGGGCCCCCTCAGCCTCGTGGTTGCCTTCAAAGGGCCGAATGTTGAGCTCCTTGCCCCTAGTTAAGGAGCAGTTACATTTATACAGTCTTAACATTACATTCGGCCCTTTGAAAGGCAACCTCGAGGCTGATGGGGCCGCCCCGACCCCGTGAAAACACGTCAGACACCCCTGGAAGGTGTGTGCACAGCGTCCGAAGCCAGGAAGTCACTGTGATACTGACCAGCTGACTCAACTGCCCTGAGAACATCCCCTTTCAGCACCTCTGTGCAGACTGCTACGCCGAGAGCTGGAACCTCCCTTTCCCGGGCACAGGCTGGGTATCAAGCTGATTTGCAAACCCCATTTCTGTTCGTTCCCCACCTCGCTCCTTCCCTCTGTCCTCTCCCCCACCTCCCCCACCCCACCCCAGCCTTTGCACACGCTGCTGGAACACTGTCCCCTCTCCTCTCTTTGGTTGGCTTTGTCCCTGAGGTCCAGCTTGGACACCAGCTCCAGTGGGAAGCCTTCCTGGCCCCGCAAGCTGAGCGGCCCCAGGGCCTCCTGGGAGCCCCCGCAGCCCCCTAGGCTTTGCCTGCGCCACAGCTGTCTCCCTGACTGTGAGTAATCTAAGGCCAGGGAGCACCTGCCGGGGTCTGGCACACAGTAGGTACTCAATAAAAAAAGTATCCAGATGGGCAACGGATCCCTGGGGTGCATTTTAAGATTTCTATACCTGCTTCTGCAGAGCCCCCGTGGTGAGCTCAGATTAGGGGCCAGAATATCTTGGTTCTCTCTTCTTCTGAGTCTCCTCCAGCTCCACAAGGTGCTCGGGAGTCCCCTGCCCGACTGAGGCATTGTCCCCAAGGGTCCCCATTCAACCCTTCCTCCTCCTGCCCCTCCTCTTCTTCCTCCAGAAAGCCTGCAGCCTGGGGTGCCCTGTTCATTGAGTCTGGGATTTTCCGCCAGTGACTTAACCTCCTGGTGCCTTGGTGTTCTCGCCTGTACAATGGGGATAAGGACATCGACCTCTGAGGACTGCTGAGGGAGCAACTGAGTTGAACTGTTTAGCAGAGAGAAGGGCTCCCAGCAAAGCCAGTTACTTCAGAAAGCCACCTGTGTGTAGCTCTTGCAGAACTTAGCCCAAAGCCTGGCATGCAGTAGGTGCTCAATGAATGCCCCAAGAATGCACAAGGAGGAATGCTATTTTGCTAGCTGGATGATCTCAGGCAAGGCTCCAAGCTTCAATGTCTGCATCTGGCAAATGGGAATAATAACAATACCCCTTTGCTTAGGCTTGTTTTTTGGGGGGGTGGGCAGTATCTGGCATAATGGAAATAAAACGCTGGGCCCCCATAGGACCAGGATGAGTAGCCATGTGGAATAGGTAACGTCATGATCTGTCCTAAGCGCCAGACCCTCCCGCAGGCGTTGGTCCACCCAGCAGCACCACGGTGCAGGAACTGTCACCGTCACGGACGAGGAAGCTGAGGCACAGAGGGGCAGCGACTGGACCAAAGTCACTCAGCCTGAGTGGCGGAGCTGGGAGGCGACCCAGGCATTCACCACGCTTTTGCCTAGCGCAGTAAACATTCCTCTCCGCTCTGCCCACCTTTCCCCACGAGACCACGACTCCAGGGCGGAGGAGGGGCGGAGGCCGGGACACGGCTCTTGTGATAACTGTATGGTCCATGTCTAGAACGTGGCCCTGCAGGTCCTGGGCCAGCGTCCTGGGTCTCAGACGCGCCCAGCTCTTCACTGTCCCACACAGGCAGGACCTGCGTCTAAGGCCTGCTGTTTAAGACCACAGGCTTTGGGACAGGCAGACCTGGTTTCGGGCCCCAGCTATCCCTCTACTGTGCTGTGTGACCTTGGGCAGATGACTTCCCCTCTCTGAGCCTCAGCTTCACATCTATAAAACAGTGGAGTAAGCCACCCTCCCTGATAGAGCCTCAGTGTAGATTCAATGAGCTAGAGCTGGGAGGCTCTTAGCATGTGCCAAGAGCCAGCAACCCGTGGCCTTCTGGCCGGAGAGAGAGAGAGACCGGGGTCACCTCACCCCGGGCCATGGTCCTCCTCGTGCAGGGGCCGGGGAGAGAGATTCCAAGAGTGGCCTGGCGGGCTTTGTGGCCGCCGCCCGCGCAGTGTCAGGCGGCGGGTGATGGATCGGCTCGGACACACTCCACAATAGCTCGCAGACACTCTATTACCCGGTGATTGTCTGCCCAGCAGCCCCTCTCGGGCCGCGCTGCCACAGATAATGGCCCAGAACAAAGATGGCAGCTGCTTTGTAGGGGAACAGATTTGTGGCAAGTTGAGATAAAATAAAGAGGAAGGAGAGAGGGGAGAGGAGACGGTGGGGGGGGGTAGTGGGGGGGGAGCCCGGGGTGGTGCTCCCAGCGAACATAAAAGGAAGAAAGAGGGAGCGAGGGGGAGAGAACGGAGGGCGAGAAGCCAAGATGTCTCGGGGAGGGCCGTGCGGTGGGGCGCGGGCCGTGAAAGGGAACCGGGGGGCTGGCTTTGTCCGGCCGTGATGACGATAATGAGGGTGATAATAATAATGAGGATAATGTGCCGCGAGCTCCTGGTGGTGTCCGTGGAAAGTGCCCCAGTCGCTGAGGCCAAACCGATCCTCTTCATGTCCATCTTTACGCTCGCGCAGCGGTGGCTCCGGCCCTCCCCGGGCGGGGGGGGGGGGGGGCTCCGGTGGAGGTGCCCAGCCCAGCGAGGTGGTCCGGTTTCCAGCCTGCCACCCAGATCCTAGGCTTAAACAAGGCTGAAAAATGGGGCAGGGTGGGGCAGACGGAGGGGTGCTCATCCAGCAGGGGGGGCGTAGCTCCTTTGAAAGAGCCCCCCAAGTCCCCCTGCTCGCCACTCGGTGACTTCAGTGGACATCTCACTGGCACGCCCCACTGCAGAGAAAGCCAGGAGATGCCTTCTCTCCTGTGAGCCCGCTGCTGCTCAGAGTAAAAGGCAGGAGCCTCAGTGAGGGAGGTGGGGATTGGATGCAGGGTGGGGGAGTAGCTGTCTCCACCACAGGTGCCTTGGGGTGTGCATTTCATGGGTGTTGGTTAGGCACCTTGACCCACAGCGGCCGGCCGAGGCGATGCCTCACCCAGAAAGGGGGCAGCGTGACCCCCACTCTGCAGACCAGGCGGCTAAGGCCTAGAGAGCTGAGGCGACTGCCAAGGCCACACGGGAGGGCCAGCCCTCGGCCCCAGGGCAGTCCCATGCCCACGTCCATTCTCATGAACACAGCGCAGTCCGCATTTCTGCTGGATTTCTCTTCCTTCCCCCAGAATCTCTGAATGGGGCCATCTTCTAACTATTTGGGGCCGGAACATGGATTTTATGATTTCAGGAGGGAGGAGGGTTAGGGCAAGCTTCGAGGAGGCATGGACCGAGAGCAGACTGGGGGCGACAATGGGGAGAACAGCAACAGTGATACCCGCCAGTCATTTCTGGTTAACATCTCAGCTGGAGCTTGCAGCTGCCTGGGAGTGAGGGAGTGAGGGAGTGAGTGAGGGCAGTTATTAGCAGCTTCGTGGAGCAGGTGGGGAACCAGGTGCTGTCACCCCAAAGCTGAAGAGACCGACCAGTCAGGCCTGACTACTCAGGCTAGATGAGGTCCTCTGCCTAGAAGGCCCTGCTGTACCACACTCTCCTCCTTCTTCAAGGCCTGGTGGGATGTCCCCTCCTCCAGGAAGCCCTCCCTGCTTTCTCCCAGGCTTGTCCGTACCTGGGAGAGCACTGGCCCTGCAGAAGGGCTGTGAGTGCCTGGATGGTGGGGATTAGGTCCCATTTCCCTTGTGCTGCCCCTCCCCTGCCCAGCTGACACCGCCCTGGACTCGCAGGGCTGGGCTAGGATGCCTGTACTATTGTGGGCTAGGGACATGGGCCACTGTAGCAGGTGACCTTAGGAAAGATCACTGCACACTCTCCGAGCCTCGGTTTCCTCATCTGTCAGCTGAGGGTAACAGTCATACCTATACCTCGATTGTGAGGATGAGGCCAGGGGACAAAGGCTGAGAGCAGCACGGAGCTGGCACGTAGTACGTGCTCAATGCACATTCCTTCTGCAGCAACACAGGGACAAAGCCAACCCTGCCTCTCGGGGCTGAACAAACAAGGTGCCCTGAATAGTCTGGGCACTCGGAGCAGGGCCAGACACAGTGTTGCTGGCAGTCTTGCCCTCTCACTGCATCCTGTCGGCTCTAACCCCCAGCACCCCCGACCTTACCCATCATGCCTCCTCTTTTGTGCCGTTGCCTCAGCCTCTCCCTATGTTAGACCAAGTGTTATGTCCCTGGTGGGGTCTGAGCAGAAGAGAGACGGTGGCAGGGAGCAGGGTGGGGACAGGGGACAGGAAGAAGACATTCCCCCCAAGTGTTTGACCAGTGCACTCGAAAGCTAAACTCTGCAGCCCGCATGGTGAGCTGCTCTGGAAGGCGTGGGGTCTGTGAAGCGCAAGGGTTTGGGTCCACACCGAACAGCCACCGCGGGCTTGTCCCCTCCAGACCCAGGCTTCCATGCCTCGGCCTGTCGCTAATCCTCGCGCCCCCCAGGCTGGCACTTAGACGCTGGAACACACGCCACTCATTTGTGGCACTCTTAACCAGGCAAGCTCGAGCCGTGGCTGCCTCAGCGCCCCCTATGCTCGGGGGGGGGGGGCGGGGGGCGCAGAGTCTGAGGCAGCACCGTGCCGGGCAGAACGAGGGCGGGAGGCGCACGCATCACCCCACACGTCCCAGGGCCCACATTGCAAAGCGGAGAAGGGAACAGGTGGAATTCATTGTAATCACAGGCTTGGTTTAACCCAACACAGCCCAGATGTTTTCATTTCGACCTGCCTTCGACGTGGAGGTATCTGTAACGAGATATTTTACATTCGCGGGTGTGTGTGTGTGTGTGTGTGTGTGTGTGTGTGCGTGTGTGTGCGTGTGTGTGTTCCCTCCCTACCAAGTCTTCAAGACCCGGCGCCTTTCGCGTTTACTGCGCATGGCAGTTGGGACTCGGCGCCTGCCGGGCGCTCGGCGGACGGCGCCTGCCGTGCTGGGCGGCGCGGTTCGGAGAGCGGTGCTGTTTGCACCTGCTCGTGAACCAAACAATTTTGCACTTTTTTAAAATTTAATTTTTTTAAAGGAAAGCAGGTGCAGTCCTTCTCTCTCTATAAATAGATTCTCCAGCCCCCTTTCTCTCTATATTTAATTATATATGTGTGTATATATATATATATAATCTATATTTGTATATAGATACACACACATATGCATAAGCTGTTGAACCAGAACATTCTTTGAACTGATCCTGAATGGCTGGGCGATTCTTTTTTTTTTTGGTCTGGAGCATCGGGGCTGCTGGGCCACATTGAAGAGAAATTGGGGTGTCCTTGTCCCCCCGGGGCCAGAGCTCAGCGCCTGTCTCCTCTCTGAAGAAAGAGATATATAACGCCGAATGCTGTGAAATTTGCCGCTGTGAGAACAGCTAATTTTTCACACCCAGACGCACTGGCTGGGTTTGTTAAAGCCCAAGATAATCAAATAATCATTATAACTCATCTTCGCCCCTCCTGTCTCTCGCTCTTTGTACCATTAATGTCCCAGTGGGGAGCAGCTCTGGTGAGTTCAGACCTAGCCTATTTAGATAACCTTCCGGTTGGTCTTCTGAGAGCAAAATCTCCCTCCTGGAGTATCTTACAACAAATGAACCAATCCTCTCTAATCTTCTTATCGCTGTCGCCTCTGCTCCCGGCCTGGTTATCTCTCGGGCTTGCAAAGGAGAGAGAGAGAGAGGGAGAGACAGAGAGAGGGTGGCGGAGAGAGATTTATACATATATATATTTATGTTTTCTGGAAATTTATATACACATATGTATATGCATAAAGTAATAAAAAGGAGATCCCGGGCAGGAAGCCGAGTTCTTTTCTCTCTCTCTCTCCCGGTGGGACAGCCCAGTGGCAGTTGCTTGGCCCCTGTGCCCACCAGAGAGGCGCAGAGAAGGTTCTAGGCCAGTGTGGACTCAGTGTTCTCCACCTGGCAGGATTGGGAGGGGGCTGGACAGGGCCGAGGGGGCGGCTCCCCGGGCAGGACCCGAGCTCTGGCCTGGTCAGTGGGGGTCGGGGAGCAGTGCCCAGGTGGCCAGCTCCCTCGGGGACCCACCTCTATCCCGCACCGAGGTTCCTTCACTTCAGTCCCTCTGCTCCGCTTGCCTTTGCTCACTGTGGCCTATTTTCCTTCTCTCCTTCCTGAGTGTGTGTGTGTGAGCGTGTGTGCGTGTGTGTGCATGTGCGTGCGTGTGTGTGTGTGTGTGAGTGAGAGTGAGCTCTGTAGCTCTCCTCCTTTCAGCCAGGCTCATTCCCTCCCTCTCCACTTGGGTCCCCGCTCCCTGTGTCTCTGTGTCTCTCCTCTCTCTCTCTCTGCCTTTGTCTCCTCCTCTGGGTGTGTTTTTTCTCCTCCCTGTGTCTCCCTGGGTTGGACTCTCTCCCTGCCTCTGCCTCCGCGGCCCGCTTCCTCTGGGTCCATCCTCACCTCCGTCTCCCTCTCTCAGCTTCTCTTTTCCCTTCCCACTTTCTCTGCCAGCCCCTCCCTGCATTCCCCCAACCCCCTTTCCCTCCCCCGCCATCACCCCCACTCTGCCCTCCCTGCCCCCCACCCTCCACCACCTGCCCCAGCACCCCCTGCACTCCTGTGGCCTCCCTCACCTCCGTCTGCACTCCCTCCTCTCACTGCCCCCCATCAGTCTCACCTCCATTCCTCCCTTAATTTCGGATGAATATGTTCTAGCCAAGGAATGGGGAGAGAGAGAGAGAGAGAGAGAGAGAGAGAGAGACAGAGAGAGAGGAATCTTCTAAATAAATCATTTCGTCATGTGAGCAGCTAATCTGCAAACGACGGTGGCTATTTATTGAGTTTTTAGCAGCGCATGTTAAATAGTGATAGGGAGGCCACATTTACAAAACCCCGTCAGAGCACTGGGGAGGGATTTTGAACTTCATTGCCCAGGAAGAAAAATGGTGGAGACAGAGATAAGAGGGCGAAGGAGCTCTGGCCCTGAACCGTTAGCGGGAGCAATTAAGCAGGCGGCAACTCCCCCCAAATCCCCCCGCCATCCATCCCCCAGCCGAGTGCGCTCAATGCCCCCCACCCCCACCGACTCACCCCTTCCGGAAGCCACTTCTATCTTATAGCCGAGCCAGACACGGGTGGGGTTTGAACACAGCTGCCACCACTAAGTGGGCCTCATCGGGCAAAAAACTTCACCCCCCCGTACCTCAGTTTCCCCATCCAGTTCCTCCTCCAGGAGTGCTTGACACGTGAAGGGAAAAGATTACTCGCTTTGATAAGGGAAGAGGAACTTTTAGAATTAAAGTTGATATTCATATTCCAAGTAAAATGACAAAATTCCTTCCAAATTATTTTTTCACAGAAAATTGTCTTAAATGTGGGTACATTTTAATGTATTGGGTATGCTGGTGGTTGGGGGGGCTCCCAATTGTGAGCACGGGGATTCTCGGTGTTCTTAAAATAGCTCTGATGCTGCTGCTAATATAATAATAATAATAATAATAATAATAATAATAGTGAGAATAATAGAGAATAATACCTGCTTCATCTTTTTTGAGTGTGTGGCATGTGGTGTGCACTCTGTTCTGTGCCTTCCCGATCTTATTTTAGGTGATTTTAGCTTATTTCCTTGTCTCTCAACCCTTTCCCAGAGACATTAGGTTGTGTTTTCATGCCACACAGGGTAGACGAAGACCGAGATGCAGAATTCAGAACTGGAGAGACAGCAGTTCAAAGTCATGGCAGCTGTGGCCTGGCGCTGGGCTCTGAGGGTAATAAGCTAAACAGGACCCAGCCTTGGAACTCAGAGCCCTCATATGGGGACCAGGGACACACAGGTAATGCTGCCCAGCAGTGGACTGGCCTGCTTTGCAAGGTGGTGAGCCCCCTGTCAACAGGAGGCAATCAAGCTCACACATCCTAAAAGGAATTCCTATGTCGAGCGTGAAAGCAGATTAGATTCTGGGCTCAGACTGACTAGGATTTGAATCCTGGCCCTGTCCCTTGGTGGGGGAGGGAACTAAAGCCCGAGTATGTCAGTGTCTTCAGCTGTGAAATGTAAAGCGGGTGTATTAACACCTCCCATCGCGGGTAGATGAGAGCGCTGGAGAGTTTATGGAAACAGCCTGGCAAACAGTACTTGCTCAATAAATGGCAGCTGCTCAATGAAAAAAAAATTACTTCTGGGTCTTCTGCTTGCTGGCCTCCAAAGGAGGGGGTGATGACTGAGACTGATGCCCATACACAGCCAGTTCTAGTAAACAGAGTGTTTGTTGATTGACTATTTGATAAATAGGCAAATAGTTGCCACAAGTGGCCACAGCAGATACTGTTGGCTTCTGTGCATGCCATTCGGCCACCTGGGGCAGTTTGGAGGACAGTCCTCTAACATGCGGGTGGCATCCTACCTCCACCACCTGCCTCTCCCTGCCTGGGGGCGGGGCTTCCTGTGGCCACAGGGGTGAGCTCGGTCCTCACTCGGGGTAGGTCAGAAGTGCCAGGAAGTTAATGTCCCCAGAGCCACCCTCCATCAACAGCTGTTGGGCACAGGGGGGCAAAACTTGCGGCGTCCTTGCCCTTCCGAGGCACATGCTGCTGTCTCCCGGTGGGGACAGCCCCGTTGCCCACAGCAGTCACCCCCTATCCACATGTGTCCTCTGTTGTTTTTCTCTTCTTCCTTGCCCTGCTGTCTCCCCACTGCCTCCCTGAAGCTTGCTGCAACCATCCCCCCTGGAGAAACGCAGGGTCTGCCTGCTGGGAGCCCAGCCTGGTGCAGCGGCTGACACTTGCACTGCATGCGGCGCCTCCCTCCCCCACACACAAAACAGTTTTTTCTCGCCTTTTCACATGTACAACAACTCCAATGGGCGCTGTGAGGAGAGGGGGAGGGGCACAGAGAACTTCTAAAGAGCAGGTCTTGTCCTCATCTTGGAGGGTCGACATTGGCTAGAGAGCTGGAGGAGGGTGGGCTTACAGGGGGTGGGTAAAGGGCCCCCCAGGCAGGGGGAACAGTGTGCATGGGCCCTGTCGGGGGGAGGCGGGTGGTACGTTTTGTCAGAGAAGGAGCGGACAGGGCCCCCTGCAACTCCCTGTGTGATCTGCGGGAACCTGCATCCCGTCCCTGAGCCTCAATGTCCCCATCTGTCAAACGGTCCAATACGCCACCTGCTCCGTCCTGCCACTCCTGCAGAACAGGATGTGGAAACAGGGCGGTCCACCGTGGCAAAGGTGACGCAGGGATGCGACCCAAAGATAACAAGTCACGTATTCTTTTGATGGCCGCTGGGGGAGCACCTATGCTGAGTCTCCTTCAAGGCTCGGTCTCCTTCACTGCTCTTCCTCCGAGCCTTCGCTGTCGTGCGGGGACGTTCTAGGGGCAGAGCGTGCCCAGGAACAAAGCTACAGAATGTAGATGCACAGGGATGAATTTTATGGGGGAAAAAAAAGCAGAATAAGCAGACAGTGTGGGAGAGGGGGCATGTTTTAGACAAGGCCTCTGGGGGCAGCATTGGAGGCAGGCAGCAGGCCCACTGTGGGGAGAGGAGCAAGCCAGGCAGCGCACACAGCAGGTGCAAAGGTCCTGGGGCAGCGTGATTTGCTGGAGGTTTAGCAAGGCGGCCAGTGTGGCTGGGACACAGCAAGCAAGGCGACGTGGGAGGTAACGGGAGTAGGGATCAGAGAGGTTGTGGGGGTTCAGAGCCCACAGGGCCTGGTGGGGGAGCCGAAAGGGAGGAGTTTGCTTTTAATCCAAGTAAGCCAGACTCTGGGAGTCAAAGCTGGGTGGATGACATCATTTGATTTATATTTAAGGATCACCCCGGCCGCTGTACGGAGAAAGGCCCATCAGGGGGCAAAGCAGAGGCAGGAAGGCGATGGAGGGGTCCCTTCCCTCTCTAGCCCACTCCCCAGCCCGTCACATTGGTCCCTGCTTCCCACACACGCACACACGTCCCTCCAGTGTCCAATCCCCAGGCCTCTCGCCGGCCAGGGAGTGACGGGCTGCAAATGAGGGGGCAGGCAAGCTCCTCTAATTTCCACACGCGCCGTGGGTAAAGGCTGTGGCAATGTGCAATTAAACTCTGGGTTTTAAAAACACGGTAATAAGGGACACGGGCCGAGGAGGCAGCCTGGTAATTTAAATGATATCCAGTGCGAATATGGAGTGTCTAAATGTTCTCTTCCAGAGATTTATATCAGCATAGACCTGCCTCATTCATTTATTTAGTTAACTAGCTGCTCACGGCCGCAGCCTCCCAGCCGCGCTGGGGTGGACGGCAGAGACCTGGGTGGACGCTGGGGGTGGCCTCCTGCAGGGCGGGCTGGGGAAGGGGGTGGGGAAGGAAGGTAAGGACCACAGTGACCACTGGCTTGTGCTGAAGGCCTACTGTGTGCCTTGCATTCAAAAATCTATTGCGAACCCTGGCTTGGGTAGCTCAGTGGATTGAGCTCGGGCCTGAGAACCAAAGGGTCGCCAGTTGGATTCCCAGTCAGGGCACATGCCTGGGTTGCAGGCCAGGCCCCCAGTGGGGGGTGTGTAGAGGCAACCACACATTGATGTTTCTCTTCTTCTCTTTCTTCTTCCGTTCTCCTCTCTCTCTAAAAATAAATAAATAAAATATTTAAAAAATCTATTGTGAGAGTTACAAGTGATGATATTCAATCTGTGTGATGAACTGCCTCATGCACGTGAGGAAACTGAGGCACAGGGAGGAGAAGACTTGTTCAAGGTCACACAGCTAGGGAACGAGATAGAACACAGGTCTCTGTGTACCAGAGCTGGGGCTTTGTCCACGACTGAACCTCACATACCAGTTCCTGGCTTCCGGGCCTGCCGTGGGTGGCCGTCCCCCACCTAATGGTCGTGAAGCCATCGGAATTCACCCGAGGGCCCTGGGCACAAAGTCGTCACCTCATTTGGTCTCTCCCACCTGCGTGGGACTTGAGAGATCACACAGGCCGGGGATCTCGAACTCAGATGCTTCCAGGGGCTGACAAGGTGTTGCTTTGAAGGGAAATCAGCAGGCCCCTTGGCCTGGCTTTTTTATGTTTCCACGTGTGTTAGAGACGTAGCCTTGGGAAACGTGCCACTTCCATCTCTGTGTAAGAGAAACAGCAGTGCAATAGTGCTATGTGTTGGGGAGGCAATAGGGAGTGGTGGGGACTGCGGCCTTCTGGACGGCCTGGGGAACGGCCATAATTCAGCTCTGGCTAAGCGTTCCCTCCTGAAAAGTGGACCCACGGCTGCCAGAACCTCGAGTTGTTGAAAGATGTTGGTATCATCCAAAATCCCTCTTCTTCATTGTGAGATCGACTTGTGAAACAATGCTCCAAGCGAAAACACATCTGCAGTCTGGCTTCTGCTCGGGCAACCCTGTCTGGAGCGCCCAGTCCTACCAACGTCTGCACAACACAACGGGGTGGCTGAGGGCCGGGAGGGGGTGTGCTGCTCCCATGGTCACATGGGACTTGGGAGGTGGGGCGTGAACATGGAACCCAGGACCCTCGCCCCTCATCAAGCCCACCCCTGGCCTCTATACCACTCCTGCCAAGGGGAGGAGCCTTTCCTCCACTCTCGTCTCGTCTCCCTGGGCCTCCCCCACCCTCCCAGCCCCAGCCTGGGTCCCCCTGCTGCCGGGAGGCCGGCCTGACCACCGTAGCCCGTGCCCACCTTCAAGCTCCTGTATCAGTGCCCCCGACCTCATTCCCCTGGGTGTCTCCTTCAGGACTTCTGCTCTGT
This sequence comes from Phyllostomus discolor, assembly GCF_004126475.2. Lineage (NCBI taxonomy): Eukaryota > Metazoa > Chordata > Mammalia > Chiroptera > Phyllostomidae > Phyllostomus > Phyllostomus discolor. The sequence goes on from NC_040915.2 coordinate 47,211,744, forward strand.
GAAAACATTACTTGTGCTCTTATTTACTGGAAACTTTCTTTAAACTATTTCCTTAAAAAACCCAATACATTATTTTTTAAGGTATTTATTTATTCATTTTTAGAGGGAGGGGAGGGAAGAAGAAAGAGAGGGAGAGAAACATCGATTGGTTGCCTCCTCCATTGTGCCCCAGCCGGGGACTGAACCCACAACCCAGGCATGTGCCCTGATGGGGATCGAACCGGTGACCTTTCACTTTGTGGGATGAAGCCCAACCGACCGAGCCACACCGGTCAGGGCCCCAGATCCATTATTTGAAAAGAAAACTAGGAGCACTCTGGGACGTGGAGAATCACTTTGCTATAAAGAGAAAGTAGCAGACCAAATACAGTGATAAGACACCAAAGTTACTAGTCACCTTTTGACAAACAAAAGTAAACTTTTGTTTACACAGGTCCCACTTGAAACTGGTGCTCTTTGTTAAAAAAGGAGCTGAGCAAACACATACCTACCTGCCCACTGACCAGCCCTCCCACACTGGGCTCTGCCCGGGCAAAACAAGGTCACCAAAGGGCACGTACAAGGACATTCACGGAAGCTTTATTCATACCGGCGCCACACTGGGGACTATCCAGGTGTTCGGCCGAAGGACAGTGGGTAACCAACGGTGCATGTATTCAGTGGAATACCACACAGCAGTGAAAAGAATCGGAATATCACGCAGCAGTGAAAAAGAATTGGAATAACACACAGCAGTGAAAAGAATTGGAATATCACACAGCAGTGAAAAGAATTGGAATATCACGCAGCAGTGAAAAAGAATGCACCTCGAACACACTGCACAGCACGATGAAGTTCATGGACGTAACACTGAGTGGAAGAAGTGCACCCAAGAGGCCACGTGCTTGTCCATCCAGCGACGACTGGGCGCATGAATGCGGTCCATCCGCACGGTGGGATGCGATTCAACCTCGAAAAGGAGTGAAATGCCGAGACGCTACGACACACAGGACCTTGGGAATGTCATGCTGAGTGAAAAGGGTCGGACACGAAAGGCTGTGTAGCATCTGATTCCATTGATAGGACACGTTCAGGCCGGGCTGGTCCGTGGGGACAGAAAGCAGGTGAGCGTCTGGTTGCCAGGGGCCGGGGTGTGGGGGGCTGGGGGCTGACGGCTGAAAGACACGGAGTTTCTGTTTCGGGTGATACAATACTCTGAGAGGGATCGGGGCGATGGTGTTAGGACACCGTGAATATGCTAAAATCCATCACATGATATACTTTGAGCGAGTGAACTGTGTGGTGTGTGAAGTATATCTCAAGCTGCTTTTTTTTTAAGGGTACACACTAAGTGATTGTGCTTGACTGGAGTTCGAGAAGGGGCAAAACCACTCTTAGGAGAACGGAAGTCGGAGCGGTGGGTGTGCTCGGTGAGGGCATTGACTGGGAGGCCCTCGGGGCTGGTTCCACAACTTGATCCGGATACAAGGGCGGGTGGTGCTGCTCGCCCGCTGTGTGACCTTGGGCCAGCTACCCACCTCACTGAGCCTTAGTCCCTCTTCTGTCTGGTGGAGGTGACAAGGGTCCCTTGCCCACTTGTGTTGTGCGAGGCCTGAAAACGGGATAAGCCCTGAAAGGTGCTCTTCTCCAGCGTCGGCCTGGGCATGGGGCACCTGGAATTTTGTGTCCGTGGGTCCGGGCGGTGCCTTTTGAGCCGGCTCCCAGGGCACGCTGAGGCTGCGGGTCTGGGGACCGAACTCCGGAGCAGCCAGGCTCTGACACGCTTAGCACACTGCGCATGCATGCCGCGTGAACGCAAGTGCTGCTCCGCCGACGGAGACTGGCACCCACTGCCTTAAGGCGCCGTGTTTCCAGAGCCTCCTCCTCTCACCCAGGCCCCAGCCCCTGCCCACTGCCCCCTAATTCCTTTCCTCCGCGAGGGGCAGCAGGACCCCCTTCCCCTTAGAGCCCCTCGGCCTGGTCCCGCCCGCACACGCTTCCGGGGCCTGGTCCACCCCTCCAGCCACAGGGGCAGGTCCCTTCCGCCCAGAGATACCTTGGGTAGGTCTGTAGGAACAGCTGCCAGCAGCTGCGATATAATGACCGCCCGGAGAGTCGTTAGGAGATAATTAATATTTGCAGCACAGAGCTGTGACTGCTGAGCTGCCCCCGCCCACAGAGCTGGGGTCTCCAGACCTTCTGCGGGCGGGTGGGGACCCCAGACCCTCCGGGCGGCAGCGCCTTGGGGGCAGGGGAGGACCCTGGGTGCCAGGGGCTGGGGCGTGGTCGGCGGAGTCTGTTTGCAGGAGGGGGGGCTCTCCCTCTACCCAGCTGTTAGAGTTGATGGCTTCCAGCGGCTGCCAGGCTGGATGCATCACCAGGAGTGGTCAGAGGGTCACCAGGGCCAGGGCTCAAGGTGGCCGCGGCCCCTCCTCGCACCTGAGGCCAGCTGGCCTTTGGCGGTTGCCATGGCGATGCCTGTCCCCAGCAGTTGGACAAGGACGTTGCAGCAGCAGCGGCCGCGTCAGCGGCAGCTGTGTGTGAGTGCTGGAGAGCGAGACAGCCTGTGCCGGCTCCCCTCTGGTTCTCCATCTGTGAGGGGCAGACAGCTCAGGCACCCGGAGTCGCCTCCCACGACACTCGTCCCGGGGCAGCGGTGGCTGGAGGCCTGGGCGTTGGCCTGCTGCGGGCTGTTGGCTTGCACTGTGACCCCGCGGGAGCCTGACTGCGGTCTCAACTCACGCCTAGTACCTTTGAGGCCCCTCCGAGTGGCAGACCGCCGAACTCTCTGGAGCCTCAGTTTCCAGCTCTGCACTCAGAGGACTGTGGTTAGGATTACATGAGATGATGTAAGCAAAACGCTTAGTTCTGCCTGGGAACAAGACCTTGCCACTCCCAGGCGGTGGGTCTCAGAAGCTTAAAAGGGAAAAAAGGGCTTTTTCTAAGGTGTGGGCTTCATTATTAAATGCCTACTGTATACCAGCAGTGTGCTCCACGGTACTGTACATTCCTTCCTCCACTGGTTCCTTCCTGAACGTCAGCTGTCCCATCTCATTTAATTCTCACTCTCTTCATGCAAAGTTGGCCCGATTGTCCCCACGGTGCAGATGAGGAAGCTAAGGATCAGAAGGTCAAGCCAGTGACATCCCCAAGGTCACACAACGAGGACACCGCAGAACTGGAGTTCCAACTCCCAAAGCCACACGTTCCCCTCTCATTCACGGATCTCACTGGCCTCTTGTTTTCTGGGCCGGCCTGACCTCAAATCCCGGCTCTACCACGTCCTTGCAGCGTGACCTTGGCTGAGTTACCTTTCTGAGACTCGGGGGCGTCTCTGCAGAACGAGGGTCACAGCAGGACCTGCTTTACAGACCCCCCGTGTGGATTTAGGTGGACGTGTGTTAAGCGTGTGGTGTATAGTGAGTGCCCGCGAGTGGGCTTGTTGATTTCACTGTTGCCGTCCTTATTATTTCTCCATCTGTGGGAGCTTGGGCCCCATCCTCTGTGAGTTCCCAGTTCAGCGGGTGGGGGCGGGGGGCATTGCCCTGTGGACGTGGAGTGACCCTGGACTTTGGAGTCTGGGCTGGGTCATGGGGCTTGGCGACCAGCCCTTTCAGGGAAGGTGAGGGCGGGAGGGGCTGCCGGTTCCGGATGCTCTCAGGCTGCTTTCTCATCGCCTGCCTGTGCCTGCCACGCAGCATCAGGCCGGGTGTGTGAGTGCGGTGGGGGGCTGGGGAGGGCGGGTGGGCGTGCCTTGCCCTGGGAGGCTGCCTTCTGTCGCTAGACAAACAAGCGCACAGCACCCACGCTCGCTCGGAAATGGAGTGAGGCATTAAATACAAGGAAACCGCGGAGCCCAAGGTGGAAGGCCGGCTCCTGGGACCTAACGGGCGGGAGTTACTCAAGACGCAGCCGGAGCTCCTGGTGCCCCTGCCCGCAGCCGGGGGCTGACCAGCACCTCTGCAGACGGCACGTGGGGGCTCGTGAGGGCTGCAGTGTCTGCCTGGTGTCTGCCACTGCCCCGCCGAGGGCTGTGAGGCACCTCCAAGGTCATCATGATGGCCCCCCACACCCCACTTCTGAGCAGCTCTTCCAGGCTGAGTGTCTTCTCCATGTACCCCAGGCAGCACGGCCCTCGAGTAGGGCCATGGCCCAGCCCTGCTTGGGGTCCCTCACTCACACGGCCCTGGAGAAACTGCTGGGGAGATAGACAGGCGGGGGACCCCACCTCGACTCTGCCCCTCCGAGGCTGTGTGACTCTGGACAGGTCGCCTGACCTCTCTGAGCCTCCTCAACCTCCCTGTTTGTAAAGTGGCAAGTGTACTAGCACCCACATATGGGGTAGTTATGGAGATTAAAACCAAGGGTATAGAGTCCCTAACAGGTAGGCGGGCTTCATCAATGACGGCACCACTAGTAGTTACTACGTGACCTCACACAAGGGACCCGAGCTCACGTTGGAAATCTGAGCGATGGGGATAACTCCGCACCTACCCCAGGGCAGACGGTGAGCCCATGTGGCTGAACACCTGTGCATTCTCTTCCCTCTCGCTCCTTGGACAAGTACCAGGGGGATAACAGGAATAGCTTAGATTTTGGAGCATTTACATGGATGCAAGCCTGTGCTACCCAATAAGTAGTCATTGTGGCTGTTGATTTAGTTATCCATTGTGGCTTTTAAAATGAAAATGAAATAAAGTGAAAACATTCCTTCTCTTCTCTCACAGCTGTGGCCGTGTTTCAAGCTAGCCTCCCGTGGCTCCGTGGCTGGGGCCTGCCACGGTGAAGAGCACAGATGCAGAACGTTTCTGTCCCCGTAGAGAGTTCTTTTGGATGGCGCCGGTTTGGCCCAGCCTGGCTCAGACGGAGCGTGCGCAGGAGTCAGTCACCGAGGATACGTGGGGTTAAGGGCAGGCTCAGATGCGGAAGCCTGGGGCGGAGCCTGAGACCGCACTCCTGCCCGGGTCCGCGGACCACACCTCCGCGGGTAGCGAGGGCCTCGAGCTGGGCTGCCCAGGGCGGTGGCTGCTCCCCTCACAGGGCGCTGGACCTGTGGCGTGTCCACACTGAGATGTGTGTTCAATGTAACGTACACGCCGAGTCTCCAAGATGTCACGCAAAAAAAATTCAAACTATCTAGTTGGTGCGTTCTATACTGATACCATGTTGAAATATCTTACATACATTGGGTTGAATAAAATATGTTTTGCAAAGTAATTTCACCCATCGCTTTTTACTTTTTCTTCCCAATGTGTCCAGTGGAAATTTTGGAATCACTGTGTGGCTCCCCTCTTTCTACTGGGCAGCACCGATCGTGGCCCCGCCTGGGTGCTGCTTATGAACGATCTTATTGCTGATGTATAGTCTTAACCATACCTCTTCACCTGTACCCTTCCCATTTCCTCCCCGCCCCCCACCCTCAGCGGTTTCCTGGGCACTTTTCACTCCAACTGAAGGGTGAGATCGTGGGCCGCAGGGCCCTCCGACCCACCGCCATGCGGAACGTCACCTCCACTCGCTCGCCCGTGCCCAGCAACACCGTCTCTCCCTGAAGAAACAGCACCTCGACCTTCCGTTCTGGAGCTCTCCCTGGTCCCTGGGCTCACACATCCACAGTCTAAGATTGGTCATGTGGCCCAGGTTTGACCAATCAGAGCATTCCATCCCCAGATCATTGATTGGTTCGGAGACAACCACGTGACGTAAGCCAGGCCAATGGGATGCAGTCCCTGAACTTGGATGGGCATGCTGGAAGGACAGAAGAGGACCCGAACCAGGACGCGCTGGGCACCCGCGTTGGGTGAGCCTGCCTGGGATGGAAGTCTGCTGAGGTGGGAAGAGGTGGGTTCTCGACAATATCTGAGGCCTGGATACAGCCCTCTGGGTCACCCGGCTTCCTCTGGCTTTTCAGTTTCTTTAAAAAAATATTTACAAGAGTTTGGGTTGTATTCCAGCCGTTTGCAACAGAAAGGGTCTCAGAACTAGATCCCTAGGAGGTAAGCCCAAGAGGGACTCCGGTACTGACGCCTTGGCAAGACGGGAGTGGAAGGCAGATCAAGTCTAAAAGCTTGGAAGTCCTACCCCGAAGATCTTCGGACAAGCTTTTATTTCTACGGGCAGACGTGGGGTGATGTCCGGGAGGTGCCCCTAGGCATAAGGCACACCTAGAGCTGGAAAGGGGCGGCGTCTTTCCCCAACCAGCACCTGCTCCCGCCCTGCTGAGAGAAAGCACCCACTCTTCGTTCTCCCCGTGAACAGAAACAGGCCGGAAGAGGAGAATTGAGTAGAATTGAACTTGGAGTGTTATTCTGGGTCATTTTTCCGGAGGAGATGACCGAGTCTCATGCCCCGCCCCCCAGCCTCCATCTCCCCGACACGTTGAACTTGCCCATTTCGTTTAGATGCTCCTTGCCCTTCATCCTGCTGCTTGCTTTCGCAGAACACTTCCTGACACTGGCTAAGTCTTAACGCGTGTCAGCAGCTGTTATTCGTAATACGCTGCAGTCTGTGCACCCGTGCGGCATCCGTCCACCCACCTCTCCGCCGGGAGAGCCGGCTCCACACGGGCAGGGGGCTCTGTCCTGAGCGTCCCTGCACCCCCAGCACTGAGCAGAGCGCTGGGCACGTAGTAGCTGCTGAGTCAACTTTTATTCAGTGAGAGCTTGCGTGCCCTCGGCTGAGTCCTGAATGATCGTGGCAGGGAGGGGGCAGGTGCAACGCTCTGGCCTGTCCCTTTAAGAACCCGTCTTCCATTCCCAGCTCTTGCCCCCCAAATTAATTAAGTGTCCTGCCTCTCTCTGCAGGGTTAATCCTGTTATCAGCTGCCAGACACACTCTGACTGGGCAGTTACCTGTTTCTGGTCCATCTCCCTCCACCCCCAATTAAACTCAGGGACCTGCCCGCCTTGCAGCATGCTGAGGCGTCCCACAGAGCCCCGCGCATAGTAGGTGCTCTTTCATTTATGTATGAATGGATCAGTTGGCGTTCCCCTTATTATACACCGGGGAGAGGAGGAAGAACTGATTAGCAGATGATAAAAGGAAATAATCTGCCCGTCCACAGAGCAAGCCAGGATTGGGTTGCTTGTCTGGGAAGTGGGGTTCAGGGGCGTCGACCTGTGGAGAGAGAGGCAGGCATCCACAGACGGGGCTCTGGCATTGCTCCTCAAGTGCAGAGCGTCCACATCTGCGGTGGAGAGCTCTCCTGTCTGGATGTGACCTTTAAAGCCGGCAGCCCCCGGCAGCGTCCGGGGCGTTCTTGCGTGATTGCAGACGTCCTTGGCTCAGCCGGGCCAGCTCAGCGGCAGCCGCCCGAGCCGGAAGGAGGACAGGTCTCAGTGTCCCCTGTTACCCCTGGAATGCCAAGTGCCCCTGAAGTGGAGGGTGAGGCTGGCCCTGTCTGGCTCGGGGCTGGGTGACTCGGCCCCCGAGACCCTGGCCTGTCAGGGCCCCCACGGCCCTGCCTGGCGGGCAGATCAGCCTTCTCCAGTTCACTCCGTCTGTCCTTGTGCCCCACCCTCTGCCAGCCACCTCTGTATCCCTGACTGTCCAGGACCCTCATCCCAAAGGGCGGGTTGCGCGTCCCCGCTGGAGGAGGGCTTGGCGACCCAGGCTTCATCCAGCCCCGGCCTTCCCACGTGCCTGCCCCTCCCTTGGCAGGGGTTCTCCCTCCGTGGGCTTCTGCTCAGACCGGCCCAGCCCAGGCATGTTTTGGCCAAGCAGTTCCACCTTCTTCTCAGGAAGCCCCAAATCGCCTTGCAGGGACAGAAGCCGCAGTCAGAGGTCGTGGACAGTTGCTGTTGGGCCTAGGACAGGGCCTGGCCTACAGCAGGGTGTTCAAACAGGCTGGCTGAACAAAAGACCTGAGTGAGTGTGCAGTCCTGGTGCAGCGGCGGGGGTTTCTGGAGGGACAGGAAGTGTGCAAGAGCCTTCCTGGGCGAGGGCTGCACCCAGCACTCGAGGTCGGGGCAGCAGGGCGCACTGAGATGCGGGCCAGGCGCTCAGACAGTCATGTCTCGGGCAGAGGCGGAGCCTAAGGGGCGGCACGCCCCCAGAGGGGAGGCTGGGTCGGCAGGGGAGTCTCTGTCATAGCAAAGATGACCAGAGCTTGTTACACAGAAGTCCTTCCTGGCAGGCGGTCAGCTGGCTCCCGGGCCCAGATGTGGCAGGAAAGCCCTTTCCCGTGGGGACCCCAGATGTCTTGAAACCTGTGCAGCAAACGGCATGGTCATGAGTTGACAATGACCATCACAATGACAATAACGACAGCCTCGAATTTACTTAGAGTGCCCACTCTGCCTGCGTGATGTCCTTTAAGCTTCCCAGTCGCCCCTGCAAGGGACGCACTGCATTCCCATTTCAGAGATGAGGAAAGTGAGGCTCAGGGAGTGGAGATGACGTGTTCAAGGTCACACTGCCAGCAGGTGGTAGAGCAGGAACTTGAACTCCAGTAGCACGACAGCACAGCCTCTGTCCTGTTGGCAGGTATTGAACTGAAAAGGATAGCAAAGACTGAGCTGGGGACAACGAGGTGTAAAAACTATACGAATGTAACACCGTAGACTATCTGCGGGTGGATACAGAAGAGACCCGTACCCATGGTTGCCAGGAGTCGGAAGCGGAAGGCAGATTTTCACCGCACCTTTCATGCCGGCTGAATGTGGAAGCACGGGTGATGCGGCGGATCGGAACATCGGCCCCCACCACGTGTCCCCCACTCACACCTCTTCCGTGTGACTGTGCAGTTCTCACCTCTCTGACTCTGAGTGCACCCAACGTCACTTGCTTTGCCTGGTGCGGTGTGAGCAAACACAACATGAACGGAGGTCTGAACATCGGTCGCACGACTGAGCACGCCCTGATCTTGCCCTTCTGCGTAGCTGTAAGGACAGACCCCGGCCGACCTGCTGGAGGGGGAGAGCCACATGGAACAGAGACGAGTCGGCCCGGCCTTGCCCATCAGCCGACAGCCACTCGGCGTGGGAACCAGCCCGGTCAAGATCAGCAGAGCTGCCTGGCCACTGACTGCTACTGCAGAGGTTTGGGGACCGTTCGTTCCGCAGCATGACCGAGGCTGTTGATAGCTGCTACATGTGGCCATGCCTCGCCTCTTCCAAGAGGAAGACATTGGAACTTCAAGTTGCAGTTGATATTTGCTGCTCCGTGGGGTCCGCTGAAACATAGGGGTTCTGCTGCTCCCCGCAAATGTGTCCTTTTCTGTCCTGACTCTGATACTTCTATTTAAGCCACGCTTCCAAGATCAAACAGACTGTTTCTCCAAACTGCACCTCCTCTGGGACTCCGTCCACAGTCCCTGGCCTGGCTGTGAAGCCGATTTTTCTAGAACGTAATAGCGTTACTGGGTGCAGCTACTGTACGGCTGGGGCGGACCACGGTAGGCACCGCACCAAGCGTGCGCGCCACCAGCCCCGTCTCGCTTGGTCATCAGTATGCCCCGGCAGGGCGGTGCTCCGTCATTATCCCCAAACTGCAGACTGGGGCCTGGGCCCCGGAGAGAAGGAGCCGGGTGCTCGGGTCGCGCAGCAGGCCAGCCGCAGAAGTCAGATTCGGCCGCACGGCCGCCCAGCGGCTCCTCGTCTCCAGGCGGGAGGGGCCCGCCCCTCTCTCGCTGCATCTGCGTCCACAGGCAGAGCCTCGTGCTCTCCTCGGGTCAGCACACGGGTGTGAACAGCACACGTTCCCACTTCGTCCTCGGAACAGCCCCGGGGGGGGGGGGGGCAGGGAAATGGGGGGAACTGAGGCCCACCTCTGAAAAATAAACTGGCTTGTCTAAGGTCGCCTGGCCAGTCAGGCACAGGGTGGGGGCTTGAGCTCGGGGTCTCTGCTCTCCGGGTTGGGGACTCAGCAACCACACACCCCGCAGTGTGAAGCCCCCGTGTGCACCCACATTTCCTGCCTATGCGCCTTTGCAGCGCCTGCCCTCCCCCCAGGCTACCCTTTCCTCCGGCGTGGACGGCAAAACCAAGAACAAACATTTTGGGGGGCCCTGGGGGAGGTGTTCTTCCCTCCCTCCTTTCCTGTTTTCCAAAATTCACTCAACAAACAGGCCTTGGGCGCCCACTCGGTGCCGGGCACTCTGCTGGACTTCTGGAGACATCGTGGCCGTGAAACAGACATGGACCTTGGCCTTGATCTTGCAAAGCATCAGGAAGGGAGGCACTTAACTAGTCCTATGAGTAATGAGCTCATTGCCGTTGGGCGACAGGCTAGTGGAAAGCAAGACATGAGCCAGACCTGAGTCAGAACGCGAGCCTAGCCTTGAACTTGCTGGGCTGCCCCGGGAGAGTTAGCTGGTCTCTCTGTGTCTCCGTTTCCTCATCCGGGGGTGGTGAGAGTTGAAATGAGATGCTGACAGGACGCACTGAGCAGAACCCTGGCACCTGGCATCAGGTGTCATCATCTTTGTGGGGGTGGTGGTTGCCAGACCCCAGCTGTCCCGTGACCAGGAGTCCCCACCTGCACATCTGGGCCAGGGAGCTGGCTTCACTGGCCCTTCTCTAACCCCCTGACTTATAATCCATCGTTAATGCGGCTGGAGGAAGGAGCTTTGAACAGGAACCGGCTCCGGCCGCTCCTGCTGTCCGCCGGCCAATCCTTGCCTTTCAAGGGCCTGATGAGGCTGCCAAATCCGCCCCGGGGACCTAATGCGATTGTCTCGCTTCCGCGGCTCTGCTGGGCGGCCGGGGCCCGGGGCTTCTGGGGGGCTTCCACAGGCCCCCGGAGCCGGGTAGGCACTGGGGGGGCGCTTATGGGGGGCCAGCTGGCCAAGGTACCAAGCCTGGGAGAAGCAGGAGGCCATGAGCTGAGCACCTACTATGTGCTTGGCAAGATTCCACCGGTGAAGAGCTGCTTCTTCAGTGTGATGGGGCCACACAGACATAATCATCTTGAAGACAGGCACACGGAACAGGGGGTCCCGATACCTGAGGTGGGTCCTACACTGAGTTGGGAATCTTAGGGCTGACACAGGCTAAGCCTCAGTTTTTCCCATCTCGGAGTGGTATATCTCTCTTTTTTAAAATTTTTATTTGTTGATGAGAGAGAGAGAGGTTGATTCGTTGTTCCACTTATTTATGCATTCACCAGTTGATCCTTGTAAGTGCCCTGACCCAGGATCAAACCCACGCCCCTGGTGTCTCAGGACGACACTCTAACCAACCCAGCTCCCTGGCTAGGGCTGCGTGGTACCGTATAGCTCTTCTAGGAGGCAGTCTAGTTCAGTGTTCCCGAGCTGAAGCTCTGGGTCGAGACTGCCTGGCTTTCAGTCAGTGAATGCCTGTGTGACCTTGGGCCAGTTGCTTAACCTCTCTGTGCCTCAGGCTCCGAGACAACAAAGGGTGGATGGTGGCGATACCTGGCTCTGGTGCCTAAAAGCTGGATGACCTCGAGCCGGGTGCTTCAGCTCTCTGAGCCTGGCGTCCTCATTTGTGCGTCAGGGTCAGTGAGGATGCCGGCCTCTGGGGTGGTGGCGAGCGTTCAGTGGGGATGATCCATGCCAAGTGCTTGAAAGTGAACTTGGCACGGACTAATCATACTGGAGGTGACAAGCACCCGCTGTTCGCTCTTCCTCCTCCTCTTCCATGGTGCTCTCCCTCCCGCCCGCAGTACCGGGCACTCGCCACGGGTCAGGTGCTTTTCCCGGCAGGGCGCACCTCCAGAAGTATTTTAAGAGTCCAAAGCACCAAACGGGGAGGTGCTTTGGCGCTATCCAGGCTGATCTGTCACAGAAAAGGAGAGGTGATAAATCCACACTGTGGCTGGCGGGGACTTCTTTTTCCGCTCACTCTCATCTGGGGTCATTAATTTAGAGCCCCGACTCGGATTTCTGTCATCGGCGGCTGTAGCGACATGAATATGATATTCACCAACCTCAGTTCCTTGTCTATGACCATTATAATTATTATTATTTGCCCTATACCGCTTAGAACCATGCTTTATTTCCTATTTCATTGAGAATCGCTCAGTTTTTTTTAAACCCAAATTTAACCTTGACCTGAGTGATAGTAGCCGTGAAACTCAGTTTGATGGGCTAGCGTGCGCTAAACATGTAGCTCTAAGTGAGACAGGAAAATGTTTCATGTCTGCAAAAAAGCCATCCTCAGCCCTGGCTGGAGTAGCTTAGTGGATTGAGCACGGGCTGCGAACCAAAGTGTCGCAGGTTCGATTCCCGGTCAGGGTGCATGCCTGGGTTGCAGGCCATGACCCCCAGCAACTGCACATTGATGTTTCTCTCTCTCTATCTCCCTCCCTTCCCTCTCTAAAAATAAAGAAATAAAATCTTTAAAAAAAAAGTTTAAATTCAGCCTCAATGTAAGCACTGCTGTCTGTGGAATCGTGAATGTTTTCCTTTCTATAGCATACGTGAAAGCCAACACTCAGCTTCTAAGTAGAATAAAATGTTTGTCCGTCTGCCACCCCAAAGCGTCCCCCTGGGGGGGCATATTCTAATAGTGGGATGATGCCCCAAGCGCAGCCCTATGACCATTCAGCGAGTTGGGACACCCTTGGATGGATGGCCCCCTGCTGGCTGCGTGTCACCCCCTTTCCCAAGCGCCGAGGTCCTCAGACGCCTAGGGAGCTCATCGCCCTGGGCCCGAGGGAGGTGGAGAGCCGGCTCCCTCCCTGAAGCCTCCCTCCGACCCGCCCTCGGCCCAGGAAAAGCCCCCCCTCAGCCCCTCCGCTGCGCCGCCCGCGCCTCTCTCCTCCCTGGCTCTCAGAGACACAAAAAGAGTTAACATCCGTCTTCCACTCTTCCTGACACGTCCCACCCTGGGTTCCTGTGGATAATCAGCGGCTTCCCTTGAGCGATGACCTTGCCCCCCACCTCGGGGCTATCAAGAGACAGATATAAACACCTCAAAGTTCCCCGCGAGTTCCCTTAATTGGCACCTTTCTGTTCTGCTTTAAATTAATCAAAGCCAGTCCGATATTAATACTGTAGGGGGAATTAAAATCATGCAACGCATTAAAGATGTAATTTAAAATTAATAACTCATAATTATTTATCATGGCGTATCAGCGGAGCTGTGAATTCTCCCTCCTCACCCGGTGCACCCTCCCCTGCCTTCACTTTTAATAGCGTCTGGACCATTACCGCGCCCGGCCTGGGCTCCCACGGACACCCCGCCTAGGAGATGTAATTCATTTAATTTAATTTTGGGGGGCCTAATTGTGGTAAATCACTACTTAAGAAAAGACATCTATTTGAAAGGACAAATTGGGATAATTGAATAAAAGCCAGAGTGGAGAAACCCAAGGACTTAACGAGGAGCCGTGGGGTTTGACCAGAGAAACGCCCTGATCTCTCTCGGGCTCTCTCATTGAGAGGTGCAGGATCAGCTCTCCAGAGTTTCAGGACAAAGGCACCATTCCAGTGGAAGGCTGAACGAACAATGGGAACCACCTCCATGTCCGGTGACACAGGATCACGCAAACCCGCTGCGGTCTCCTAGTCCAGTGGAATACTATGCAGGCGTGTAAAAGAATCGGAGTGCATTGACATGGAAGCATTGCCAGGGTCGATGGTGTGAAAATGCTAGAGGGGAGTCTAGCATGTTGTTATGGCAGAAAGAAAATAATACGTACACAGTTAGGTGTACAGTACAGACTGTCCCTGAAAAGAAATAGGAAAAACTGGTATCACCGGATGTTTCTGGGGACCAGGTTGGGTGGCTGGGGGACCAAGGACATAGGGGGAGGTTTCACTCTTTCCACACTTCTGTCGCTTTGGAACTCTGTAGCCCTTGCCGGCATTAGCCCTTCCAACGGACAAGAAATCGCAACAGAGCAGGAAAGGTTTGGCGACTTGGGTCTTGAGCACCTCGCGCACGCACCTCACTCTCCTTTCCAAATGCGTCGGGTGCGCCACGCCATCGCTAGCACGTGTCCAGTCTCTTCTCTGGGCTGGCCGCCCTGCAGACGCCACCCTGCCCGGTCCTCATATCGACCCGAGAAGCCAGTCTCGTTCCCGCCTTTGCCCTCCACATTCCATGATGAAACACTTCAAACGGCAGGTGACTTGTGCAGCGACCGTCCGTATAGTCACCACCTACACTCTGTCGTTATCTTGCCTCATCACAGACGGCCTCATTTGTCCGTTCCTCTCTCCACCTGTCAGGCCGCCTCGGTGTTTTTTACGCAGTTCAAGGAGACGTCCAGACGTCTATACCGTCCCCCCCACATACTTCAGTGTGTCGATAATTAATTGGAATGCAATATTTGGTTAGGGTACCTTTCTTTAAAAAATATATAAAATTTACAAATAGTGAAGAACACTAATCTTCAGTGTGCCATTTGCTGAGTTTAAGAAAAAAATTAATCCTAGCCCTGGGTGGCGTAGTCAGTGGACTGAGCACAGGCTGCAAACCAAAGTGTCACAGGTTTGATTCCCAGTCGGGCCACATACGTGGGTTGCAGACCACAGCCCCCAACAACCTCACACTGATGTTTCTCTCTCTCTCTCTCTCTCCCTTCCTCCCTTCCCTCTCTAAAAATAAATAAATAAAATCTTTAAAAAAATTTAATCCTCTTCAGAGGATACGTTCATTGATTTTAGAGAGACAGAGAGGGAAGAAGGGAGGGGGGAAGAGAGAGAGAGAGAAACATTAATCAACTGCCCCCCATACACACCCCGACAGGGGGTCAAACCTGTAACCTACGTATGTGCCCTGACCAGGGATTGAACCTGCAAATTTTTGGTGTATGGGCTGACACTCTGACCAATTGAACCACCTGGCCAGGGTCCATCCGCTGAGTTTTGATAGAACTTACACTCAAGCCGCCCGAGCCCCTATAATGATACAGAATGTTTCCATCTCCCCAGAAAATGCCCTGATTCCCCATCCCAGTTAATCCCCAGCTTCTAGATGCAACAATTGTTCCGTTTTTCCCCCCTACCATGGATTGGTCTGGCTACGATAAAACTTCACGTCAGTGGAACCGTATAGTCTGAACTCTTGTGTAAGAATTCTGGAGACTCACCCACGTTGCCGTGTGTATCAGCAGTTCGCTGCTTTCGCTGCTGTGTGGTGTTCCACCACAGGGGCCGTTCACAACGTATTTGTCTGTAACCTGTTGGCGAACATCTGTGTTGTCTCCATTTGGGGGCTGTTGCAGATAAGGCTGCTATGAACATTTTACACAAAATTGTCGTGGGCATTTTTTTTTCATTTAGTTTTTGCTTCTTAAAAATGTTTTATTATTGGTTTGAGAGAGAGAGAGTGATTCCTGAGAGAGAAAGAGAGAGAGGAACAAACATTGATGATTGTTTCACTTATGTATGCATTCATCGGTTACTTCTTATATCTGCCCTGCCCAGGGATCGAACTCGCAATCTTGGCACATTGGGGTGATGCTCTAACCCACGGAGCTGCCTAGCCAAGGCATGGGCGTGTCTTTATTTCCCTGGGATAAATACCTAGGAGTGGAACTGTTGGGTCACATAATGAGGTTGGGCTTCGTTTTACAAGAAACTGCCACACGTATTTGCAAACTGGTTGTAACCACCAGTGCTGTTGGCAACAGAATGGCTCGCTGCTGTGCACCAAATGGTCCGTGCTCTAACGGGCGTGTTGCTCAGGCTGCTCCACGCACTTGCCAGCATTTGATGATGTCGACCTTTGATGTGAATCATTCTAGCGGGCGTGCCATGGGATCTCACTGCTATTTTAACTTGCCTTTGCCCAGATGCCTCGGTGATGTTTTCGACGCCGTTGTAAAGACAACAAAACAGAGGCTCAGAGAGGTGGTGAAGTAATTTGCTCAAGCCCGCACAGATTGAGGAGTCAGGGGTCCCACCCCCTTCTCTTGACTTTCAGCCCACAGCTGCCGACTACAAAGCTGTGCCGGACTCGTCCTTCTGTGACTTCGCCGCCGAATCTGTCACCCCAGGGCACCTCACCTCTCCTGTGCCCTGCTGTCTTCCTTGTGCTTATAGGTTGAATCCACACACCCCGCCTCTTTCCAAAAGGAGTTTAAGGGCATTTACAACATGATGACGAGGATAATAAAACAAAGCAGAATCAGAACCAAGGTTACAAGGACCACCCAGGTGTCCAGGCCCATGGAGACACTTGATTGAGTGTAAACTTGAGGCTCTGAGCTCCCGGGCAGCCAGCAGAAGACGCGCGTTATTGACAAAGGGGGAAGAATTCTACAATCAGCCACAAGCTTGCGCGCGGGGTAAAGCCTTGAAGTGTTCTCTGCGGCATTTTTATGGAAGAAGTGGGTTTCGTTGTTGAAATCCAGCTCGGTGAGGGCAATACCTTCTGAGGTTCAGAGCCACAGGTTCATGATGGACTCATGTGACTTAGGGGTTGTCTTCGGCCACAGGTGGAGGCGAGGCAATGGGTCCAATGACCTCTGAGACCCCCCTCTTGGCTGGGCTGACGCTGTTGGTTTTGTGGATGCAGAGCATCCTTCCCCGCTAAGCATCTCCTCGCCATTGTCTGTGTGCCATTTCCACGGGTTCAGGCTTGGCAGGGGCCCAGATGGCCTTGGGCTGACGGCTGAGCGCAGACACTGGGAAGCTTTATGTTCACGGTCCGCACTTCGCTCGCAAACAACTGTGAGTCCCAGATGTTCTCACCCTTGACCGCTTTTTTGTGAGCGCCTGGGTTCTGGTTCAGGAAGATCAGCCGTCGAACAAAGCGAAGTGGAGCCAATCACGCTGTCCTTGCAGCCCCTCCATTGGCCAGAAGCGGCCTGGAGCCCGCCACTCCCTCTCTGACGGTTTCCAGCTCATCTTCCTCCGGGGGAACCTCCTTCCCCTTCTCTCAGCTCCCATGGCTTAGGCAAAGCGACCCCTCAACTCTCAGCTTCGGGGGTGGGCACAAAACCAGTTCTGGCCATTCAGAACCCTTTATACCCCCCCGCCCCGCCCCCTGCCTGTGATGACTGGTTAAAGGATGTGCCCATAACCTATCAGGGCCAATGACTGGTGCTTTTGCGGGTAAGGAAGCAGTCTCTTTACCTTGGGTTGCTAACCCAGGAGCATTCAACCTGGGGCTTCTGGTGGCTATTCTTGCCACTGGGTAACTAGAGCCTGCCTGAGAATAAGGCCGACACAGAGCAAAGCGTAGCCAAAAGGTGGAGAGAGACAGATTCCGGATGGCAGGTACTGGGCTCCTGGATCCAGCTGTGCCTGGAACATAATAGATGCTCATTAAATATCAGCAGAAGGAATCACCCAGTGATCAACTTTAGGAATGGGGCCAGCACACACAAAGTGCCCAGACAATGCTTAGGGCACCTGTGACTGACCCAGCCTACCCCCAAGTGGGTGCTGGTGTGTTTCTCTCCAGGGCCCTCGGGTGCCCATGCCAGGGAGGCAGGGTCCCTGCAGCCCGATGTGGCCCGCAGAGGCTGCGCTGGCCCCTCACAGCCTGGGGCTGTTCAGCAAAACGGACACGCTCAGCCCCTCCCAATGCCCATTGACTGCAGCTGGAGGTGGAGAGGAGAAATCAATATAAAGATTGGCTTTGGAGGAAAGGAAAAGAAGAAAAGGCCTCTCTCCTTCACTGAGGAGGCCGCTGCAGATAGGCCAGGTGGCGGGGCTGACCGGCGGTGTCGTGTGCAATGCGGGTCACTCTCCACACCCCTGCTCTGTGTCCTGCCCCGTGAGCCACAGGGCAGACTCCCGTCCCCGGGCCTCGTTCACAGGAACGCTCAGCTCCGGATGCTCTGAGAGTGACTCCTGGAACCCTCATGTCTGTGCTCAGAGTCGAGGTGTTCGTCACAGGCAGGACGGAGCCACAGCTCTCAACAGGTCCCCCCCCCCCCGCCCAGTGTCTGACGCCAGCATCCAGGTGCTGGGACATAGGGGTGAACACGGCAGACGGAAGTTCCTGCTTTCATGGAGCCGACCCTCTAGGGAGGAAGAAGGTAAGGAGCAAGATGAGCAAAATGTGTCGAGTGTCTGACGGTTGTAAGTGCCGAGGAGAGAGATGCATCCGGACAGGGTGGGAGAGCCGGGTGGGTGGTGGCGACAGCGTGTATTAACATGTGCTGGAGGAGCGGGCCGTGCGGTCATCTGGACAAGGAACAGCATGCCAGGAGTGTGGAAGAGCCGTGCAAAGGCCCTGAGGTCAGAACTGATTTGGAAAACGGGAAGGGTAGCAAGGGGGCTTGCGTTGTTGGAGTGAGCGGAAAGCTAGTGGGCGACGGGCCGGAGAGGTAAGGAGGGGTGGGGGGCTGGGGGAACCATGCTGGTAGACATTTTCCAGGTGTGGCAGGGGCAGAAGCAGGGGACAAGGGAGTTAGGAGGGGGCTGTGTCGGGGGCTCGGAGCGGGGTTGTAGCCGTAGGTGCTGTGGACACGTTCCTCAATCCATCCCAAACACCTTCATTGGTTCGGAAGTCATTCCCTGTGCTTAAAGCATCTTGTGGGAAAGAAAAACGGTGAGCTGGTGGCTGGAACATTCCAAGAGGGTAGAACCTCCTACCGCACTTTCCTCTGAAACCTCAACCTTGCCTGTCTCAGACCTGCAGGCTGTGCCCGCCCGCTTCCCGTCCGGGCCGCCCACACCTTCCACCTGCGCGGCCCTTCCTCCCGCTCGTCCCTTGCTTCTCACACGCCCATCCCGCCCTGTAACGCCCGGCTGATTCCACCGAGCGCCCTGCAGCCACCGGCCTGCCTTTAGGGGACGTGCGATCAAGGGGCCAGATGCGACGGGAACTTTCCTTTTCCACGCGGAGGCTGCCCAAAGTGGCGGCGGCCAGTGCCTCGGGCTCTGGGGTCAAGCCCCCACCCTGCCTCTCGCAGGCTGAGCGTCCTGGGGCAAGTGGGGGGCCTTCCCTGGGGCCCGCAGCCCCCTTCAGGCTGCACAGAATAGGAGCACCCCCTTCCTGCCCTCTTCCGGGGTGGGTCCAGATATGGAGGGGCCGGGAGCTTGTACACTTTTGGTAGGTCTTATTAAATTTTTTTTTCTAAAATTATGAATAAAAATGAGACCCAGGAGTGGATATTTATTTAAAAGGGGGCCGACGGAACCTTAAACTTCAGACGCATCCTGGTAACTCCTCTGCCCCCTGTGCCCACCTCGTGGCGCCCTTTGAAGATTAAACGAGGTGACACTAATAATTCTGTAAAGAAATTCATGAAATTAGCTTTGGACAGTTTCTTAGATGTTCATTCACCCGCTCACCCAGCCAGTATTCACTGAGCATCTGTGTGCCGTGCGCTGCTCACCGCTGTGGGTGCTGGGATCCGAGAGTGAGCACAGCAGATGAGAAGCTCACGCTCCCACGGGGGAATACAGAAAATGAACAAACAAACAAACAAACAAACAAGCAAGCAAACAGCAGATGATACATTGTGTTAGGAAGGAAGCTCTTGGTGCTGGTGGCGGGGGACAGGGCGTGCCAGAAGGAGGTTGAGGCACACTTTTATGTAAGGTGGTCAGGGTGGCCTCAGAGAGAGAGGGTAGGAGCGTAGCAGACACTTGCAAAAAGTGGCTTTGCTGGGAGGCTGTGCAGGGGAAGTGCAAAGGCCCTGAGGCAGGCCCCGAGCTGAGGCAGCCAGTGGAGGGAGTGGAGTGAGGGCTAGAGGGATGGGGGGGGGGGCGTAGGGGTTGGGGGCAGCCAGAGGGCCCAAGGGAGGGCTTTGGCTGTTTCTGAATGAGGGGAGTTGGAGCAGAGGAGGGGTCTAATCTGACTTCTGAGGCCCGGCAGGATCCCTCTGGTGGCTGTGGGCAGAACCACCGCAGGGGGCGCAGGGGAAGCTGGGATCCAGGAAGGAGACTGCTGCAGGAGGCCAAGCGCGGGGTGGTGGTTGGGGCCTAGGGGGTTACAGCTGAAGGCAATAGACAGGGCTGGATCTGTTCTGGATGTTTCTTTCTTTCTTTCTTCCTTTCATTCATTCATTCATTCATTCCATCATCCATCTTGCCAATAACTGTGTATTGAGAACCTCCTCTGTGCTGGGCACTGGAGGTACCAAACACCAAGAGAAACAGACCTCGACCCCTGCCCCAGTGGAGGGGAAGCTTAGCGGAGAGACGACAGTAACCCAGTGGGTGTCAGACAAACACATCACCGCACCCTGCAGGAGTGGCAGGGAGAGCGGAGCAGGGGGCTCTGGCAGAGGCGGACGCGGCTGCACGCCCCAGCGCGACCTTCTTGCTCAGCCTCCTCCTCATACTCAGGGAGAAACGGAAGCGCGCAGAGGGGACGCGAGCGATTCAGGGTCACCCCGCAAGTGTCGGGCAGAGCTGGGGAGAGGATTCACGGCTCCGCTCCCCGGGCCTCCCAGAAGGGGGCTGTCAGCCCGTCATCGCCAACTCCCCGAGCCCGGGCGTCCCCGGCTGCAGCCACCCGTGGTTTATGACCCTCAGAAGCCCCTCCGCAGCGTCTCGGCCGCGAGGCCCTGGGCCACGGGAGACGGCTCGTCCCGCTCGGCCCGGGCGGCGGCAGATCGATTGCGCGTGTGCCGCCCTGACGCTCCATCTCATTAGGCCTCCGTTCTCATCTCCCGGCTTCCTGGCAGCCTTCAAATTATCCCATAAAATTTATTTACTATTTCATGAATACATAAGCAGCAGGCAGGCACAAGCTTTTTATATATTTACACTGTATATATTTCACGGGAGACTTATAGCTGTCTCTAAGGCAGAGAGGGGGAGAGGGAGAGAGAGGGAGCAGACGGAGCCGGCAGCTGGTGGCGGAGGGAGGGGCGCGGAGGGAGGCGCGCGGAGGGCGGGAAGGGATGGGGGTACCCTGGTGCCCTAGGCCACGCCGGCCACGCTGGGCTGACCCTAAGGCTGCCGGCAGGGGAGGGAGGGGAATCTCCACTTTGGGACACTCATCCTGGGGAAGTGGAGGCGGGGCAGGGGTCCTGGGTCTGATTGTTGGGGCTGAGATCCGGGCTCAGCTTGGTCTTGGGGTGTGAGGCCCCAGCCTTGGAACAGTGTGGGAAGTGGGTTGTGACGGGTCCCAGGGGAATTTGGAGCCTGGGCAAGGGCTGGATCCTTTTCCTGGCTCCAGAGGAAGCCCTGGTTGTTACTTCAGATGGAGTGCTGACCCCCGTGGTAGACTGAGCCTTGATCTCTATTACGGACCAAGTACTGACCCTGATCCCTGCCCCAGCCTGAACCCTGACCCCAGCCACAAACTGGTCACACACTGACTGCTGATCATAGTTGCAGACTGAGTCCCAGCTCTGCTCAAGGACCGAGTCCTGACCTTGACCCCAGACTGAACTTCAACTCTTATCACAGACAGAGCTGGTCCCAGGCTGAACCCTGATCCCAAGCATAGGCTGAGCCCCACCCCCACCCCCACCCCCAGCCTTACCTGCCCCTGCACCCCAGCCTGCTACCCCACAAAGCTTCTCTCCTGCACACAAGCAGGGAGTGACCAGCTCACAGCCCCAGCCACAGGCCCCTTGTCCGACCCGCGGATCTGTGCCGTGATCTTGTGTGAGGTTCATGCCTAGGACTGCCCTCCCCACCCTCTGGATGGCCAGGCATGGCCATGTGACTTCCTCTGACCAATGAGATGCGAGCAGGAGAGAAACCTGTCGCTGCCAGGTGGAAGTCTTAAAATGCCACAGCCCAGGTGACCGATGATGTTCCATAGGGTGGAGTCCTCATCGGGCTGGGACCCTGAGTGAGGATGATGAGGAATGCAGCCCTCACCAGTCCACACTGGACACTCAGCTCCAGCAAGAGATGAACATTTGTTGGGTTGCTTTAAAGTGCTGAAATTTGGGGCTGCTTGTTACTGCAGCATAAGCTGACGGATGCATCCAGAAACCTCTTTTCCTCCAAAGGCAGACACATTGGGTTCTGTCTGTTCCTAATCACCAAGACTTTGTCCTACAGAAGGGCCCCAGCGTCCAGAAACCGGAGGGAAGGTGAACAGAACATTGGTGAGCCTGTCAGAACACCCCTCACACGGGGCCAGGTACACAGCAGGCACTCAACAAATGCTTGTTGAACTGTAAAACATGGGTTTTCCCCCTACTTCTGCCTCAGTTATCTAGCCAAGTCTCATCTCCATGATACAGCCAAATGCCCGGTCAGGACCCCTGCAGGGCAGAGGCCGTGCCCAGGAGGTCGTTGTGAAACGGAATCCTGTCTGTGGCGTCAGCAGCGAGACCTCAGACGGCCGCACCACAAAGTGGGGAGGGATATTCAAGCCTCTGTGTGTCTCATGTCCTGGCTGCTGGAGAGATCAGGCTGGTCAGACCCTCCGAAGGGCAACCCGCCGGTCCCTGTCACTCATGTATTTACCTGTTTGGCCATTCTGTCTTCATTGTCGTCATCACCCCACCACCCTGTTCGCTGCTACTGTTTACTGAGCACTCACCAGGGGCCAGGCCCCGTGTCCAGGCCTCATAGCAGCTCTCCGAGCTCAGCATCCCTCTTTCATCCACCTGTGAGTTCAGTGATTGCCTAGCTACCTAACAATCTCATTTATCCCCTTCCCCTCCTTCCCTCCCTCCCTCCCTCCCTCATTAATTCAAGAGGCAATCCAGTGCAGTGGTTAGGAGCATGGGTGCTGGACACAGCCTGGCTGCATTCAAATTCTAACTCTCTCTCTTGCCCACTGGGAAACTCGGGCAGCTTAATTCACCTCTGGTTATGCATCTGTAAAATGGGAATAATAACAGACCTTCCCTTCACGAATTCATGCAAAGAGGAACTGGGTTAGTAGGGGCAGCTGGACACTTAGAACAGTGCTCAGCAAGAGAAAACAGCCAGCGAACGCCGGCCGCGATCACGCACAGAGCCACTGGCTGAACCCTCGCTCACCAAGGCCCTTCTCTGTGCCGGACAACAGGCTTTCAGGGACGAAAAAGGCACAGGAAAGCGAACAGGACACAGTGAACACTGAAATGGTCCTGGTGTGGAAGGCACGTTATACCCATTGTCTCCATGTTCTCAAAACCCCCACGATGGGCACTACTGCGGTCATCATTGTACAAATGAGTGAACTGGGACCCAGAGAGGTTAAGTGACGTGCCTGAGGACACACAGCTCATGGGTGGGGAAACCCAGATTGGAACCCAGACGGTCTGGCTGTTGAACGCACGCACCTAACCATTGGCTAGTCCTGCCACCTTGCCTTCACGTGCATCCAAAGTGGGCAGTGCTTTCCAACAAGGTGTGCAAAGGACTAGGAACGGGGGAGTGAGCAATGAGCCCTGCCCAGGCCAGGGTGGAAGTGAGGTCCCCGGAGCTGGACCATCAGACAGAATCTTCTGTAGTGGTCTCATGAACAACCAGCCCCTGAGGATCTCTGCTGACCTCCATCCAACGCCAGACGTACCTGCCTTCCCTATGGGTGGGTCCCTGACCCCTCCCACCCTCTCTGGGGTCTGTGAGTACACAGGCCACAGGGGCGGAGGCTAAGAGCAGCCGCATCCAGGCCTCCTCTGTGCAGAGGGGCGCTCTGCAGCTGCACGGGGCCCAAAGCACAGGCAGCACTGGGCCAGCCTGGGGACACGTGCGAGGCCAGGGCTCCGGGGTAGGTGCCCACCTCACTGCGGCTTCTTTGTCCAGGCTGGGTAGCATTTATTATTAATGGTAATAATAATTATAATTGCTTATTGATCTCCCCGAACGCACCCGGCAGTCTGCCCAGCACTGATTTCGGGTCACTGCTCAGCAGCCTCACAAATCTATGTCCCGGGCGATGCATCGCCCAGCTCTGGTGCTTAGCGGACGTCCAATAATGTGACCAAGTCCGCACGCAAGGTCCCTGCTGGCCGCGGCCGTGCGCATGCGCTGATCCGGTTCCCGGCTAACCCGAGTTGCTTCCGCATCGGCCACGTGGAACCAGCCTCAGACCTATGGCCATTTATTACTTGTGGTTTTTTTTTTTTTTTTCCCATTTGCAATGGACCAAATAAATGCTCTCCTGGAATATGAGAAAAAGGAAAGGAAGACACCCTGCTGGTCCTGAAGATTATCTAGGACCACACTTCTCAGCCGTTCCCATGCACACTGAGGCCCTGGGGAGTCTCGGGAAAAGGCATAGAGCCCCGGGCCCCGCTCCCCGGAGAAGGTGATTCCGTGGGTGTGGTTCCGGGGAGGGTGGGGAGTCTCCGGGGGGGAAAAAACCTGCGGGTGAGGCCGGGACAAGGGGTCCTTCCTGGAAGGACTCCGAGACCCCAGCTCAGAGGGAGAGGACGCGTCAGGCAGGGGAGGTGCAGGACCCGGGGCCAGGCCAGCGGCGCCGCGCGTGAGGGCTGGGCCCTCCAGCCCGCGGTTTTCTGGGCCGAGTGGCCTTTCCCTGCCCCTGCCCCCCCCCCCAGGCGTCTGGTCCCTCCCACACCCGCCACGGCCTCGGCACTACCCCATTGTCCCGAAGGAGGGTTTTTCAAGTGACTTGGGCCAGGCAGGGACCAGCGCTAACGGGTTTTCATCTTACAATGAACCTTGCCGCTCGTCAACTGCTCTGCCGCGGGTGAAGTGCGGGCCGGCCGGCGTCTGCAAGCGCCTCGCCGTTGGTCAAGGACTTTGCAGGGCGCCCGGGCCCTTGCGGCCTTTCTTCCTCTCGCCTGCCCTGGGGGGGGAGACGCGTCGTCGTTCAGCAGCTGAGGAAACTGAGTCTGCAGGGACCACCCCAGGGTCCCGACACCTTTGCTGAGACGAACACACTCGTGCTCTTTCTGAGCAGGGGGCCATGGAGGGCGAGACTTCGCCCAAAGGTGCTTCCCACCTGGAGGGACCGCTGCGCACTGATGGGAAAAGCACCGCGGGCCCGCCTGGGCCGGCGGCCCGTGTCTCCATGACTCACTCCCCCCCCCCCCCCCCCCCCGCCCGAGTTCTCTGACGCCCCTCCCCTTTCAAAATGCTCCCATCGGAATGGCGAGTCCGGCTGGTCCCATCTAATCCTCACAGCCCGGCAACGTGGACGACTTCATACCTGCTTCACAGAAGAGGAACCAGGGGCTCCAGGAGGTCAAGGCGCTGGCCTGAACTTACGTCTCCTGAGCGCCTGCGGCCGATCTGGGGCCCGTTCTTGCTCATTCCCACGTCTGTGCTCCTCGCGGCTGTGTCTTGGGATCTGCCCTCTCCTGGGAGGCCTGGGTCTGGGGCAGGGGCCTCAGAACCCCCCTCGGGTGAGCCGGGAGGCCACTGGCCCCTCATCCATGCACACCTGTCCCAGAGTGAATGGAAGGGGGGGCTGCATGGCATCACCCAGACTGCCACCTGGTGGAGCCCATGCCGCCGGACGCGTGGGGAGGTTACCGCTGAAGACCAGAGCATGACCCGCAGAAGAGAATGAGAGAAGGGGGAGGGGGCTTTGCAAGGCTCCTGTGGGGGTGCTGAGGTGCCAGGGAGGGGGCCTGAAGGCCGAGTCCCCGCAGCCTGCTGGGCGTAGGCTCAGGAAATGACCAAAGAATCACCGAAGGACAGCAGCTGGAAGTCAGGAAGTGTGGCAAGGCCACCAGCAGCTCAGAGCTTCCGGGACCGAAACACACCAGTCGCTGCACAGTGCTGGGCAGATCGGCCCTGCACAGCGGTCTCAGGCCAAGATGTCTGAGGCAGGGGGTGGGGCACTCCCCAAATTATATCCTGTGGCCCGAGGCCATGCCTCCCTGGAAGAGGTGACCCACCCATCTATCCATCTAGCACATGCATGCATTCATTCATTCATTCACTCACTCATTCATTCATTCACTGACTTACATATTCACTGAGCACCCTCCACGTCAGGCCCTCTCTCGGCAATGGGGACCCAGTAGGGAACTATGTAGTAGGAAATCTCGATGAGATTTCGGCCCCCGTAGGGCTAGTACTCCAGGGGGGACGAGACATAAACAAGTCAACAAGTAAGCCAATGACAAGTGCCACACTTGGAAATAAGACCTGTCCAGGTGCCAGAAAGAGATGGCTGCCTGAGACCACGTGATCCAGGACAGCCTCTCCGAGGGGCGAGGCATGGAGGTGAGACCTCGGTGGCACGCAGAAAGGTCCTGCAGGCAGAGAGTCACCCGATATTTGATCATGACAATTTGGGGCACCATCATCACCAACGTGAAACCCTGTAGAAATATTCATAGCCAGGCCCATGGTGGTTGACAAGGTCAGTGTCTCAGAGAGACAGGAAGAACACACCTGGTCTTGGGTAACTATCCTGAGCTGACCTCAAACACCAGGCAGTAATTGTCACAGGTGACAATGACATTCTCCATCTGGGGGCTGGAGGATGGTGCACTGCTGTGGGAAGGTCACGAGGCTGGGTTGTGATGCTGGACCTGCCATCCATAACCTGTGTGACTTTGGATAGGTAACGTTGCCACTCTGAGCCTTGATGCCCTTGTCCGACATGGAAACCTCCCTGTGTCCCTGATTCCAAAACACACCCTGCCGCCCGTATTTTAATGGTTCCAAAACGAAGGTAGGTTTTGCAATGCATGCACATTCCCCTGGGAGCTCATGAAACCGCAGATTCTGATTCTGGGGGCCTGGGGCGGGGCCGAGAGGCTGCATTTCTACCAGACTCCCAGGTGTCAGCGGATGCCGCGAGCCGACGGACCACCTTTGGAGTGGCCGGGAAGCGGTCGACGGATACATTTAATGTGGCTGTTACTAAATAGAAGGGGCAAAGCTGCAGTGGATGGAATTTTTCATTTCAGGAAATGCATTAACCCCACGTTCCATTTTGTTCTCCCAGTAACCCCGTAAACCTGTTTGTAAAGCACCCAGCACACAGCCCGGCCCGTGGAAAACATTAATAGATGTTAGCGCGCTGCTTTGAAAACCTCGAGTGCCGGTCCGGGATGTGAAGGCAGACGCTGGGCTTGGAAGGTCCATCTATAATTGGATGCCATCCCCATGGGGCCCAAATACAGGAGGGGGCGGGAGGCTGGCAGGTTCTGCGGAAAGAAAAATGATAATTCCTCTCGCCGCCCCCACATCCCCCAGCTCAGGGACGCGTTTGATCAGGCCTGCATCAAACGACACATTTGCAACAAGACAAAACCAAGCGCAGGGGACCGGAGCCTGTCTGAATCGGTCCCACGCACCGCCCCCAGGCGCCCCTCCCACCCCGACCTCCTTCAGACAGACACGTGCAAATACATGCTTGTTTGAAGCCACAGAAACTGACCAGCACCCGGACAATTCCTCGAGTTGTTAGATGCTGTGTGGGGGAAGCAGGAGAGGGAAGCTGGGTTTTATTTGGGGACTGGGACCCGGGACCTGGGAAACAGGGGAAAGAGGGTGAGCCGGGAAGGCACTGAGAGAACAGGGTGCTATTTTATCACCCTCTGGCCACTCGTACAAGATGACACCACCTTGCAAATAGCGGATTCAGGTTCGCACCTTCCGGCGCCTTCTCTCGCCGGATAGGGGCAGCAGCGTTAGGTGGAGGCAGTAAAAGACCTTATTACCTTTTTTATTTCTCAGCCGAGGAAACCGGGACTCGGAGACTTGGATGGAATTACCCGCAGCGGCCGAGAGAGGTGAACTGGGCTCAGTGGATGCTGGAGGTCAGGGGCGGGGCCAAGGCTCCACATTGCCAACCAGCTCCCAGGCAAGGCGAGAGGGGCTGGCCCACGAGCCACACTTGGAGTAGCAAAGATGTATCGACTCACGCATCTAAGAGACACAATCCAGGCATTGATTTGCCGCCACCCCTGGACTGTGCCATTCATTTATTCTGCCCGTATGTCTTGGGGGTGACTCATCGCCCAGGCCATTGCACTGAAATACAGTGGAGGACACGGCAGGCCTGCTCCCTGGCCTGGGGGAATTTAGGCCAAAAACAAGTGAATTGGACTCTTACAAATGGCAAAACGGGGTGGCTGTCCTGCCGACGCCTGGAAGCACATTATATTTAAGGGGAAACGCAGCGGGCGCAGCCACCGGGGCCGGGAGACCCTGGTCGCCGCATCGGAGCCAGAACAGTTGCAGGCAGGCTCCGGCGCCGCCCCCACTCCTCCTGGGTGTCTCTCAGCATGTGGTGCCTTGACACACCCACAGAATCGGTGAGAAAATCACCCCAACACCCCAACCCACGGCACCGACGGCAGAGCCCCAGCCTGCCGCCTGTGAGCCAGAGCCTCAAGAGTTTTCCGGTGGGAACAACCCCCCGCCCCCCCAGCGCTTCCCCGTCTCACTGGCCATCGGAGGCCTCGGGCCAGGTGGTTGCCGGATCTAGCAAACAGAAACACAGGGGGCCGGTGAAATCAGAATTTCAGACTGACGACAACGTGGTTTTGGAAAAGTGTGTCCCCGGCAAAACCTGGGATGAGGCCTGGATCCTCCAACCACCATGTCCCTTGGCATCTCAGGGCCATGTGAGGACGGAGCCAGGTGGTGTGGCCAGCCACAGAGGGAGAGCTCAGGGCAGCGTCCTGGATGCAACACACAGCCAGCAAATGGCAGCTGTAGTGCCTATGTATATGGGGGAGTGGGGGTGGGAGGGAGAGAGAGGAAGGGAAGGAGAGAGGGGGAGGGGGCAGGAGAGAGAGGAAGGGAAGACAGTCAGGCTGACACAGAGAGCAGAGAAAGACAGCGACAGGCTGAGGGAGAAGGAGACAGAGTCCGGAGAAGACCGAGGGGGAGAGCCGTGCATGCCCAGGGCTCTCCAGTCCTGTGCCCCCACTGCTGCCCAAGTTGCCCCTGCTACCCCACCTTTTACCCACCTCCCCAGGCTCATCTCTAAAGCTCCACACGTTTCTCCCACCCCCACCAGGCCACCGGCGCCCTGCCCACAAGCCTGGCCCCGTGGTGGGGGCTGCTCTCTCTGAGGCCCTCCGCCTCGGACCCAGCTGCATCCCGGTGGCCGGAAGTAGCATCAACTTCACGGCCCCCTGTCCTGCCCTGCCTGCCCCTGCCCGGGCTCCCTATCGTCCCATCAGAACTGTAGGTGTCCGTTGTCCCCGTCTACCCGTCCGCCACCCAGCTCCGGCTTGAGCCACAGAAGAGGCTCGCACAATCAGATTCTCACCCCAAGTGACAGGTCACCCACTCATCTGCCAGGGAGGCTGCTAGGGGTGGGGGCTGTGCTGGAGGGTCTCGGGATAGGGCCGTGTCCCGGGATAGAGCCGGCTTTTGAGGACCTGATGTCTGCGAGGCTTCTCTCCTGCAAGCCCGGAGAAACAGATTTGAGAGGAGAGTCCAGAGACAGAGCCGACAGAGCCTGCTTGATGAACAGCGGGCAGCCCAATGGAAGGACAAACGTCTAAGGAGGGAGAATGAACGTCTAAGCGGTGCAGACACCCCACACGGAATCCAGGCCAGAGCCACTCGGGCCACGAGGCCCCTCAGGGCACAGCCCCCGTCAGGTCGCTTTGCTTGCACAACTCGCTTAGAGAGACGGAGGGTCCAGGGACTGCGGCCATTCATTCAGTCATTCGTTCATTCATTCATGCAACACAAAGCGTATTCATTGAGCAGCTACTATGAGCCACTGCTAGGCTCTGTCCTGGGCACTGCGGCACAGCAGTGGGCGAGACGGGAAAGTGGTTCCAGCCCTGATGGAGGTGGCGTTCTGCGGGAGGTGGCGTTCTGCGGGAGGTGGCGGGTGGCAGCTAAATATGTTGATGCACACACACCGTCGGCTAGAGTGACAAGCACGGAGGAAATGGCAGGCAGGGCAAGGGCCAGAGGGGGCTGCTGTTCTAAACCGAGTGGTCAGAGAGATGCCCCCGCAGAGGGACATTGGAGAAACCACCAGAACGGACGGAAGGGCTGCGCCACGTGGAAACCTGGAGGTGGGGGGTCCCAGCCAGGGGACATGTGGGGTGAAGGCCCCAAGTGGGAGGGCACCTGGGTACCCAGGGCACAGTGGGGAGGCCGGTGTGGCGGGCAGAGCAGGGGGGTCAGAGAGGTCACAGAGCAGGATCTGGGAGGGACCTGGGCTCTGAGCTCGAGTGGGACAGGACCCGTGGGTGGAGTGACAGGGTCTGACGGGTCCTGGCTGCTGTGTGGGAACTGGGCCTCGAGGGGCAGGGTCAGGGGACCACTGAGGAGGCTCTGGTGCCATCCAGACCAGAGCCACAGGGCTGGGACCCCGGTGGTGGCAGGGGCCATGAGGAGACGGGGTCCGACCCTCAGGGGAGGGAAGTGGCAGATGGGGTCACCTGCACCCCAACCAGCTGTCTCTCCTCCCTCTCCTTCCAGGCGGGAAAGTGGGAGTAAGTGATGGTCCCACCTCTCGGATTCCCGGATGGGTAAAGAAAGGCCTCCTGACTCCTCAGGTGCTTGGCTGGGAGCCAATCAGCCTTTGGGAGGTGGGCCCTGGGAGCCGCAGTCAGGGTTAGAGGCGGAGCCGGTCAGTTCAGGGTTTGGGTAACAGTATCAACCAAGGCCAAGGCTGTGGGTCCAGTCTCCTGCGTCCAGGCGTGCATCCCCTGGGCAGCAGCCTCAGCCGTCATGTCTGATGCTCAGCCATCTCGCACTGCACAGCCTTTGCTAGAAGGGTCTGCATGAACCCAGGGGTGTACACACCTCACGACATAGGGGCTGAGTGCCAGGTCTGCCGCTCACCGGCGGTGCGACCTTGGGTGAGTGACTCTACCTCCCTGAGCTTCGGTATTTTCATGTGTAAGCTGGGGACCCAAACGGCGTCTGTCCCGGTGCAGCAGGTGGAATGAGATGACGCCGGGAACGTCCCGCAGAGCCGAAGAGACTTCACGGATGTGACTTAGTAAAGGACTTTGGGAGGAGGGTGTCCCGACGACCCCAGTAGTGGGCCCCTTGCGACCACGAGCACCCTTAGAGGCAGGAGGGTCAGCGTGACAGAGGAGGGGATGTGGCAACAGAGGCAGGCAGAGCTATCAGGAGACACGACGCAGATGGCCTTGCCCGTGGAGGAAGGGGCCATGAGCCAGGGGATGTGAGCAGCCTCTAGAAACGGGAAAAGCCCTGCACACAGGTGTTTCCCTAGAGCAGCCATAGAAGTAGCCGACACCTTGATTTTGGACTTCGGACCTCCAGACTCCGAAGAGAACACATGTGAGTTATTTTAAGCCGTCAAGTTGGGGTAATTTGCTACAGCAGCAAGAGGAAAGGAACGCAGCATTCAGGCCTCCGTGCCGGCTGCCTCTCCCGCCCTCTGGTTAGAAGTGAGCTAGGATTTCATTTTCCTTGTGCCCAATGGCCATGACAATGGACAAGTCTTAATAGCACCCCTAATGATAATAGCTAATTTTTT
Organism: Phyllostomus discolor; assembly: GCF_004126475.2. Classification (NCBI taxonomy): domain Eukaryota; kingdom Metazoa; phylum Chordata; class Mammalia; order Chiroptera; family Phyllostomidae; genus Phyllostomus; species Phyllostomus discolor. The sequence goes on from NC_040915.2 coordinate 47,242,856, forward strand.
GAGACCTAACTGAGTGTCAAGCACATCAGTCTAATGGCTTCCTACGTATCATTTTGGTTCATCTTCATGAAGGGCATAGGAAGAGGCACTGTGGTTATCATTCCCACTTCACAGATGGGAAAACTGAGGCTCAGAGAGGTTGTGAAACACACCCAAGGCTGCACCACTAGGAAGTGGCAGGGCTGGCGTTCACACCCAGGTCTGTGTGGTCCCCAAGAATCAACGACACAAATCTTCCTGGATGCAGCTCTTGCAAAATGAACCTCCCACCTCCCTTCGCCCCTCTCTTGCCAGGGGCAGGGCCTCCCATGCATTTCCCTTGCGGCCACTGGTCCCGACCCCTTTTTCTTTGTCCCCCAGACTCCACAAAAGGCCCTGTCTCTCTTCATATGCCATTTCATACGGCACAGACAGCCTGGCATTTCTGAAAGGGACTTTATTTCTTTTTGGCTTTCCCGCAGCTTTGTACAGAAGGAAATAGAAATCGCAAAAATATAGACAAGTTCTCAGACCGCAGATTTCTGATCCTGAGAATTCCCTCCAGCCAGGATGGGTTGGCACTGCTGACTGGCACCATGCCTGGCTTCCCTTCCTCCCAGCTCCAGGCCCCCCCCCTGCTGGGCACATCTCGTCTCCCATCCTTGGCGGAGGTTTACCTAAAATTAACAGTACGTGATGATCTCGCTTGCAGAGACATCTGGGCTTTTTCCTTTACCCATTTTTATGTTATGAGAGCCCCAATTTTCTTCCGCTCTCACGGGGCTGACCCCACCTGGGGTCCTGGGATAGGCAAGTGCACCCAGGCAGGCCAATGAGAGTACCGCATCCCCTCCCTCCACAGTGATTGGCTCAGGCGCGGGCACAGGACCCCCAAAGGAGCCAATCAGAGCCCAGGGACAAGGATACTTGATGTTTGCCGGCGCTATTGGGTAGAAGCCGCTTTCATTTTTGCTGTATTTGATGCCGGTAGCAGCCGGGGGCCACTTCTGCCAATGTATGAAGAGAGGCCGCCGAGAATGAAACCCACACAGAGGAGAGCACAACTTTCAAATTGGAAACGAGACAAAGTTGATGACAGAGGTTGAGGGCCCGGATCCAGCTGTGCCCGAAGTCTTAGATGTAACTATAAACTTTGCAGTCAATGAGAAAAGAAAGAGTTTCTGCTTCAGCCGCATTGACCTGGGTGTCTGTCACCCCCTGCCCACGCGATGCAGTAGCTAGCAGTTACTGAGCACCCCCCGAAACCAGAGCTTGAGACACGGATGCGGGTACAGATCGTTTATTGGTCAGGTGACCTCCAGAAGTGCGAGTGGGGGACCCGGGAGAGTGATGCGGGGGAGGAGGAGAGTCCGCGCATCCAGGTGGGTCACGGGGGCTGCTCCTGCAGACAGCGGGGACTAGATTTCTCCAGGCCCCCTGAGGAGTGTGGGGGATGCCTTCCCCGGTTATCTGGGGAAGATCAGAAGGCCGGAGCATCATCCGCTGGCTCCTGTCCCCCACTTTTAGAGGGGCTGAGCTCAGGGGTGGTATGGTAGGTCAAATCATAGCCCCCCGAAGCTGCCCGTGTCCTAACCCCCAAAACCGGTGAAATGTTGGGTTACATGGCAAAAAGAGAATGAAGGTTGCAGACAGAATTAAGGGTGCTATTCGGCTAACCTCGAAACAGGGAGATGGTCCTGGATTATCTGGGTGGGTCCAGTGTAATCATGAGAGCCCTTTTAAGTGGAAGAAGGGGGCAGAAGAGAAACACCAATCAGTTGCCCTTTTTAGGTGCCCATACTGGGTTCTGCACCCACAGCCCAGGTATGTGCCCCGACCAGGAATCGAACAGGCAACGGTTTGCTTCTTGGGATGATGTCCAAACCCCTGAACCACACCAGTCAGGGCCTTCTCTCCTCTCTTTATGCAAATCACATGGGCCACCAAGGGCTTCTCTTCTAATGGGGGTTCCAGTCCAAGGGACCCCTCTGGTGTGCAGCTCACTGGCACAGCAATGCTGAATGACCCCCAACTCCCACAAATGAGCGCATGACCCCGCCCTGCCTCCTGGGCTTTTCTAGGGGTGCCCCTGCAGGGACCCCATGTCTGCTCACAATCGGACCCCGCAGTAGTAAAAATGCCCACACGCGGTTGAACACCTGGAAACGAAAGGGGATCGTCCTTTTCTCAGAACCTGGAAACATCTCGCCCAGGTTAGCAAATGGGTGAGTGGTGTGCCCCTGCCCAGGGCAGACATCACTAATCGATGGTGGCACGCTTGCTCCTGAAGCCCAGGCAGGCTCACAGCATCTTTCTCAACCAGCAGCGTTCCTGATGGCACTGGCGATGGCACTGGCAATGCTCCTGGAGTTCGGAGAGTTGCTGTCAGTTAGGTTTCATGTGTGAAGCAGTCATCTCCTTCGAGAGCGAAGCTTCAGGCCCCTCCTGAAACCGAGAAGAGGACATTGTCTTGGGCAAACGACTGTGTTGCTAAAACATTGCTGAAGTGGTTCCAGATTCTGCCCTCTCTTCCCGTCACTCCGAGGGTTGTCTCTTCCCCTGGGCCACCTTGTTACTCGTAGTGTCTACAACGGGAAGAGTGGCTTCCATTTACTGAGTGCCTACTATGTGTCAGGCACTGTGGTGAGCCATTTTGGAATCTCCCCAAGATGAAGGGATCAGCCCTGCTTTGTAGGTGAAGAAATGGAAGCTCAGGAGATAGTGCCCCTTACTCGCCACCCCTTTTGTAAGGAAAGTGCCCATTTAAATGAACAGAACAAAATCAGCCCTGCCTGGTGGGGCTCAGTGGATTGAGTGCCGGTCTGCAAACCAAAAGGTTGCTGGTTCGATTCCCAGTCAGGACACATGCCTGGGTCACTGGCCAGGTCCCTAGTTGGAGGCTTGCATGAGGCAATCAATCAATGTATCTCTTGCACATTGATGTTTCTCTCCCTCTCCCCCTTCATTCTCTGGCTCTCCAAAATAAATAAAATCTTTTTTAAATTTTGAAAAAAAATAAATGAACAAAGCAAAATCAAACAGCCTGGGTTTGAGGACGGGGCTCTGTAGCCTAAAAACACCCAGGGCCACACAGGTGAGGCAGGGAGCCAGTGAGAAAAGGGAGCTCACGCATGTGTTCAGGAATTTTCTGAGCGCCTACTATGTGCGAGGTGCTGGGCTGCTTCACAGAGTGCACCAATGTCGTCTCTCTCCCCGTGGAATGCGTAGTCTGCGGGGGAGGAGGGCCTGCACACGCAGGCGAATGAGCAGGTGCCCCGGAGGGCACGAGGAAGGGGCCGAGAGGGACTTGAAGTGAGTGTGTCCTCGTCACAAGGGCCGTTTCTGTCTTTCCCAATGTCCTCCCACCCAACTCCTGGGATGTTCCTAGGCAGGTCATTTTTGTCCTCAGTGCCCAGTGGCGCTCGGTCCACTTCCTCAGATATTCAGCCTGTGTTTACCCCTCCATCGTCATCCCCAGCTCAGTCTTCCCAGTCAGGAGCTGCCTCCTCGTTCCTGGCTTAGTAAACACTGACTGAGTCCCAGCTGTGCTAGGAAGCTAGCCATGTAGGGTGCTGTGTTACCCTGCGTGCCCACAGCTGTGGTGCCCGGGGGATGCCGTCTACCCACCATGTGTCAGTAGACCCCAAGGGCTATAAGGATCCTGGGGGTCATGTGCAGGGTCTGATGGTTCAGATGCTCACAGTGGCCAGGCAGGAGCTGTGAAAATGGCTACGTGTAAGACAAAAGGGAGTGGTGGGGACTGTGGCTAACTGGGGACCTCGTGGTCCTCTGCCTGAAAGGGGTGACCGCTACTGGGCTCCAGCAGGTGGCTGCCATGCAGAAGCGCAGCATAAATATATTTTGCCTTAGAAAACCCCAGAAATCCAAATATTTATATGAAGACTTCCAATCCTGGCAAATATTAACATTTTGCTAACAAATGCAACAAAAAATAAAAACCGAATGGGGAAGACAGAGCGAACCGTCCACTTACCGATCTGACTCGGACGGACTTCTCATTTTATAGATGGGGAAACCGAGGCTCAGAGAGGTTTGCTTAGAATGGCGCAGGGTCAGCTGGGCTCATTTCCCTTAGAACCAGAGGCAAGTGGGGCCTCCTCTCCAAGTCACACACCCTGTCCGGGAATTCCAGGCTGGGGGATTCCCGGGTGGGGGGCGGGGTGGGGGGGGGAACCAGAGTGGGAGGTGAAGGCGGCGCTGTTTCTAAACGCAGGGCTCACCCCGGGCTCCTGCACGCCTGATGCACCGTCGCTCAGGTGTGTAGGCCCGAGAGTCCTCTTTTCCCCCCTGGTCTGCGTCTCTGCAGACACAGAAAGTGTGTCTCTTGCAGTTTGTCTCTCTGTCTCTCGGCAACCGACGCTCTGGCTCTGACTCCTCCGTCCCACTCTGCTCTCGTCCCCCCTGTTTCTCGGTCTCTTTGTCTCTCCTCCTGGGGTCTTCGCTCCTTTCCCTGCTCCTTCTCTCTGGGTCTCCGTCTGTTTCTTGGTCTATATCCGTTCTGTCTCTCATTGTCTCTGCCCCTCCGTCCGTCTGTCTGTCCGTCTCTGCTTTTCCCATCCCTCTCTCTGTCCCTCCTCGTCTCTGCCACTCTGACTCCCCTCCCGCGCCCCTGTCCCCCAGGCCTCGCCCCTGCTGCCCTCCGAGTCCCTCTGGCCACTATGGAAAGGTTACTGTAAACGGGAATGAAGCCGAGGGCAAAAGTAATCAACCCCCTAGCTGACCTCCGATCCCGACCCCCACACCCAGGCCGATGGAACCCGAGTCCAGGGCGCTGGCTGCGCCCCCTCCCCCGCCCCCGCCCTGGCCCCCTCCCTCCCCACCCCCAGGTCCCCTTGCTGACAAAAGGCCTATCTTCTCTCTGCCTAAATGATTTAAATTCTAATCAAACATCATTTATAGTACATCTCGGAACCGTCTCCTGGGAGCTGCTCCCACATGAGACGTTGCCATGGCAACCGGGGGGTCTTGTTTCAGAAATGTCAGATTGTATTATTGTCTTCACACTTCTCTGATAACCTAGTGTCTCTCTCTCTCTCTCCCCCGCTCCCTCACTCACACCACCATCCCCAAGATTGTATTCTGCCCCTGTCTCTCCCTCTCTCGCTGCCCTCCACGAGACACCCCCGGGCTCTCCCCTGGACCCCCGCCTTCCTCCCCCCAGGAGGAAGCGGCCTGATCAATTTCATCCCAGCCGCTCCCCAGGCCTGCCTCCCCTTCCCGTGACTCTGGCCCTGGGGCCTCTCCGCTTTGGGAAAGGTGTCTCCCCCACCCCTCATCTTCCGCAGACACGCTCCCCCCTCTAGGGGTTTGCTGGAGTGTTCTGGTGTCATTTTATTTTGCTAGATATGAAAATGAGACATAGATTTTTCCCGGTGATGCGTGTGTGAAGTTCTAATCTGGCTTTTCAGAATTTTTTTTCTCTTGGGGGAGGGGGCCGTGTTGGAAGACTCGGAGCTCCTAACAGATCCACACGGAGGGTAGAACACGAGGCAAAAGGGGTGCCACGGTGTGTATGTGCCTGCGTGTGTGTGCCCGTGTGGCATGTGTGTGTTCAGGTGGGCCTGCATGTGTGTGTGAGTGCATGTGGTATGTCCGAGTGCATACTGGGTGTACATGTGCTCAGGTACACAGGCGTGCTGTGTGCGTGCAGGTGTGTCCACATACATACAGTATGTGTCTGCTTGTGCATGCATGTATCCAGGCACTTGGTCATGTGCACATGCATGTGTGAGTGCATGTGGGTGTGTTTGCATGCATGTTGTGTATCTGTGTACTCATATACACAGGCATGTGCTCTGTGTATGCAGGTGTGTCCACATACATGCAGCACGTGCCTGCATGTATGCAGGTACTTGGTCACACACACACTGTGCACTCATGTGTACATTGTGTGTGCTGCATGCGTGCATACATGCAGGTGTATATTCAAGTACACAGCATGTGTGTGCACATGCAGTCCTGTTCGTGTGTGAGATGCATGCCATGTGTGCAGGTGTGTTCTCATGTACACATGCAGGTGTGTATTCCTGTGCCTGTTTGTGTGCATGCATGTGTGATGTCGAAGACGCCTTCCCTAGCCTGGCTTTTGATGACAAGCAGCTCCCAGGGCCTGGACACCTGCCTCCACCATTATGCGGTCTTTCCCGAACACAGAGGGACACGTTTTACCAGGATTGTCACATTCACGTTGGATTCCTCACCCCGCCTGCTGCCGAGATTCACTAACCCTGACAAAGGCTTGGCGAGATTTTCTAACCCAACAGTCCCCTCATTCCACAGGGGGGGAAACTGAGGCCCCAGGAGGGGCAGTGGTGTGCGCAAGGACTGAGGTCACAGCAGAGTCTGAAGTGAAATGGACCCAGTCTGTCCTGCTCAGGTCACTGGGAGACTGGCACAGTGAGAGGTGGGAACGGGGGCCCCATGCCCTTCAAAGAGTTGTCACTTTGGAGGGGCTGAGGTGGCAGCATTTCCGGTAGCCCCACCCGGTCCCACAGGGCTGGCAGTGAGGCTCCCTGGGTGCTGCATTGCTAAGGTCTTTACCAGAATTATGTCCCATTTGAAGATGGGGAAACTGAGGCTCAGAGAGGTAATGTGAAGCAGCCCAAGTTTGCAGAGCCAGTAAGTGCAGAGGTGGGATTCGAACCTAGGGCTCTGTGGTCCTCCTGTGTACCTTTCCCATTGGCCAGGCTGCTGCCTGTGGTGGGGGTGGGGAAAGCTTTGCCCCCTTGAGCACAGGGATGGAGGCACCTGGCTTTGTCCCCGACATCCAGAGAGTCATGCCATGGGGCAGAACAGGAGCTGGCAAGACCAAGGCCACCAGGACGAATGAGTGGGCACAGGCAGGCTCTCAGAAGAGGTGGCAGGAGGTCAGTGAGTTCCCGGGCACCGCTGAGGGTGTCCTCCAGCTGCAGCAGCCAGGAGCCTCGGCTGGGAGATTCTCCCTGCACCATTTTCCAGCGGGGGGAAACCAAAGCTCAGGGAGGGTCAGGAGCTGGCGTGAGGTCACGCAGCTGGTAAAGGGCAGAGGTGGCCTTCAGCCCAGTCTCCGTGACTCTGACCGTTTCCATCCTGTGGTTAGGAGCCGGAGGACCCGGGTCAAATCCCAGCTCTGCCCCTCACTGGCGGTGGGACCTGGGGCTCCGTACCTAACCTCGCGGAGCCTCAGTTTCCCACCTGTCAAGAGGGGGTCAGAAGAATGGAACCTCCCGTGCAGGATGGAAGTGAGGAATACGTGAGTTAACGGGGGACAGCGCTGAGCATGGCGCCTGACCCTGGCGCCTGACCGTGGGAGGGCTGGGTGTGGCTCCCCTGTGAGGGGGTGGCTCAGGCAGGCACCACCCCCACTCAGGTCGGACATGGTCTTCACCTGCGTAGGGACTGTCATCCCCGCGGGGTTTCGGAAACTGGAGCCCCATACCCCTGAGCTTTTGGGAGATCAAACCCTTAGGAGATACCAGCCTTCCCCTTTTTCTCTTTCTTCCACTCTCCACGGAGAAGTGGGCGCCAGGAGGAGCCGCGAGTGAGGTTGGTGTGGGCGCCTTTACCTTCCCGGACCCATCACACACATCTCAGGGGACAGAGATGGTGGCAGAGATCAGGACAGGCCGCCGGTGCAATCACACAGAGCGGCCTTGAAATTCTTCATTGTTGAACGAGGGGCCCCACCTTTTCATTTTTCACTGGGACCTGAAAAGCGCACACGTACTTGGTCTTGACCGAGACAACGAGGAGCATAAAAAGAGAATGTGCTGTCTCTCTGGGTCTCTCGCTGTCTCTCTGTCTCTGTCTCTGGGACAGAGTGCAGAAACCACAGAGACAGAGAGAGGACGGGAGGCCAGGAGGAGGGGCAGGGGGAGGGCTGCGGCCCGTGTTTGTCCAAGGTGAGGCGCATTGATCCCCGGCCGCGTCACCATCAGATAGATCCGGCCGCGGTAATGAACCTCCCCACGCACCGCTCGCAAAGCACACACCAGCCCTGGCCCCAGCGGTTAATATTTAACTGAATAAGGGCCATAAATATGGAAAATGGGACTTTTAATTAAATAAGCAGCTTTTAAAAGGGCCCTTGGGCGGGAGAGGCTTTTGTTTAAATATGATTGATTTGACATGTCCTTTCGCTCTCACACTCTCCAGCGCGCTCCCGACGTTAACTCCTGGCCCCAGCCCGAGGAGCAAGCTGGAGGAGGCCAGGCCCTGTCCTGCCGGAGCGAGGGGACCTTCTGGGGGAGGAAACCCGTGCGGTGGGCAGGAGGTGCCCGTGGGGGCTGGGATTAAAGACCCAGCTTCGTGGCCTCCCTCCCACATTTGGGTTAAACACATCAGAGACTGCTTGAATTTGGGGGAAAGTGTATTTCATCTTTCCGAAGGAAAGGTTTAGTGGGGTGAGATGCCTCTAGATCTTGGGGTGTAGGGTCCCAAAGACCCGGGTTTAAACCACTACCTGTAGCTGTATGTCCTTGGTGGTCCAGCTGCACTTCCTTCCCTCTCTGCCTCAGTTTCCTCACCTGTAATATGGGATGATGCTAACATTACCTGCTTTACAAGGCTGTGTGCAGATCCAGCGCGCTTCAGCCCATTGGTTAGGTTCCCTTCCTCGCGTTGCCAGGGTTGTGGCTGGGGGCTGGGTGACCACCCAGAGGCTCAGAGAGGCGGCTCGAGGCACATTCCTCCACCAGGGCCAGCCGCGTGGGTGTGGAACCTGTGCACTTGGAAGGGCCCGTGTTTGGTTTAACGCTCCGTGGTCTCCATCTTGAAAGTCTTAATCCTTATGAACGAGGCGCCCCACAATTTCATTTTGTAATGGGCCCTGTGGTGGGTGGAGCCAGTTCTGCCTAGACCCATCCACAGCTCTATCCGCGGCTTGGGAGGCGGCCACTGTGGGAGGAGCCTGGAATCCTCCAATCCCAGGGCGGGGGGGAAGACCCAACAGTCAGGGAGGTCTGCCTCCAAGCTTTTAGTGCCCTTTAACCACATTTTATATATTCGAGAGCTGGTATTTACGAAGCCCTTCCCGCAGGCCAGATTCCGTGCACGCCTGACCTCAGAGCCCCATTGGCCTCCCTACACCCCGGGTGAGGCACTTGATGCTCAGAGAGGCCAAGTAATAAGCCCGGGGTTGCTCAGCTAAGGAGCAAGCAGGGCCAGGATTTGAACCCAGGGCTCTTTGTCGCCACTGTCACGTCTTAAGTCCCAGGAAGTGTTAGCCCAGTGCAGGTCCATGTAATAGACACACGGCCCGGACTCAGAGCTGAACTGGGGAGAGCTGGAGGGGGCCAGAGCGCTGCGTCCCCTTGGTTGTGACGTCCACGGGCAAACCTCTCCTTCGGTGGATGTCCGAAGCCAAGTTCCTCCGCAGCAGGTCCGTGGACAGCTGATGGTCATGCACCCCTCTTCGGGGCAGCCCGCAAGCTGAGTGAGGCTCAAACAAAACTTCCTGTCCTGCTGAGCCAGCTGCCTGTTGCCATGGCAACTCCTCTTGGGCAGCTCGGGGTTCTGGGGGGCTCTTTCTTGGGCTCAGTGTGGAAGATAGTGGGGCAGAGGCCCAAGGCCATGTCTAACGCAGACCATCAAGTTCTGGTCGCTCAGGGCAGGGATGGGGCGATAGGCGAGGCGCCTGGACTCCTCCCTGTGAGCCGGGAGCAGCTGGAGACAAAACCTTGTGTGGTGGACATTTGGGAAGGGGCCTCCTTCCTAGGCAGCCCCTCCCAGGGCTCCCCAGTGAGCCCTAAAACCCCACCTTTGCACGGCCTCAGCATCTCCTTCCCGAGCGGAGGCAAACACCTGCTCCCTGGGCTCCCTGGCAGGGACCCTGCCTGCAGGTGTCCGTGTTCCACCTAGAATCCAGGTGAGCTTCTCGAGCCGAAGGCTCTCCACTCTCCCAGCAGCAAACGGTGGCCAGACCAGCCTCCCTCCCCTCGGCCCAGGCCTCGTCCATCTGCGGGCAGGGTGACCCCCTGAGGCCCAGGGAACGCCGGGAGTCAGGGAGACCCGGAGCAAAGGTCGGGGTGAGGCCAGCTCCGCTCGGTGTCAAAGAAGATTAGGGGTCCTGCTCTCAGAGCTGAGGGCTGCGGCCGGAATCAGCCTGTGATCCCAAGTGGGATGAGTTCAGAGGTCACCAGCTGGCCCCTTTGTGTGTCAATATCAACACGGGAGTCCCCTAATTGGGGTGGGTCAGCCAGTGGACGCAGCCAGGATGCACACCGGGAGAAGGAAGAGGCGCGGGCGGCCCTGGGGCACTGGGCAGGGCACTGACACAAGCCGGCGCGCTCATTGTATCGACGCTCCCACTCCCCATGCGAACACAGAAGGGGCAGGAGAAGAGCGGGGGCCACATATAGGGAGCAGCTACTGGAGTCAGGCTCGGTTCCTGGCACTTAAGTAAACCATGTCATCCTGCCAGCCTCCCTGTGAATCAGCTTCTGTCATGACTTCCTCCTACAGCCAAGGACACCGAGGCACGCAATGGTCAAGTCGGGGGTCCGAGGTCCTGCGTCTAGAATGGAGGAGTGGGACGCGGACCCAGCCAGCCCGCCCCCTCGCAGCACCAGGAGGCAGGGATGCCCACGTCCGCATTGCTGGTGGGGGGAGTGCAGATGAGAGAGGGTACCGCGGAGCTGTCCCGGCTCCTGAGGCGAGGGGCTGACCTCTGTGTCCCTGCATCCACCAGGCACTGGCTGTGGGCTGCCCCAGGGTCTGGGTGGCAACCCCTTCCCCTTGATGGCAGCTGCCATTGGTACAGGGCATGTAGGTGGAGAAGGAAGGAGCTGGGAGCCTCTAGCAGCCACCCTGATCGTGCCATTGGGATCCGTGCACTGGGTAAAGAGGGCGGGGGTGGGGTCGCGGCTGTATCTCCTCTACCTCCTGTGTTTTGGGCAATATTTGCCCTCATGGTATTTGCCTACTTCGCAGAGAGTGGCTGTCCGGTGTCTAGCATTCTCCATCCATGGCCGAATCTGTCCCTACAACCCCAGGGGACAGAGAGACCCACTGAACAGATGGAAAAGATGAGGCTCTGCTGGTGCCGGAGCTGAGCAGAACAGATGCTCACCTAGTGTCCCCCAGTCCGGTCCCCAGGCCTGGGACGCCCCCTGCTGTGCTGTCCACAGCCGTGCAGAAGGCCCCGGGCCAGGCCGGGGCCCTGCCAGCAGCAGTGTGGGTGCGGAGGCAGAGGACGGGCTGTGACGGCCCCGGCACTGTGTGTGTGACATTTGGGACTTACTCTCTGTGGGAAGTGCACTAATTACTCCCGTTCTCTCTGAAGTCTGGCTTAACTGCCGCTCGGATTTTATGGAGTTCTCTGGGGTCGCCGTTGCGGCGTGACTTCTGGAGACCACGGCGGCAGGAGGCAGGTGCGTTTCTTCCCTCGTCCCCAGCCGGTGACTCCCAGGGGCTCAGCCCCAGTGCCCGCCACGAGCTGGGGGAGTCTCCCTCACCCACTTTCTGCTCAGGCACACATGCAGGGCTGCCCCCTGCTCTGAGCCCCCCCACCCCCCGCCGAGAATCCTGACATTAGAGCCGGAGCTTTGCCACTGTGGGCCACCAGCCTCGGCCGCCCTCCGCACCCAGAGCGGAGCCCCGGGGCCCCAGACTCCTCTCCGCCCCTCGTCAGGTCTGCGGGAAGGTACTGGGTGCTCCACCTGACAGGCGAGGAAACTGAGTCAAGAAGCCATACAGCAAAGAGGCTCAAAGCACGGCCGTTAGGAAGCTGCACTCTGGCCCTGACTGGTGTGGCTCAGTGGGTTGGGCGTCGTCCTGCAAAGAGAGAGGTTGGCGGTTCGATTCCCAGTCAGGGCGCATGCCTGGGTTGCGGGTTTAGTCCCAGGTGAGGGTGCACACGAGAGGCAACGGATCGATGTTTCTCTCTCACATCAATGTTTCTCTTCCTCTCTTTCTCCCTCCCTTCCCCCTCTCTAAAAATAAATGAACAAAATCTTAAACAAAAATAATGAAGGTGGACTCTGGGTTGGTGGCCCAGTTCCCTACATACCATTGTGTGGCTTGGGGCACAATTCTGGGCCTCTGTTTCCTCATCGGTGCAGTGAGGGCGATAATAACCGTGCCTGCCCCCTAGGCAGGTGACAGTTGAGTGCCTAGGCCAGTGTGTGGCGGGTGGGAAGCTCTGGGCTTAAGCTGGGATTATTGTAAGTCGAGTCCAGGGCCCGTTTGGGGCTCTAGGGTACGTCCTCACTGCCCCGGGCTCTCCGTCCCCCTCCCCACCTGCACCCCAGGGCTGTGCACCTCACCCCGGAGCTGCCACCCGGCTCCAACCTCAGCAGGTGTCCTGAAGTCCTCGTGACCAGGGCCTGCCAGGATTTCTGCCTGGAGGAGGAATAGCAGATAAGGGAATCACTTTCAGCAAAAAGGGGCTCATTTCTCAATCTCCCCCAAACCACTGCATGTTATAGCAAGAAGGAATTGTCTTGTCCGGTGGTCCGCCCCCACCCCCACCGAAAAACAGAAATGACATCAACAAATTTCTGCATGAATGAATGGAATGAATGAATGAGTCACAGGTAAAAAACTCAAGCAACACCCAACCAAGCCCTGGGTGAAGGACTGAGATTTAGCAATGAGCAAACTGCCTGGTAAGGTCACGGATCCTGAGCTCTGCACGCCTGTAGGGGGCGCTGTTTCCAGGCGACCCGGTGGTAGATGCCCCCGGAATGTGCAGGGGCGTGGGCTGAAGACCCGGCCTGCTCCCAGAGGCTCGGCCACTGGCTGAGAACAATGTAACCAGGGCAGGGGGAGACAGCGCGGTCTGAGCACTCACTCCGCGTGCGGCGCTGCTCTCGGGCGCTCTGCTGCAGCTTCTTCTCGCTAGCCCTGCGACACGGCAGTCACCGCCCCCGCCGACTGCGTGAGGCAGTGGAGGCTCAGAGAGGTGAAGTCATCCGCCCGAAACCACACAGGACACGGCTGACGGAGGGTCCAAACCCAGCTGGTCTGGGGTGACGGCGGCGCATCCGCCTCTTTGGAAAAGGAGGGGATGTGGGACTGGGGAGATCTCCCCTGGAATGTGCCGCCGGAGCGCGGTGGCAGCCACAGCAGACCCAGCAAAGTTCATCCAAGCCAGGAGCTTCTCAGCAGCCTCTCCCGCCTCCGCCGCCTCCTCTTCCTCACCTCCTCCTGGGATGGGATTGAAACGGAGCTTCCCCTTTGTGTTTCGTCTGCTTCCAGACGTCCTGCCCCCGTGGGGACGCCGGCTTCCTCTCCACCCCCTGCCTGTCCCCAAATTCCAGTGGCTTTCAGCGCCCCACCAGGCCCTCCCGACAGCTGACATTTTCCGCCGCCCCCGCGGTCGGCTCTGGGCAGCGATAACAGGATTAGTCCCGTGGAGGCAGATCTCTTAATTAAACTTCGGGAGGAAGAGCCTGCCTCCTCTGCTCACTGCGGCTCCGGGGAAGGGGCACCAGGGCCCCTAATCGGCCAGGCTGAGGAATGTTAACCCCTTGTTATCAGCTCGGGCCCAGCCACAGTCCAAGAACATCCCACCGCCATCCCCTACCTGTGCCTCCGTCCCACAGACACTGATGGAGCTCCTCCCCCGTGCCCAGCTCTGGGCTGTATGGGGGTTGGTAGCTGGTGGACCAAAGTGGCTTCCAAAGCTGGCCTGGCCAACAGAACGTAGCAGAAGACACACTTTGCTAGCTCTGAGCCTGGACCTCAGGAGGCCTTGCAGCCTCTGCTCTCTGTCCTGCAGCCTCGCCTTCACCTTGAGAGTGAACCTGGGCTAGCCTGCTGGAGGAGGAGCGGTCATGTGGGGGGCAGCCGAGTCCTCCCCAGAGAGGCCACTCGGGACCACCTGCCAGCCAGCTGACCCTCATGCACGGCCCAGAGGCCAGCCTTGGTGAGCAGAGGCACCTCCCTGAGCCACCGCCGGCCACAGATGCGCTGGAGAACCCAGCCAGAGCCAGACCTTGACCCACAGGCTCACGAAGAAATATAAAACACTTACTGCTTTAAGCGACTGGGGTGATTTGTTCCGCAGCATTATTTTAGCCGTAGCTGACTGATGCAGGGTCCCCGTGACTTTTGTATCAAATCCAGCCACACCTCCCCTCATCTTTCCCTCCCATGCGCGCTCCCCTCACTCACTTTGCTCCAGCTGCATCTGCCTTCTTGTTTCCCTTGTGAGAGTCTTGCTCTTTCCTACGTCATGGTCCTCCCAGCCATTCCGTCTTGCACATGGTCGTAGGCTTGCAATCAACATTTGTGGAATGAACAAATGAATGAATGAATCAATGAACAGACACAACCCCTCCTGGCACATAGGGGGCTGACCCCCCAGTGGAGGAGGCGATGTTACCAAATCGCAAACACTCCACGCCAGAAGGAAAAAGACGGTCATGGCTGGGAGATGCAGGCTCTTCCCTGAGGCAATGACGTGTGAGCTGAGAGCGGAAGGATAAATAGGCACTGATGAGGTGGAGAGGGCATGGAAGAGCATTTCAGGCAGAGGGAACAGCAGGTGCTAAGACCCTGAGACAGGAGGGAGCATGATAAGCTGGAGGGAGTAAAGAAAAGCCAGAGTAGGGGATTTTTATTTTTATTTTTTTTTAAAGCCACAAGAGGCCTTTGAAGCACAACGGGAGGGTCAGCCCTTCCTCTGCTGTGTATGCCCACACTCTTCCTCCTTGGACAACAAGGGGACTCGAATTTGGAGTAGGCAGAGATCTTAACTTTTAGCCAAACACCCTCGAAGCTCCTCCCAGGATCCGTAAGACCTGGTTTCTTCCATCTGGGCTCACGTCTTCCAAACGAGGCCGCCAGAAGCCCACACTGCAGCTAGTAAGCACAGGAGTTCCCATTTATGGGGCTCTTAGGAAGTGCTTGTGCTAAGCATTTTACACTTCTCTCTCAGACCTCAGGACTTCCCGGGCCCGTAAAAGAAACTAGCACCGTAGCAGCTCATTTCTCTTACAGTCTGAGTGGCGATGAGCTTTTATCTCGAAAGCGGTTCTATCTGGTTTTAATGGATGCCTGAAGCAGAAAAGATCGTCTTGATTGATTACTAATGCCTGCCTGGGTACAGAAACGGAGGGTTCATAACGCCTGCTACATATTTGCCATCCCGCTTGAGAAAGCTCGGTGGTGGTTCTTCGAAGACCCCAACTCAGTCTTGAAGGTCAACTCCAAGCTGACTGGCCAGGGGCAGACTTCCCACCAGGGGAACCCTCCAAGGACAAGCTGCTGAGGGCCCAGCATGGAAGTGGGGCGTGGGGGAGGGCGTCACAGAGGCTGGGACTCGGAAGAGCAGGTCTAGGGGAGGTCACAGGAGACGTCCGATCTGGCCCCCAGGCGATGGACCGGGGAACTGATTCCTCATTGGACTTGCCGGCTGTAGCCAGACCGAGCTCTGGTCTGGGTGGGTTCCTCACGCCACGGCTCTGCCGTTCAGCCAGGGCAGCAACACTAACTATAGAGAGATGGGGTTCCGTGGCCAAATCTGGCCTCCGGCTTGTTTCTGTAAATAAAGGTGAGGAGGGCCCAGAGACGCCCTTTGTTACATGCTGTTCCTGCCCGTCTGTCTGCAAAACTGACGATGTTCACCATCTACCTTTTAGAGAAAGAGCTTGCCTGCCCGGCGTCAGACGGACCGAGGATGCTGATGCGCCTTTGGTCTGCAAACGCTGCACAAGACTGGCCCGTGGGCCAGAGGCCGCGGGCTCCTCCCAGTCTTCGCTTCTCAACGCCGTCACTCAGGGGCCGGAGAATCCCAAACTGTGCCTCTGGGGAGCGGCTGTTCTCACGATGGGGAGGAGGGGAGACCCTCACTGTACTAGGCGGGTCCCACAGAGCAATTCCAGTCTTCCCAGCCGCCCAGTGAGGCGTCGAGACCCACTCCCTGCGGATGGGGAAACTGAGGCCCGTGGAAGGCAAATGGCTTGCCCAGGGCCACGCAGTGAGACCTGGGACTCAAACCAGTTTGTCAGACGGTCGTTTTGTGTTTTTCTACATTGTGCCTCACTGGGCTTTTACGGGATTTGGTTTTTTTTTTGGAGAGAAATGAGACTCGAGGCGTTACTCATTGTTAACACGGGCGACTGTAGGTAGCGCCCTTGTAATGTTCTGTTGTTTCTCTTATTACAGTTGTGTGACTACACCATGCCAGAAGCATGATACACAATTGTCCCCTGTCCTGACAACAGCCCTCCGAGACAGGTCGTGCTGTTCTCCCCAGTTTACAGATGGGAAAACTGAGGCCCAGCCGGGGGTGGCGTTGCCCACCCCCCACCCCAGCCTGCAGGCTGCAGCTGCCTTTGGTGAACACAGTGCCAGCAGCTCGCATGTTCCAGAATACTCCCATGTGTTATCATCTCCTGTCTGCGGGAGGGGTGCAGGTGGGGAGTGGAGGAGGAGTTCTCAGTGGGGAAACTGAGGCCCGAGGCGGGACTTGAGCCTTTCCAGCTGGGGCGGCTGGGTTCGCCTCCCTCCCTCCCTCTGCCGCCTTCCTCTCTTTCTGGCCCCTGATCAGAGCCCCAAGCCCCCCTGTCCCCGCTCAGCCCGCCCCCCAGGGTCGGCTCCGCGCCCCCCTGCACCCCCACCCCCCAGCCCCGAGAGCCGGGGAGGACAGTGATGGATTTGGGCCAGCCTTCATTTTCATTCCTGGGCCTCGCGTCTCCGCAGCTCTCCCTCCCTCTCCGCGTCTCCTGCAGACGGATGACAAGCGAGAATGTCTGTGACCCAGAGAAATTATCTTCCCTTCTCTTTCACGGCATAATTTTCTGCCCTCTCGTCTGGACAAGCCTGGGTGATTTTTAGCTACAAAAAGAGGGGGGAAATTATCATTCAGGAAAAAAATAGGAGGCGGCTCCCAGTGCTCCGACAGACAGGCTGGGTGCCGGGTGAAAATGAGATTCTCCTGCCTCCAGAGCGCCAGGGGATGTCGTGGGGGGGGGGCGTTCACACTCGTGGGGTGACTGTGGGCACCCCCAGGGGCAGGCCCATGGCTCCGGGGGGTTCCAGTGGCTTGTGGCACCTGCGGTTTTTTTCCAGGGGGACCCGAGTGCCCACCCACATGTGGGTGCACGCCTGGAGGACTTCAGGGGATGATGACGGCATGGTCACCGGTCACCTGTGAGTGCCCAGCATCACCTGGCAATGCTGCCTCTCAGTGCCCAGGACTGAGCTGGGCACCCATCCCCCCAGCTTTCTGGAAGTTTCTCTCCCCAGCACACCACACACACATACACCCGCGCACTCGAGCGCGCACGCACACACACACACACTCACGGCCTGCTCTGCAGGGAGGCGAGATAAGCATTACTGACTTTTTAAAAAATCCTGTTTTATGTGTCTGAGCTAAAATTTCAAACAATCACAAGAAAAGGTTTAGCCAAGGAAGTTCCATCTGTTTTCTCAGCCTTCTAAGTAACCACCGTTAAGGGTTTGGTGTCTGTTCTTCCAGGCTTTTCCATGCAAACACTGTGATGGTAGAAATGCACACCCGGACCGCCCCCCCCCCCACCGCCCCCAAGGAGCCACAGGAATCACTGAGCTCTGCACCCAGCACTGCCGCTGGCTGTGTGGCCTTAGGCAAGTTATCTAACCTCTCTGAACCCATTTCCTCATCTTTAAAAGCTATTGATTGTGGCCCTGGCTGGCGTAGCTCAGTGGATTGAGCGCAGGCTGCGAACCAGTGTTGCAGGTTTGATTCCCAGCCAGGGTACATGCCTGGGTTGCAGGCTATGACCTCCAGCAACCACACATTGATGTTTCTCTCTCTCTCTCTCTCTCCCCCTCCCTTCCCTCTCTAAAAATAAATAAAATCTTAAAAAAAAAGCTATTGATTGTCTATTATGGAGAACATTAAATGAATGAGTAAACATGCTTAACCAGTGCCATGGATATGGGAAGTGTTCAGGAAACATCATCTACTTTTCTAAAGAGTCATCCAGCCCTGTGCTGTGGAGCCCCGTGACCCCAGTGGGCTATCTCCGGTGGGGGGTTGGGGTACACGCTCCCCCCACCCAGCACTTTAATCAGCTAGTTCCCCTTGTTTCACGTATTGTGAGTTATTTGGAGAAATAGATCCCCCTGCTTGACACCACACACACACACACACACACACACACCCTCAGTTGTAAAGCCACCGGCATGGACATCTGAGTGCAGGTGGGGTTGCCAGGCTCGGCCGGTCTGACCCTGGCTGTGCTGTGTGAACTTGGACGCGTGACTTTGCCTCCCTGGGTCCCAGGCTCCCCTTCTGGAACGCGGGGAGAAGAGCAGCATCGAGGGTTCTCGCGAGGAGTAACTCAGAGAACACGTGTCAGCCTGGTTGTGTCCGGCATGACGCAAACACTCCCCCCAAGGAGAAGGTGTCACTGTTAACATCATCAGCTCTGGAGGTGACTTTGCACGGGAGGGATTAGAGGGGCCCGAGTTCTAGTCCAGGGCCCAGAAGCAACTGTGGGCTGTTCGGGGCAACTCCCCTGGTCTGTATCCTTCACCGCTTGCGGTCCCTCCCCTCCCCCAACCGGTGGCTGTTACTTTGAAGTCAGCGGTGGGCCTCCAGGGACGGTTGAAGCCCCCGAAATTATGCGCACACACACCCCTGTGCATCCACTAAAAATGGTTGTCTTTCCTGGCAAAGACCCTTAGCTTTCATCCGATACTCGGGGCGGTCGTTAAGCCAAGAGAGTTGGGGGGTTCAGAGGCTGCGCATGGGCTCTCTGCCTCCCGCGAGGCCCTGCTTCTCTCCCACAGGGCGGCCGGGGCTTGCACCCTCTCAGGCAGCGACCTGGGGTTGCCAGGGTGCCGGACGCCCTCCAAGGGGCATGCGGGGCCCTCCCCGCTCCACCCGGCATCTTTGTGCGACCAGATTTTCTTCACACACCGCAATCCAGAAGCATCGCGTTGGACTGAATGCAGACGGAGGTTTGGGCGGCCGGGGGTTTCCCGTGAAGCTGGGTGTTACAGAAGTTTGCAAAGATGTCAAACCACGCCCACTCCTCTCACTCCATTTCTTATGGTTTTTGGATACTATTGGCTTGCCACAGAATATGTGACTATGTTACTGAGTTTATTATTAGCATTTTAAAGTGAATTAAATATTTTTAAGCATCTCAGTTTTCATGTCTAAACAACAAATATCAATAGATAGCTTTCGGAGGTCCTCACTAGTTCAGGAGTGTATGGGGTTCCTGAGACTCAGAGGTTTGAGAACGGTCCCTCTGTGGAAACGTGCGTGGCGGTGACAGAAGGCGCTGGGCGTGTCTCTCGCCTGGGCACAACGCAGAGAGCGCCTCCCAGCGCATTCTCACCTGTGCGAACGCCGTGGAACCACCACCCGGGGCCAGGGAGGGGACGCTGGGAGCCCACGGGCAGGCCACCTCGAGTCCCTCCTCGAGTCGCTGCCCCGTCCCCAGGGGTGACCGCCGTTCCGACTCCCGTCACCATCCCTTCACTTTACCCCTTCTTGAACTTCGGACCAGCGGAGTCCCGCGCGATTTCGCTCAGTGAGCGCGCTCAGCTGGCAGAGCGTCTCCCTCGCTCTGTGCACGGCGGCCGCTTCCTTTCCGCCGCCCCCCGGCTGACCGCTGGGCGAGAAGCCACCGTCGCCGACCCAGCCCACTGCCCACAGACACCTGGGTGGGCGGCTTCCGGCCGTCAGCTCTTGCAAACCCAGCTGCTCTGCGCATTCTCACACGGACCTTCTGGTGTCTACGGTCTTACGTTACCCCTTTCCGCTCTCCTCTCACGCCACAAATCCCATTTTTCATGGCGAATGTGTCAATACAAATACTTTCTGCGGGTCAGAAAAGGGAAGCGTGAGAACCGAGTGGCTGCCTCTCGGAAGCTGGAGACGGGAGCAGCTTGCTGCGGCCCAGAGCGGAAAAGGGAACCGACTCCCGGCCACGTGGGGGCTCTGCACGTCCCCCGGCTTCTCCCTCGCAAGTCTGCGTTTTCAGCGACACCGAAGTCTTGAGGCGCCTCCTCCAGACTACTGTATTCTGACACGGACAACGGTTTGATCTCCAGCATTCAGGCTGAGTCTGGGGTTTTCTCGGCGTGGGCTGGTCACGTCCTGGTTGAGAGACAGCTGTCAGTACTTCCGGCGGGAGAACGTGGCAGCGAGAACACTGCTGAGTCTAAGTGCTTGTAGCTACCGTGCCATCCCTCTTCTAGGTCAATAACCCTTTGGGCTTAGGTGATTCAGCACCCGGGACGGTATGGACCCAGTAGGTCTTCACCAAGTGGTTGTTGAGTGAATGTCAACACGCCGCAGGCTCCGGCAGAGCGCTGCCGCATCGGTGCCCTCCTCTGGGGCGCGGTGGTTTCTCAAGGTCCTTCTCGGGGAACCTCGAGCTCAGCGGGGACTAACTTGAGGGGGGCAGGATCGGCACTGCCCTGCTGCTGGCGTCTTGGAGCCGGGACCCCCACATTCCCCCGTCCCCTGGGATGCCTGCTCTCGACCACGCACGTTCGTGAAGCCTCCACTCCAGGCAACCCAGCGCCGGCAGCGGTCATGCGATTTCTATTTCGGTGCAGACCTCCGCTCCACGAGCATTTACGTGGGCCTCCGGACAGAACACACACCACCAAGTTAGTGTTCTTTTTCCCTTTGGCTCTCACTGGGCAGGTAGTTTGTCCGTGTTTATAATCTTTCTTTCCTCTTTCACACACTTATTGTCACGATGTGCCTCAAACCCTGGAAATCCAGGGCTAGCGCGGGGGCCTCTTCAGAGCTTACGAATGTGTCCTTTTCTCCGTCACCTTTGGCCCTTCTCCCACCTCGGCCCGACAGACAACACAAATAAGCCCCGGAAAGCAGTCTTTCTCACACAGTGGAGCCCGCCCACCGAACTTGCTTTTAGGTGCGATGAGGACCCTGTCTGTCTCGACTCACTTCCCCTTAACCCTTTCCAGTAAACACGGAACTTGACGCAGAAATTTTTCAAGTGAACAGCAGGTTCATTTCACCATCAAAGAAGACCCTTCCACACCCAGTGCTCCATTTGAGGATCGCCAGGCTGCTGCTTTTGAACTCAGACTCACCTGTATCATTCTTCACCTCTCCCCAGCCCCGATTCCTTACTGCCTGTACCAGCCCAGGAATGCTTTTGACAAATAACAATAAAACCAACTAACTGTATCTTCAATAAATGGGGGCCGTTCTTTTCATACAATGAAAAGGCCGCAGATGGGTGGCTGGCATTAAGTGGCTCATCTGTCTTTGTGATTCTTGGGTTTTCCCTCTAGACTGCAAAATGGCTGCTGCAGCTCCAGACGTCACATCCAAGTTAAAGGCAAAAGGAAAGGAGGAAGGAAGAGTGCCTGCAATTTTTCTTTCTTTTTAAAATCATGAAAACAGAAGCTTTCCTGGAAAGCTCCTAGCAAGTTTTTGTGGAGGTCTGATGGCTAGCTGTGCCTCAGACGCCTCCAGCTGGCAGGTGGGCAGGAAAGCAACAAGAAGGAAGCACAGGTGAAGGAGAATGGAAACAACTGGTTATCCCACAGCATCTGCCACACCCTCTCTCCACCCCACCTCCCCCACTTCACTGCTGCATCACCCGTGTCTTTCCTGTCGATTGGCGAGCCCCCCACAGCTGCTTCTGTGGGATGAAACACCCCTGGAGTCCCTTCCTCACATCGCCCCTGGGTTCCAGGAACCCCACCCCCTGTACGTCCTCAAGCACAACGCCTCCCTGCTTCCTTTGAACTTGTCTGTCTGCCCGAGACGCTGCCCGCCCACTGCGATTTTTGGCATGCACTAGTGGCTGATTTTTCAGTCTTCAAGTCTTGGCTTAAATGTCACTTCCTCCAAGCAGTCTTTCTGGACCACTCCACTGCTTTCTGCAGCCATCATCCCTATTTGAAATTATACATTTATTTGTCCCTGGGTTAGTGTCTCTTTTCCCATGAGACCGAAGGAGGTAAACCTTTCTGTCCTAGCTACGTGTCCCCGTGCCAAGGGCGGTGCCAGGCCGTCAACAAGTATTTGTTGAATGAATGAATGAATATGAGAAAAGAGGAGGGAAAAAAGTGCTCCTAGTCTCAGAACTGGTGGCAGATATTGTCAAGTAGGGACTACAGCGCAAACTAGCCCAGAACGTTCCATGGTTCTAACAGCACTCTCGTTAGGAGAAAAATGCTTGTGTGTCCATGCACACAAACACACACACACAATCCAAAATGAAACAAAACCAGAAGAAAAAAGCCGGGGAACTTTGAGGCATAGTGAAAATGAAGACACATGCCTGCTCCCTAGCTGCCTTTTTGCACCATTTCTCAGTTCTAAGGACCACGGGGCTGGGGAGAGCGGCAGCAGCAGCGGACAGATAACAGAATTAATCATTCTTGGTTCTCTTGTGCGTTTATTTCCACGTGGGCCCCAGCGCTGCTAGCGTGTGCGTGCGGGGGCCTGGCTGTCACGCACAGACAACGCACATGCGCACCTTTGTTTGGAAAAGGCTCCGCCTGAAAACCGCCCAGCCCGGCTGGAGGGGTCTCGGTACACGCGAGGCTACTGGCCCATGAAGGCCGCCGTGGTTGCCCCTTCTTCGCCCCGGCAGGCTCCCGCCTTGATGTTCCTCCTTCTAAAAGGTCATTCCCATGCAAAGGTCATGTCTACTAAACTTGAACCCTCCAAGGCCAGCCGTGAATCGTATCTTTGCCACCCCGGTGCCTAGTACCTCCTGGGTGCTTATTAAATGCTTGCCGCCTTCCTGCCTGAACCCCATCATCTCCCGACCTTTCAGAGGATGCCGGACCTCCCGTGTGGAGCTTATTCAACCCATTCTTGCCTGAGGAGCCCCACACCCCATTCGAAGCTCTTCCCAGCACAGGGCCTGTGGCCCTGGCCCTCAGTGCCCAGCCCCGAGCCCGGTCCGCGGCCCAGGCAGGGTCCTTCGGAGGAGTCACAGCGGGGGAGGCACTCGGAACGCTGAGTGCAAAGTCCCTGCCCCTGGGAACTCGGAGCCACGTCAGCTGTTGCTTTGTGTCCAGGGGGGTTAGAAAGCAGCTTAAGGATGCCTGCCTCCACCCCCACTGCCTCTGGGATATTCTGGATTTGAAGAACAGCAGTTTCATGTGAAGGGAGACCCGAGGATCAAGTGCGTGGAGAGAGAAGCAGGAATCAGTGCGGTCAGAGGCCTCGTCCAGAGTCCTGTGGGTGGAGCCCCAGACCACTGTTCATCTCCTTCCTCCCCGGACAACCACAGCGGCCTGGACACGCCCCCCAGCGGCCCGGGCACGCCCCTCGCCGTGTGCAACGCCCCGCCCCGCCCCTTCTCCGAAGGCTGGGTTCTATCCATCAGCAGTTTGCTTCTCTGGGGCCGCCCTCCACCAGATCCCGCTCTGGCCCCAGCTTCTGAGGGTGTCCGGGGACAGTGGGCTCCAGCATTCGGCACCCACCGCCTCCTCTGCAGAGCAGCAGAGCCGGCCTCCCTGCCTGTCCGGGTGACCCCGGGTGAAGCCTGGGGGACGTGGGTGTGGCCAGGCAGCAAATGCTGCAAACCTCGGTAGCGTCTCCCTTCTCAAGGCACCGGGGCCGCGACTGGCGCCCACGGAGGAGGCCCGGGCCGTCTCCCGCCCGCAGTGCCGCTATCAGAACCGCACGAGGGAGCCTGAATGGAGAGGAGCTGGAGAGACGGCGGCCCCTCCCCGCCACCGCGGTTTCCAGGCGACACGGCTGTCGCGGTCGCTGTCATACAAACCCTCTCCCTGTACGACGGCAGGTCCCAGGGGGAGAAGGGGCGAAGCGGAATATTTTATCGGCCGTGTACATATGTAACCAGAAACGGGGCTGAAAAGCGAAACCTCGCTTCCCTGAATAGGGGGACGGGGGCGGGGCGGAGGGGGCTGGCGGAGGTCACCGGCGAGCGCACGGCTGTGACCGCGGGTTCTCGCCCCGGGTTGTCGGTGAGGAGGGCGCCCCGCAGGGGGCTGCTGTGGGGACAGAGTTTAAAAGGCACCTTGTTTCTGTATTTAGAAATAAGAATCCGATATACATATGAAAGCTGAGGGGAAAAATAAGTCCTTGAAAACCACGCACAAACGTGAGCCAGGTTTCTCGGTCCCCAGCCCCTCCTCACTGCTGGTTTGCAGACGGGACTTGCTCCCACGGCGGGCTGAAGTCCCGGGTTCCTCCTGCAGCACGAGCGGGTCCTAGTGGCGCTTGGACGGGGGGAGCCCGGCTTCCCCCTTGGGGTCTGAAGGGGCAGGAGGTTGTCCAGGCACAGGGCATGGAAGGTACAGGCTCGTAGGCTGTTCCGCCAAAGGCAGCCCTCTCTCCCCGGCCCTGGTGAGCAGCGTTATCCAACGATCTACAAGGAACGAGGTAAACAGAATAGCACCGTGGTGAAACCCTCGCTTTGCCTGAGGTTCAGTGCGAAAGTAACCCACCCCACACATAGCCACTGGCCTCTCACTCGCTCAGGTGTGCTGTGAAGGCGGCTGGTGTCCCGGCCCCGCAGGGGCTGCTGCGCTAGCTGGGGGAGCCTGGGGGCGGGGGTGGGGGGGGGGAGCAGGTGGACCCGCAAGCTGTCTTCCCGGTGACCGTCTCCGGGCAGGTTTCCAAAGAACACAGCGCGGGAGGGGAGGCGCAGCTGCGGAGACCCCACACCCTCCAGCTGCTCCGCCCAGGTGTTCAGGGCGGGGCTTCTGCCACAGGCCCAGTCAAAAGTTTGAGATGATTCAAGTTAAGCAAAGAGGGATGGAGAGAGAAAGAGAGCGAAGAGGAAAAGAGAGAGAGAGAGCGAGACGAGAAACGAGAAAAGCAAGAACCCATCTGGGCCATGCATCACATTGAAATTGCCCCGCATTAAAAATTCACCAGCCAGTGAATTTTCAAGGGATTTGTAGTAATTAGATGACAAAATGCTGGCAAATCTCAGGCTTGCCAAAGATGTTACTCAGGGGTCAAAGACTCGACACTTTCGGCTGGGTAATTTGTAAGTGTCAATCACTCGCAGCCATCAGAGAGAAGGCGGGAGCGAACGGCTGCATTCTAACGAAGTCCAGGCGCAGGCGTCCGCCCGCCGTCTGCCGGCAAACCCCAGGACCCCGCCGCTCCACTCCGGCACGGGGAGCGGCGGGGCCTGCCTGGGGCTCCGCTCCGTGTGGGCCAACCCAGGTCCCCCGCTTCTTGGCTCGCTGACAGCCGCCGTCCCTCCTTCGTGGAGCAGAGAGTTTCCTGGGGCTGACCACCAGTGCGAGGCGCAATGGGGCGTTCACGCGGAGGGCTGATCTCCTGGCCTCGACACCTGCCCTGGGCCTCCATCTTCTCACCTGTGACGTCAGGGTGAGACTCACCTGTGACATCAGGGTGAGACTCACCTGTGACGTCAGGGTGAGGCTCACCTGGCAGGTCTGTCCTGACCCCAGGACGGAGAACCCACTCTCTAACTTCCTAACAGATTCCTGCACTTGTTACCCACAGGCCTTTGCCCCAGACGCCGCTCTGGGCTCCGAGGACTCAGCAGTGACCAAGGTAGCACACCTGCCCTCGTGGAACATTCTAGTCGGGGGAGGGAGGAGGAAGGAACAATAAACAAATAAGCAGAAAGCATGTCAGAAGGTGGCAAGTGCTAAGAAGAAAATGAGAATCAGCTTTGAAGACGATGGCATCCACACCTGGGCAGAGTCTCGTGAAAGCAAGGGGAAGGGCGGACTCAACAGAGGGACCCGCAGGCAAAGTCCTGAGGGTCGGCGTGGAGGATTCCCAGAACGGTCACGAGTCCGGAGGTTGTGGGACGAAGGCGACGATACGGTGGGTCTTGGCCCAGAGGCTGGACTCGGCACAGCCCCCTCTGGATGACCCCTGGTCAGATCTGCTCCCCAGGTCCTGCCGGGGGCCTGGCCACCCTGGGCGAGAGGACCTCATTAGGGCTGCTTATGCTGACTGGAAGCAAGCCGAGGAGGACGGGGGATGCTGTCTGGCGCTGCCTGGAGCCCAAGCAGGAGATGGGTTCCCGTGGGACGGGTGTGTGCAGAGGGGGGGGGACCTTTCTCCTCACTGCCCCCACCACCGGGGTTATTTCCCGGAACGGGCACCGGCTTTGGAGGCAGACAGACCCCTGGAGCCTGGCTCTGCGTCTGTGAGCTGTGTAGCCCTGGGCGGGCGAGCTGGCACACCTCCGAGCCTCAGCTGCTGCATCTGGGAGATGGGCGGAGGAGCCCTCTCACACGGCTGCGGACAGGCTTTGTTAATAACGATCAGGCTCGGGAGGTTCTCAGCGGGCCCATTTCTGACTCGAACACAGCAGCTGATGCACGAGGCAGGACCCGGCTCCAGCTGGCCCCTTGAGTATCCCACACGGAAGAATCCTGTGGCTAAACCACACTTTAGGGAGATGAACCTCCCCGGGTTTAGCAGCAAGCCCGTTTTAAAAGATAAGAAGCCGGACCGGGGTCCCTTTGTACAGTCTGCTGCAAAGCGGCCTCTCTGTGCTGGAAGCATTACCGTAGTTGGGGACTGCTCCGGCTGGGCCGGGGGAGGGGCCCGGGCTGGCCTCCGTAAGTCACCTGCTCCCTGGGGCGCTTCCCGGGTACCGCACGTTTGCTGTGGGTGGGAGCAGCGCCCAGCCTTGGGTGCATTTACTCCCTCGCCCGCCTCCTTCCTCGGGGCTGGGCCTCCGTCCCAGCCAGCCTCCGCCGCAGGTTTAACGCGGCTGTGAAACTGCTCAAGGGGAAAATGAGAAACTACCCAGTGTCTCCCGGGAGGCGGCGGGCTGGGCCTCCCGAGCTCCGGTGGCCAAGCCTCCCTCACCACCCCCCGGGCGGGCAGAGGGGATGGGGGGTTCCTGGACGGACGGGAGGCAGAGGACAGAGGCAGGCGCCCACGGCACCCACTTGAGATGCAAATAAAAATCAGCAGCAGCTGCCAGTCGGCTCCCCCGTTCCCCAAGGCCCCCCCGTGAAGACCGCCTGCCTCTGCAGTTCGGGCCGGGGGGGGGGGGGGGGGAGGTCTGGAGCTGCCCCGGCATCTGCCGAGGAGTCGATGGGGCTGTGGGCAGTGACGCACAGGACAAAGACGGTCACCGTCACGGCCTGTTCACGGAGCACCTACTAGGTGCAGGCCCTGCGCTCCCTGGCTGGCCGGCTGCACCGCACCTTAGCTCGCCCTCACACACAAGGGCCTGGTGACACGGGCAGCGTGACTGCAGCGTCCTCAGCAGGTGGCCCGTCTCCTTGCTCTGTCTTCCAGCCCCTCCTCTCTGCCTGACGTGATGTCACACATGTCACGGGTGGGCACGGGCTTGTTTGTGACGGGGGCAGATGATGTCCTCACCCCCCTGGGCCCCGGAGGCTGTGCCTTGTAAACCGCCTGCGTGCTGCCGCCCCGCACCAGGGAACGTGTCAGCATGGACACGGCCCACACGCCCCGGCTGCCTCCGGACCAGCAGAGGGGCGGCTGTGCTGGGCACAGAGCCTCCCGCAGGCTCAGCTGCAGGCGACCGCAGAGCCACGCGTCCGGGCTCCCGTCCTCCTGCGCCCACGACCACGGACACCCTCCCCCCAACTGAGCTGGGAGCCTCTGCCGGGCTCCCGGGCAAAGTGCACCCCACCGCAGGGGTCTCGGTCTGCCTTCTTCCCCACGGACCCCAGGGCCCCGCCAGGGGGAGGAGGTTCTAGTACGTGCTCTGCTGTCCCGGGCCTCGGAGGGTGGACGGACGGGGGGGCTTGCATTGAAAGCCAGGACCTGGCAGGACCACCACGCCAGCCTCTGCTGAGCTGGGGGATTCTGGGAAGGCCTCTGAAGTCCAGTCCTGAGCCTCAGGCTCCTCAAATGCAAAATGCAGGGAAACAGCAGTGCCTGTGGGTCACGGGGCTAAGGGGAAGCCTCAGTAACTGGTCATTGAACTTGACTTTGTCATTGAATTCCGAGGGCCTAGAACTAGGCTCTCAGAGAAAGATGGCGTCATTAGGACTCAGCCCCGCCCTGTCTACCCGTCAAAGGTGCGCCTGGAGAGCTGGACAGGCTCTCCTGAGGCAGGCCCAGGGCCAAGGGCCGTCTCAGAGCCTCGCTGATGCCTCCTCTAGGGGCAGGGCTGCGTCTCCACGTGGCAAAGACGAAGGCAGAGGCAGACGGGGCGTGGCAGCGTGGGGGGGGCGGGGCGGTGTGGGGGCGGGAAGCACAGACCGCAGGCTGCTGGTTCTAACCCCCCGGGCGGTGTGACTGGGCTGGGCACCTGACCTCCCCGGGGTTCTGCTTTTTCGTGGGAGATGAGAATGGCGGTACTGGCACCCATCTCGAGAAGTGAGGAAGGGTTAGAGGGGTTACTCCACAGTGAGGAAGTGGTGACGATGGCGGATGAACCGAGGCCGGAATGGGGGAGGCCCAGGGGAGGAGGGCGGTGCCCTCACCTGGTGCCCGCGGTGTGCCTGGGGCTTCGTGTCCCCCAGGCGGGGCTGGGACACAGACGTGCTCGGTCTGGCCCGAGTCCCACAGCTTGGAGACCACCCCCTGCCCCCCGCTCAGTGAGCCCTCGGTGGGTGCTCCTGTCACCCCCATCTTACACAAAAGGACACCAAGGCCGGGTGACTTGTTCCAAAAGCCACAGGGCTCGTGGGGCACAGGGCTGGAACGTCAGCCTCGCAGCCCGGCTTGTCCCCACCCAGCGGCCCCTGCTTCAGGCACCCCGACCCCAGGGAGGACACACACTCGGCACCATGGGAGGTGCTCACAACGGGCCTGGCCTCCGCCCTTGACCTCAGGACCAGGCCTCCCTTGCTTGGTGACGAGGGTCTGCCCCAGGCAACCCATCTTTCCTGGGGTGTCTGGCTGGCCCCCACACGTGTGGTCAGAGGAACCCAGAGAGAGGGCGCAGGGTAGCCTAGAGCCCGCTCCCAGCCCCCCAGTCCCCCACCGCTGCCTGTGAGGGGACCCTGCTCCCCAGGCTGTCTGGCCACCCCTCAGGACCACTCTGCCATCTGCAGCTCAGCCATCGGCCTTTCCAATTCCGGTCACATCGTGCCCTCGCCTGCCCGCCGCGGCACACCACCGCTGCTCTCCGTCCCTGGACCCCGTTTGGGGTGAAAGCCTTGCTTATTCGTCAGTCAGGCTCCCACTCGCTGTGAATTACCGGGCCTGATTGATATTCACGAGCGGACGCGCCCGAAACCGCACTCCGCGGCCACGTGATTGACTCCCGCTTCGGGGAGGAGGCTGCCGGGAGGATGTGGAGCCCCGAGCAGCCCAGACGTGCCACGGGGCCCCCAGCCGGGTCACAGCCCCCCCGGGGCCGCCCCTGGCTGACAGTGGTCCTCCCTCAGTGGTGGTGGGGCCGGCAGGGCTTTCCAGGCTGGGTGGGTGATAGTCCCACCCCAGGTGCTGGGGCCAGCACTCCACGGGGCCTGGGCCTGCACCCGGCTCACCACCCGGTGCCTGGCACAGGCCGGCGGTCAGTGAAGCTCGGCCGGGCCCTGGGCTGGGCCTTGGCACCCGTAACCCACCCTCGGGGAGGGACGGTCCAGTCGCCGTCCTCAGAGGAAGCTGGTGCAGATCCGAACCTGTGCTTCTGCATGAAAGGGCAGAGCTCCCCCCTTCCCCCGCCCCCAAGAACTCGGGTTTCCAGAAAGTACCCTGCCTCGAGGGCCCAGTGGCTTTTGCTCCGGAAGCGGAGACCGCCACACAGGACGCAGGAGTGACTCAGTCAGCCCGGAGAACACCCTGAGCGTGCCCCCACCCCCGGCGGCCCCGAGAGCCGCTGCGCTGCGTGGGGGGGGGACGAGTCTGTTGTAGGCGGACATCCTGCATGCTGAACAGGAGGGAGCTGGAGGAACTGGGTGGCTTTTCAGACACCACAAAGTTCAAGTTCGGGTTTTTAGGAGCAGACGGAGAAGTTGCTTTTTAGCCCCCTCCCCCCACCCCTCCGCCCGTGCTGCCAGCAGTGAGCTCCCCAGCTGGGAGCAGGAGAGGCTTGGGGATTGGAGGGGAACCCCAAACTCCGGTTACTACAGCCCGGCGTTTCCCGGGGAAAACGGGGCTCGAGCGGACTGAGCCTGGGGAGCCCACAGGAGCGGGTCTGGCTGTGGGAGCGCCCCGGCACCTTTTAACGGGGGTGGGGACAAGCACGGACCCTTCCGGCGGGAGGGAGTTAGCTAGCTGATGGCCCGCTCACACCTGGGGACTCAATGCGTGCCACCTGGGGCCAGCTGCCTGGCTAGAATTGCCCTTGTTTTCTCAGTAGAGTCTCAGCGTCCTGTTTCTCTGCTGACGGCCCGGGCTCCAGCGAACGCTTAGCCGGTGCCTCCCGTGTGTGTGGGACCTGTTCTGTCCTCCCACCCCACACCCACGCCTTCTGGGGGGCCCTCCCATGCTGAGGGGGGGGGCTCAGCCCCAGGACCTGCTCTGGCCAACGGGGCAGGTAGCAAACGCGTCTTCCTGCGAAAGCAACAAGACCCACGTGTGTCTGGGGTTTCCACGGACAACCAGGGCTTGGGCCCGGGACACTGGGCCTTAAACTCTTCTCGGGTTGAGCATCTGAGAGCATCGTACGTGTGGGCCTTTGAGCGCACTCCCACCGAAGCGCGGCCTCTGCAGGGCCGCCCGGCCGGCTGCCCCGGGCTCTGGGGCCGCCCGCTGCTCGTCAGCTGAGCGCCGGAGGAGGGAGCCGGCTCCAGTTTGGGGGTCCCAAATGTATGCGGCTTAACTCTGTTGCGGTGGACTGCTTATATCACGAGGGCCAGGCCGCCGAACCCACAAGCAGAAATGTCAGAAGTGGGGGACCAGGGGCTCTGGATCCAACCCGCTCAGCCCCCTCTCGGCTGCTCTGGGCTCGGCCGGAGAGCCGTGGCCGGAACCAGCCAGAACCAGCCGTGGGGACAGGGCCTGGCCTCTCCCAGTGCCTTCCAGAACCTTGGCCTCAGAGCCCCTCACCTGTGCGGTGAGGGCAACAGTGTCCGCCCTGTGACTCAGTCGAGACGCTGCCGAGCGCTCCGTGGCCTGCAGGGTGACTCGCAGACACAAGGCAGTAGCGGCACCACCTGGAATCCTTTCGGGGACCAGGAGAAGGGAGGGCCCCCGGCGGTTCCCGGGGAGGACGGGAGCAGCTGCCACCGGAAATCTGCACGACGGCGGAAAAGCGCTGGCTGCTGGCCCACGCCCAAGGACGGGGCGCTGCGGCCCCAGTGGGTCTTTCTCATGAAAGCCGCAATTACGGGGAAGTGGGGTTTATTAAGGGAGCTGGAGGGGACGCAGCCCTGGCTCCTGGCGACGCTCTAATTGGATTGCAGGGCCCCTTTAATTCTGCCGCTGAGCTGCAGCCCCCGAGCTCTGGGCCGGAGCTTGAGCACCGTGGCCTCTCATGGGCTCACGCTGGGGGGACACTCCTTGACGCTGGGGGATGGGGTACCAACGGAGAGCTGGTGCAGCCTCACGGCGCACCCGTTCAGCCCTCCTCACATCCCCAGGGGGCGGGACACGGGGCCCTCAGAGGGGGCAAGGGGCTGGCTCCGGGGGCAGGGTGGGAAGAACACGGAGTGGGCAGTGCTGCCACAGCGTGACCCCGTGGGAGCCGCTCGCCCTCTCTGCTCTCGTTCCTGAGCCGTGAAACCGGAGGGGCTGGCCTCGGGCCCCCTGGCAAACTCGGTGTGGACGGCCAGTCGGTCAGCATTCCAGGCTCTGTGGGCCGGACAGCCCCTTGCCGCAATCACTCGACTCCGAGGCTGCGGTGGGCAGGCTGCCCCAGATGGGATGGGACCCGAGGGGCCTGCTTGTGTGTGGGTAAAACTTTATTTACACGAACCGGCGGCAGCTGGACCTGGCCCGAAAGCCGGTTCGGCAACCCCCGGTTTAGACCGCCCAAGCACCTCCTTCTTGGAGCCCGGCAAAGCCACCGGGTTGACGAGCTGTGTGTTCGTAGCGCGCACGTGCAAACAAGCTCGTACAGATTGAAACCTGCCTGTCTGCGGGCTGCATGGAGTCACCTGCGCTTCACGAGGCACGTTCAGCTGGGTGGTTTTCCACGGCTCTCGGGTGCTGAGTGGGGGGGGGGGGGGACAGGACACGGATGTGTGGGGGCTGGTCCTGGGACCCCAACTTGGAGCAGAGCAGTTCTGCGTTATCTGTGCTCTGTGTTGGGTTCTGCATATGGCTTTGGTTTGGAAAAGGGGGTCCTGTGGCCAGAAGCATTTGGAACCATCTAGAAATGGCTTCAAAACAAACTAGAAACTGGTGAACTTCAAGCTACATTCCCTGGCTCTGTGTACATGGGACTGGGTTCCCCCTGTTGCTGCTTTAATCTCCTCAAGACAAGCAGACGACTCCTCGCTGCGCCTCCAGCCCCTCTGGGGGCCCTTCTGTCAGCCCCTGGGGCACCCCATGGGGAGGCCGGCCTCAGCGACACCAGTGGGGTCAGCGTCTGCTCGCTGTCTGTCTCCCTAGCACCCGGGCTGGGCTTGGTGCAGGGCAGGCTCCAGCAGCGTCCGCTGGGTGCACGCACGCACACACCGAGGTGTCTCACGTTCTCCTGGGCCTCCCTGGCTCTGCGGGTCCCCGAGGACGAGGCCAAGGGCTCAGCCCCCAGGAGCTGAGTGTCCTCAGGGGAGTCCCAGGGCCGCCCCACCACCCTCACTCCTCACCCCGGCGCCCTAGGAGGCCAGGGCCACACCGTACTCAGCCGTAACACTCACCCAGAGGTCGACGGCACTTGACAGTGGCCGCCGGCACAGGGCCAGACCCTCCTGCACCATGTGCCGCCCTGGCACCGGGGGAGCGTGTCCTGCCTCTCCGAGCCTCCACGTCGGTATCCCCACATCACCCCCCTCCCAGCTGCTGGGGGGACGGAGTGGGGCGCTCACCCCGCCTCCAGCCCTGCCAAGCACCTCCTTCCCGTCGGGCTTGGGGGGAAGGGGCGGTGCTGTGCGCGCCTCTGCTCTCTGGGGGTTTACAGTCCAGAGGGAGGACAGACGTGCAACCACAACACAGACAGACACTCACAGCTGGGCCAGGGGCACCTAGCGGGGCCCGGGCCGGTCCACACAGGGCTTGCCCAAGTTGCCCAGGGCGGGAGAAGCCTGTTCCCACGGCCGGGGCGACATGGGAGAGGAGGTTACTGTGGAGCCGGCATCCCTCAGTCTCCCAGCACCACCGTCGCCGCTGCTGGAGGAACCACCACACAACTAGCAGGGGCGGGAGAGGCGCAGCCGCAGGGGAGTGGGAGGAGGGGAGAGCCCAGAGGCGGTTCCACAGGACGCGGGAGCTTTCCCTCCCGCAAGGTGCACCAAAGGGTTAAAGTCGTTTTCATTAAAATTCAAATTTCAGCAGGCACTTGCCGTCCTTTGAACGTCTGACTGGCAACCATTTCGTATTTCAATCTCGGCAGAACAAATTGAATTAGATGCTGGGACCAAACTCGGCTCTGCTCACCAGAGCCTGTGTGCTCGGCTCGCACTGATCCCTGCCTCCACGCGGCGGTGCACCACCGGCGGGGGCAGCAAGGGCCGGCCGGGCCACAGGAGACAACAAGGCCCAAGGCGGTGGGGAGACTAAAGGAGGGAACACCGAGGCCGCTGGAGTCGCCTTCCGCCTGGCCTGTGGGTCTCCCCGCCTGGGGACGGACCTGCGGGTGCCCCCAGCGCTTCTGCCCTGGCTTCCCAGGCGCCCAACGGTGCCTCTCCCCAGGGGGCACCAACTCCGTGTGCTTGAGGAATGGGTGGGTGGGTGGGTGGGTGCGTGAATAGACGGGGTGAGGATTAGCACTGGGCTCTGCCAGCCCCTGCCTCTGGCCTGTGCCCTTCTGGCCTCGCCCTTCTGAAAAGCCGCGGTGCCTTCGCTTCAGCCCCCGCCCCGTGTGCAAGCCGGCCGGAGGGAGCGAGCTGCCTTTCCCAGAGGGAAGGAGGCAGGCCCCCCCTCCCCGCACACCCAGGCATCACCCCACGGCCGGGGGCCTTTGCTGGCGGGGTGCTGACGAGCACCCAGAAGCGCTGACCCAGGACCCGAGCCTGACTTTCAGGTGCACTGCCAGTGCCTCCCACCCCGGGGTCCACGGGTGGAAGCGAATGGGGGTAAACACAGCAGCCACTGGCCCCCCCGCCCCCTGGGGCTCGGCCCTGGCTCTGCACAAGGACGGACTGTGTGAACCACCGGCCTGCCCAGCCTGCTCTGGGGCTGGTGGCCAGAGGGCGCCGCCCCCGCCCCTGACTGCAGCCCGCCTTCCTGGATTCACAGACCCCTTCCTTCCCACCACAGCCCCCTCTCGGTGGCTCCCCGTGCCGTCCACCCTGACGGGGCCCCGGGCCTGCTGGACCTGGGCTGGGGTCTGACTCCCTCGGGCACTCACTGGGGGCAGCCCCCACAGCTCGTCTCTGTTAACTAGTAGTAATACTAACAACAACAAGGGCATCATTGGTTATTTAGTGTTCACCAGGCATGAAACAATAGCCTGCTGAGCGCTTTCCATCCATAATCTTTTATTTAATTTTAGAAATAGTCCCAGCAGGCAGAAATTCTTCTTGTACCCATTTTAAAGGCAGGGAAACCAAGGCAGGAGGCGCTGAGCCCCCGGCTGCAGGTCACCTGGGCACTGGGTGCGGAGCTGAGATGCCCTCCCCGAGAAACGCACCTCCTGGTCCCTCACCTCCGCCTCCTGCCTGACCGCCAGCCCCTCCAGCAGGTGGCCTGTGTGCCCACCCACCGGGCCCAGGGGCCCAGGCTGCCTGTGCTCCTTTCCTTCCCTGAGTCCGGCCCCACATTCCAACCCCCCCCCTCCATGGCTCCTTTGCCCCTCGCCCCGGGCTCACCCTGAAGACCGCCAAGCTCTGCAGCCCCCCTGCTCCCCTTGCTCAGCCTCTGGAGCCCCCTACACGCAAGCCAAATGCGCTCCTGTCTCCCAACTGCACTTCCTGTCCCTCCACGAGGCCACCTCAGGCCTCCCCCCAGTCACTCCGGCAGCAGGCCTCGCTGGCTCCCCACGTCCTCGCTGCCCCCGTCAGGCAGCTCCAGAGGGGACTCGGAGCTCGTTCCAGAGGAGCTGGAGGGGCCGAGGGCCAGGCGTCGGGGGCGACAGCACTCTGGCTGCATGGCCTCCGGGAGGTGGCGGTAGGGCTAGAATCCAGGGCTGGCCCCTCAGTGGAGAAGCCACCAAGGACAGAGGGCGGGGGTACCGTGGCCCCCAGGTGCCCGCTGGGGCTCCCCCGGGTAAGCCCGACAGGAAGCACTGTTGGCAGGGGAGCCTGGGAGATGGGACCGGCAGGAGTCAGAGTGGGCGGGGGTGGCAGAGGCACCCAGGCGGGGCCCCAGCCCCGGAAGGGGGCTGGCTCCGCACCTGCCGCTCGGGCCCCGCTCCCGCACCCCTGGGCCCACAGGCTGGTCAGGGGTACGGGACCCCGCCGAAGCCCAGGGCCCTGGGGCACTGCTGTGCCTCTGCCGGGAGCCTGCTCCGCTCCTGCCTCCGTCACAGCCTCCTCCCGGTTCTGTCCCAACCTCCGGGAGCCGAGGGTCTGGCCAGAGTGGCTCAACACCCGCCCTACCACACACACAGACCCCGCCCAGGAGCTGTGCTTGCCTGCAGTCTGGGACACCCTGCGGGCGGCTGGGATGAGCCGCTCCGGGGCTGTTTCTGCAGTCGGTCCTGGGGGCGCCCGGCGATAAGCCAGGCCTGCGGGGCAGCCGGGGCGCGGGGTGTGGTTGGGGTCCCAGGCTGCTCCACCAGCTGGACGAGGACTAAACCCCCAAAACGCACAGACCGAGCTTTACACAACAAGACAGAAGGTTCTCGGACTCTCTCTAGGAGCCTCCCACAGGCCCCAACAAGGAGAGAACACGAGGCCGAGGGTGCCGACCAAGTGAGTCTGAGCCCTGCCTCTGAGGTGGGTCTCAGAGGTGGGGCTCAGCACCACCCCCACCTTAGGGAGAGAGATGCTGAGGGTCAGAGGGGCCTCGGGGTGTGAGGTTGTGCAGCTGGGCTCGGATGGCTGCGGGTCAGACCCAGGTCCCTCGGGCCTGCGGCTCCCTGGCCTGCGCCAGGCACGAGCCCTCCTGGGGGCGAGGCTCGCTCCCCGGGCTGGGGGCCTGGATGTATCTCACGGGGCTCCCGGCCCGTGGGCACAGGGTGTCTGCCATTAGGGACACAGCTGGGCTCCACCCGCGGGGCTGCGTCTGGGCTCAGAGCAGGGGCTTCCCCAGCAGCTCAGAGGCCTCCCCAGCCCTGGTCGGCAGGGGCGGGGGATGCCAGGGGGACGAAGGCGGGGCTTGCGGTCCCGTGACGAGGACGGGGCAGGCCCTCGGACAGACGCAGGCCGGACTCCCGCTCAGCAGCCCTGGAGGGAAGGGGAGGATGGAAGCTTCTGGGGCCCGTCCGCACACTCAGCAGCCCCGTGCCTGGCATTTCCCAGGGATCCCTGCGGCATCCCCCCTCCCACCGCCGCCTCGAGAGGCCGGAACCAGCCAGCGAGGAGGCGGCTGGGCCCAGGGAGGTTGCGCAGCAGGGCCGGGGGTCCAATGGAATGGAACTCGGACACCAAGGGGCTGCCTTCAGCCCCACAGTCTGGGGCACTGGGGTGCTGGGCTATTACTCCCGGGCGCTGGGCCCCTGGAGCGAAGCCAGGACCCCTCTGTGCGCTGACCTTCCTGCAGGCAGGACGGCACCCCGTCCCGTCTCAGGGCCGCGGGGAGGAGGAGCGAGTCACAGAACCCGCGTGAGAGCAGCAGCACGCGGCTGGGGTGGACGGAGGCCGTCGTCCCCTCTGCCCTCGAACTGTGGCGGTGGGGCGCCTGCCTCTTCCACGCAGCCCAGCGAGCACCCCCTCCCGCCCCCCAGCCCACGTGGCAGGGAGCGCAGAGGCAGCCGGAGCGGCTGTCCCCAGTCCTCGGGGCCCTGGAGTCACGTACCCTCTCGGTGCCAGCGCGCAGCTGAAGGGTTCGCTCCTCACTGTCGTTTTCACTGTCTTCCAGCTGCTCCAGGATCTCGTCCAACACCGCAGACCGCTTTTTCTTCGGGGGCTCTGTGGGAGCCCAGATGGCAGGAGAGGAGAAGAGAACAGCCGAGAGGGTTGGAGGCAGGAGGAGAGAGACAGTGTGGGGGGGGGGGGAGCGGGAGGGGGCGAGCAGAATGGGGAGCAGGGGGAGGATGGAAACCCAAGAACAGGAAGACGGGATGCGGTGGGAGAGACACATGAGCAGCAAGGAGAGATGAGAAACCGGGAGAAAGCGTGTTGACGGGGAGGCAGGTGGGGGGAGGCGGCCGGGGGAGGCGGGGAGAAACCATGAGAGAGGAGAGAGAGACTGTGGGTTAGTCTCAGCTTTGCTGTGGGGCGGGGGCAGTGCTACCACCTTCGGGCCCAGAGACTCCTGCTCTGGGGGCCACCCCCTCCTCTTCTCCTCCCACGGAGGGAAGGACCCCATGTGGAAGGGGAGGGAGGAAGGCCTCCTCCAGCAGCTCAGGGCTTGAGGCATCCCTGCCCGGCCTGGGCGCACTGGCCAGGGCAAGGGCTGAGGAAACCAGGGGCAGCTGACCCTTAACCCTGTAGTAGTCGGCTAGCGTGTAGTAGGTGCTCAATAAACGCTGGGTGAATGGTTGCTCAAGGGTTCCAGAGGAGGCATGGAGGGAGGAGCAAGCCAGAGGCGGCTTTAATGAGGACAGGCGATTTGAGTTGGGCTTTGAAGGGTGCAGAGGAGTTCTCCATGAGGCAAAGGGAAGGGGAAGTAGAGGCACAGCATGAAGATGTGAAAGGGCATGGCGGGCTCAGCAAAAACATGCCCTCTGGGCCCCTGACACTACTGACTGCGTACCTACTATGTGCCGCAGACAGGAAGCCAGGATTTGAACCCCAGCCACACCAAAGACCACACTTTCCACTTTTCAAGCAAGTCTCTGTTGCTGGCCAGAGCACGCCAGGGAGACAAGGAGGCAGGAGAGGGGGAGCCGGTCCCCCGACCACCCGGGGAGGGCATGGAGTGGGGCGGCTGGGCGGGGACTCCCACCGAGGCAGCTGTGGGCAGGCAGTTCCAACCCCCTCGCCCCCCCCAGCTCCAGCGCCTCCTCTGGGAAGTCTCCCAGGCGGCCGCACCACCCCCTCTGGGCTGGGGGCCTGCAGGCTGGTCTCCCTCACCTGGGTGCCCGCGGGGTCCCGCCCAGCGCTGGGCCCAGGGACGGGGAGCCTCGGGTCTTTTCTAGGTGGTTCCTGGGCACATGTACCGGCCTTCTCAAGCCCATGTTTTATGTCATCCTTCCCCAACTGCCCGGGACACTACCCGGAGGCCCGAGGGTCCTTCTAGAACACGCGAGGGAAACCCGAGGCCCTCGGCGGCCCCGCCCCCAGACGTGTGCAGCACGCTCCCACCCACCCCGACGTCCCCGCGTCTGCGGGCCCCAGGCCCCGACTCACTCAAACCCCAGCGGCTGCGTCGCCCCTCAGAGAGGCCTCCCCTGACCGCGTGGAAAAGAGGGCCCCGCCCTCTGCCCTGCTCCCCACGGCAGGTGTTCCTTTGTGCGGGACGCCGCCCCGTCCCCTCAGTCCCCTCTCTTTGCACGCGGCCCGGCGCCCAGCGAGAGCTCCACGTTTGCCCAGCGAGGAGATGAGCGAATCTCGTGGGACGTGGGGAAGGGGCGAGCTGCCCCCGCGGTGAGAGCGAGGAAGCTGCGGAGGCCGCCTCCCACCGCTGCCCAGGAGCCCGGAGGCCGGGCGGCTGTGCCCCTCACTGCTGGTCATGGGGGTGGGGGCGGGGATGGGCTGAGGGCAGGGGCGGCAGCCTCCCCCCACCACCCCCTGCCCCCCCCCCCCGGGGAGACACCACTTCCGTTCCAGCCCCCTCCTCCGTGGTCCTGGTTTCCGGATAATCGCAGGCTCTGGAGGTGCACAATGGCCTCTGGAAACTGAATTTGTGGGCAGGTGGTAGGAGCTGGGAAACAGAAGGGCAGCAAACTGGGGCCCGAGGGCCCGTCCCGGACGCCCCCTCCCAGCGGCAGACCCCGGGAGTGGGGCGGGGGCGGCCGTGTCCCAGGGCCCAGCCCACGTGGGTGCTCTGCGACCCGTGGCTGGACGAGAGAGTAAATGGCTACAGGGTGAGCAATTCTTCAAGAGTAAAGCTGCCGATGGCGGAAAACAGTGAGACAGGAGCGGCAGGGCAGGGAGGCACCTGAGGCGTCGCCTGGCTGAGGAAACGGAGGCCCAGAGGGAGGCGGACACTGCCGGAACGGGCAACACGCACAGCGGGCACTTCGCCGGCAGCCCCCCTGCCCCCGAGCTCCACAGACCGCCCTCCTGTGGGGGGCACTGCTGTGGCCTCACCTCCCGGGTGGGAGATGGAGGTGCAGAGGCCAGCACACCCCGAGGGCCCACCGCTAACTCGAGGCAGCCTCCGTGCGTCCAGCTTGCACCCCACACCTGCTGCCTGTGCGGTGGCAGGTGGGCTCTCCTGAGGGGCCCTGCCGCGGGCAGCAGACACGGCCGAGGTCATACAGGACCCCACGAAAGGGCACAGGGTCACCATGTCCGGCTTCAGAGCGAGGCCCCCTTGGCCTTGCCACTTCCCACGTTGTGTGACCTCAGGCAGGGCACGCACACCGTCTGAGATTCGATCCCCCATTTAAAATGGGGGACGGGGCAGGTCCTCCGCCCCGTCCACTCCTGCAGCCCCTGCCTGCTGACCCCCAGGAGCAGGGAGGGGCCCTCCTTCCTGCTGGCCCCGACGCCATAGCCCCACCATGGACCCAGCACCTCTGTGCTACACTCCCTTAACCTGCAAAGTGGGGGCGCTATCCATGCCTCTCCTCCTGGGGTTGCTGGGGGGCCAGGGAGTAAAGAGAGAAACGCCCAGCCCTGGGGTGCCCGCCGACGGTGCCGAGGTCAGTGTCTTTGTCTCTGGAGCCGCCCCTGGGCGGACGCGCGCCAGCAGGTGGGGGCTGCCACGGAAAGGCTCATACACCGAGGCCCGAGGAGGCACAGGCCCCTCCCCCAGGTCAGAAAACGGAGGCGCAGGGGCACCCACCCGCCGCATTCGGGCAGAGGCGGGGGGGGCAGGCTGCTGAGTGGCCGACTCCACGGCCTCCGACGGCTCTGCCACGTGACCTTGGGCAAGTCACTGCTGCTCTCTGGGTCCGTGCGTTAGGGACAAAGGTGAGGCTGTCTCCCGGGGCAACAGTGAGGACTGGCATGGGCGTTTGGGCTCCTGCCGGCCCACGGCCACTGCTCTCCTGGGCCTGGCGTTGCTGGCTCTGGTCAGGCCCCCAGGCGCACCCCCCAGAGGGCACGGCAGGCCCTGAATTCCCACCACATGCCGCCCGGCAGCGCCCGCCGGCCCTGCCTGCACGCGGAGGAGCCCCTGCTTGCCGGGAGCGGCGGCTGCCATCCCACTTCCCCGACATCAAAAGCCTCAGTGGGTTTTCACCAAACAAACATAATGCAGAACCAGAGAAAGGTGTAAAATAAATAAACAAAACAAGCTGTGCATTTTCTTTCAGCGCCGCAGCTGCACCCGGAGATAAACAACGAGTGAATGTCACCCAACATCCACACCCGAGAAATTAACTTGACAAAAAGCTCAGCCGGCCCCCAACAACCCCCCAGTCCTGCCCCCTCCCTCTGCACCCTCCAACCACCATTTTGCATTTCTGGAGTTCCCATCTAATGGTTTTATTTTTCAATTAATTCCTTGACAGAATGCCAGCCCGCGTCGCGCTGCTGTCCCTGGCTGGCGCCGGTGCCGCCGCCCCGTGTGGAAGGCACAGGCAGGCGGAGAGGAAGGGGGGGGGGGTGGTGCGTGGGGTGGGGGTGCGGCTGTTGGAGGACAGGAGAAGGCACTTCCCGGGGTTCTGTTCCGGAGGCAGAGCGTTGAGGAAAGGCGAGTGGAGGGGGGACGAGAGCGGGGATGGTCTGGGGGAGGTGGGGAGCCGGCACAGGGAAAGAAAGGCTCCCCGAGAGGTGGCGGGGGCTGTGAACCGCCAGGCAGGCGGCTTCTGAGCCACGGGCGTGTGGTGGCGGCTGCAGCCAGGCTGCTGGGTGACCCGGGGCCGCGGCCGCACCTCCCCGGGCCGCCTGCAGTCACCGCACAGTAAGTACCCGCGCTGCCGAGGGTGCTTAGGGGAGCCAGGAGAGTTGGCACGTTTAAGGCCTGGCACAAGGGGAGCGCTGAGGCGCTCAGTCAAGGTCAGCCTCTCCCTGCCGCTAACGAACGCTGCTCCGGGTACTCCCCTCCTCTGTACGCCCGGGACGGCGACACGGCCCTGGACCCACTCGGGGGCTCCGTCCGTGCCCCGTCCTGACGGCCACCCACCCGCAGCGGGGGCAGCAGCTCTGGCACACGTGAGTGGTCCCCGCCTCGAGGGCCCTGGGCCTGGGGCCCGAGGGCGCTGCTAATGCCAGCCGCGCCTCAGTTCCCCCTCCGCCACACGGGCACGGCGCCGCTCTCCTGCTCTCACGGGGGCCTCGGACGTTCCTGCCTTTGGTCGTTCACGGCAAGTGCTCATTGAGCACCTACTGCGTGCTGGGCCGGGGCTGGCGATACAGCACCAAGAAAACCCCAAAGGACATACTGAGCCAGCAGCCATGGAGGCCACAAGGGAGCCCAGGGGTGGGGGGAGGGGGGCGGAGCCGCAGTCTCCGGCTGTTCTCTGAGCCACTCTCGACCCCTTCTGCAGCACGGGCGGAGCACCCACCCGCTGCGCAGGCGTCTGTGCAACGAGGTGGGAGAGCGCGAGGCTCGGGGCCAGGCGGGCAGGGCCCAGCCAACCGAGGGCCCAGTCGGCGCCGAGGGCTGAGAGGCAGAGGGGGCGTCGGAGCCGAGAATGCCCGTGTCCCCCTCCGAGCGCTCCTCTGGGGAGCAGGCTGGGTGGCTTCACGCGAGCCGGGTGACATTCCTGTCCCATCTGTCAGACGTGGAAGCAGCCAGCCTGGGGCCTGGGGAAGTCATGCGGTCACATGTGGTCACACACACTCCCATGTGGGGCCTTGGACTCAGGTCGGGCCGGGGGCCTTCTCGTCACTCCACAGCGACGCCCAGGGTCCCAGGGCTCAGCTGCCCGCCCTGCAGTGGGGACACTGGCCCG
This sequence comes from Phyllostomus discolor, assembly GCF_004126475.2. Classification (NCBI taxonomy): domain Eukaryota; kingdom Metazoa; phylum Chordata; class Mammalia; order Chiroptera; family Phyllostomidae; genus Phyllostomus; species Phyllostomus discolor. Next base: position 47,284,786 of record NC_040915.2, read on the forward strand.
ACCCCCGCAACGGGACTCCTTAGCAGAAGAGTCTGGGACTGAAAACCAGCCCCGGAACAGCACCCACCTGCCCGCGCCGGCAATTTGCTCAAGAGGCCAACGGTTCTCAACCGAACTACCAGGCAGAATCATCTAGAAAACCACCAGTGCCTGGACTCTGCCCGCCGCGGTTCTGCTGGAGCTGGCGCTGGCCGCTGGGACACGGAGACACCGAGACACCGAGACACGGAGACACCGAGACTGCTCCGACTGCTGCTCTGCCAGCAGACAGCTGCCCAGGACCCCGGCGCCCTGCAAATGCAGGGGGCCCGAGCTCTGCTCTGGGCACAGGGCCCCGCCCTGCACGGGTCTGCACTGGTCACAGAGGCTGGGGCAGCCGGGCAGGAGGACAGCAACGGGAGGGTCAGGGTGGCGGGGACTCGCTGCGGAGGGCCAGAGAAGGAACCAGGGAAGGTGGGGAGGTGGCCTGCACCTCCGGCCGCAGGCCTGCCGGACGCTTCAGTTTCAAGGGGCTTGGCTGACGTGACAGCCCCCTGCCCCCTGCTCTTGGCACAGGCCTTGGGGTCGGGGCAGAGGCTGACAGGGAGGAGGTGGCAACGGCCCTCGCAGGTCTTGGCAGGGTGACATCTGCACCAGCACGGTGAGAGTGGAGGCCTCGGGGCCGGTGGGGGCGGGGTGCTGCCAGGGGGCCTGGGTGGGTGGGCTGTGGACTGTGGCCAGAGGAAAGGCCGTGCCACTGGGCCCCGGCTGCATGCAGGCCCAGGGGGTCAGACCTGATTCTTCAAGACAAGCCAGAACCTCCAATTTCAGGCCAGCTCCGAAAGCAAAAGAGTGGTGATCAGTTAAAAAAAACACACATTTTTTCGTGGCTTGTAGGCCACATAAAGATCTGTGGCCGGTCTTGGTGGACGGCGCGCCCTCGCAGCCTCTGAATCTCTCTCCCCTCTCCGTCGACAAAACCCCACTGGCCTCGCTTGCGACCGTGAGGCAGCGATGACAACCCCCTCGCCCGTGTGTTTTCCTCGGGTTCCTCCCGCCTGGGCCAGCCCGCGGCTTGGAATCAAAACCGGCCGCCCCCTGCCGCCAGCCACCACCTGGCGGGAAGTCCGCCCTCCTCCTGCCCCCGTTCGCAGCACTCCGGTCCCCAGGCCCCCGGCCCCTCGTCCAATCCTGGCCCAGCCCCTTCCCCTCCCAAGTCGCGCTGAAATCCTCCTTCTGTCAGTTTAATTCCGTGATGGATGAGGAAGAGCAGGAGAAATGGCCCGCACAGCTGGCTTCCCCGTTAGCCCTAGCAGGGAACCCTGGCCTCGCCGGCGACGGCTGAGTGAAATGTTTGCAGAACGCAGGGAACACAAGTCAATAACAATTTAGCTGGATTGGGAGCAAGTACCTTCCCGCACGGACAGCCGCTCCCGGGGGAAGGGGCGCAGGGTGTGCAGGATATTGCTCGAGCGCTCGGAAATATTTCCAAAACACTGCTCAGAGAGAGAGGCTGGGGGCGGCCTGGAGGCGCCTGCCCCGGCTTGCGCGGCCTCTGAGGCCCCTGTGCGGGGCGCAGCACGCTGCTCTGGGAGTGCGGCTCCCTCCCCACGGCCACGCGTTTGCACCCTTGCTGGCAGCTGCCGCCTAGGAGCTGCCTTGACCGAAACAGTTCCTGCCTCTTGATTTTTCTCCTCCTGGTCCTGCCTCCACCCGCTGGGCCCGCCGTGGACGTGTGAGACAGAGCGGGTCTCCAGGCCAATGCCCACCTCTCCCCTGGGGCCGCCTACCAGCACCACGGGGAGCAGGGAGAACAACAACACGGGGAAGGGACCCCATGTCCAAGGCCAGGGGCACATCTCCTGCAGGCCTCCTAGCCCCCCCAGTGGCCCTCCCCCTCCCCACCCCTGCAGGCAGGGCTGCCACAGCGAAGCCCTCAGTGGCGGCGGCAGGGACAAGCAGCACCCAAATGGAGGAATCAAGACGCGGCCAGGGGAGCTTACCGGCCCCGTCCGCCTCCAGGGAGCCGGGAAGAGCCCCGGCAAAGGGGTATTTAGAATAATAAATTCTGTGCCTTCACATACTTGCCTGAACTTTCCTGACTGCGATTTTTAAAGCCGGATGATTATGTTTTCATGGCCAAGATCAAGGAGGCACATTGTCAAGGGCCGGCGTGGGGATAATGGGCTCTCCTGGTCCCCGATCTTTTGAAAATGTGCCATCTGATGAATGATTAAGTTATGGAACGGGGGGCGGGGGGACTGGTGAGCCGTTGCAGGCTTTAAATATCATCTGTGTGCTGATGACTTCCAAATTTATATCTCAGCCCGGACTTCACCCCTGAGCTCCGAACTCATAGATCTATCTGCTTGACACCTGACGGGGAGTCCTAATAGGCACCGCAAACCCAGGGCCGGGGCCCCACCCCCTCCCTGGCCTCCCGGGCCTCGCCATCACGCGGCACCGCCAGCCTCCGAGGGGCTCAGAGCCAAGAACGCTGCACCTGCCTCCACCTCCCTCCGGACATCCGGACCCAGGCCTGCTGGCCCCACCTCCACCACCACGGTCGAAGCTCAGGCCTCTCGTTTCTTCCCATCCCTGTTCCCCCCCTACCCCCACCACAGGGTCCCTGCCCCTGTTCTGGTCCCCCTGCGACACAAGCGCCATGCAGCAGTGAGGAGGGCTCTGGCGGTGCAAGTCAGGCACGGCACCCCCCTCCTCAAATTCCCGAGGGACGTCCTGCATCTGGAGTGACACCCTGGCTCCCCGCCACACCCACTGGGGAGCCCTGCTCCTTTCCTATGGCTCCCCGCCCTGCACGCAGCTCCCCTCCCCGCCCTGCACGCAGCTCCCCTCCCCGCCCTGCACGCGTCCTCTCCGCTGCACAGCGGCCTGCTGGGAGCAGGCTTCTGCCCCAGGGCCTCTGCACCTGCGGGACCTCTGCCCGAAGCGGCTTCCCCCGATCGCTGGCGGGCGGGCTCCTTCGCGTTCCACGCGAGTCCTGACCCCCGGGCAGACCTCCGACCGCTGTATCTGGAGCCTGTCCTCCCGCCCCGCTCCTTTCTGCCCTCCGCCGCAGGGTCTGCTCCCGTCCAACTCCATTGTCACTGACTTTTCCTTTTTGCCACCTGCCTCTCCCACTCGGGCATCGGCCGTGTGTGCTGCTCTGTCCCTGGTGCGAGTGGGGCTCGGCATCGGTGACAGGGAAGTGCTGAGTGGAGGGAGGAGTGAGAACCGAGGGGCAGCCAAGCAGCCGGGTCCCTCCCCGGGGCGAGCCGAGCCTGGACACAGAGGACGCCCGCCAGGGGGCAAGGTGCAGCCGCGCGGCCTCCAGGACCCTGCGCTCTCGGAGAAAAGGGGGTTGTGGTGGCATCAGCCCTCTGTAGCTTTTGGATAACATGACAGCAGCCATTTCACAAGGCTCAAGGGCTCTGAACTCTTCTGCACAGGGCGAGGCAGCCGAGATTCTAGGTCTTGTGGGCCACAGGGTCTCTGTCACAGCCACTGGACCCTGCCCTCACGCAGTGAGAGCACAGCCACAGCCCGTACACGTGCACGTGGGTGTGGCTGTGCACCCCTCCCCCCCCTCCAAGACTGCATTTACAAAACGGCTGCAGGCTGTGTTCAGCTGCAGTTTGTGACCACTGCCCGGTTGGGATGGGGCGCCAGGGCAGACTGAGGGGGATGGTCTGGGACTCGGGCACAGCTGGGGGTGCAGGGAGCGGTGGAGCAGGGCTGTGTGTGCTGTCGTGGGCAGCGCTGTGCGTCCTTGGGCAAGGCACTGGACCTCCCTGGGTCTCCCTGTGCACCCGGGACACGAGGGAACAGCGCCCTCTGCAGGAGCTGAGGCTACAAGGAGACCGGGTGCCTGAAACTGCTCAGCGTGGCCCCCGCCCAGGTGGGTCTCCCGTAAAGCTCTCTCCCCTTCTCTCCCTCCTTCACCTGTCCTGGTCTCTGATGAGACGTCACCTGACCGCCTCTTTTTGGACTGGTGGTGCTCTCAGACTCACGGGGAGGCTCATCTGTCCTGATGCGTGCAGGGGCCTCCCCGTGAGCCTGAGAGCAGCATCAGTCCAAAAAGAGACGGTCAGGTGATGTCTCATCAAGAGGCCCTGTCAACCAACAGGGCTGCAGGGCGGGCTGCCCGCCTGACCAACCCTGGGGCCTGGGGCCCGCTGTCCAGCCTGGGGGGACAGTGAAGACGGGCCGAGCCGGCACTTGCACTGCACCTGGTGCACACTCCACGCTCCACCAGAGGGGCCGAGCTGGCGACAGGCTCTTACTTACACTTGTTTATCCCCAACAGTGAGCCCGCGCCCACGTGCACTAGACGCAGGGCCAGGGCGGGGGTGTGGCCAGGGTCCTGTGGCGGGGGGTGGGGTGGGGTGGGGTGGGGGGGAGCCTCGTGGGGAGAGGCAATGCCAGGCGGTCGCTTGCGCACGTGCACGCAGAGCAGCAGCAGGAGGGGGTGAGGGTGTGACGTGGACCTCAGGGGAAGAGGGGCGTCAGGGACAGGCTGACTCTCTGACACCCTGAGGGCAGGGGCGTGGGGGACAGACGGCTGAGGGGACAGGGCTCCCTCGCAGCCACGTTCCTCCCCTATCTGGCTGGGAGGGCAGCTGGGTGCTAGAGGCTGGTGGCCAGCAGGACAAGCGCCCCATCTGTGTCTGGCCGGGCACAAGTGGGGGCCGGGGCCGCTGCCAGCCACTCGCCATCGGGGTCACGTCCACGCTCCCGGCTCCGGAGGTGAAAGGTGCAGGCGCTGACCGCAGCCCGCTAGCCCACCAGCCCGCCAGCCTGCCCAGCCGGAACAAGACGGAGCGGGGAAGCAGAGCCACACTCCCGGCCAAATAAAAGCCCGTCCGCCGGTGCCTCCCCGGCTGCGCACGCTCGAACACAGAGGGTTCTGCGGGCGAACCGCTTCTGCACCATCATCCTCCCCGGGCGCACTTGCAGGGACCGCGGCCTGCCAGGCGCTGAGAGCTGCTCGATGCCACGACCCCGCTGGTCTGTGACACACTTGCGAAGAAAAGAACACAGCCAGCGGCCGGCTTTCCTCTTTCTTCCCTCCTCGCTCTCTCCACCCTCCCACACGCAAGGCCGCACTGCACCTGCCCGGGGAGGGGGCCGAGGAGGAGACTGAGAGGACGGGGCTGGGCTGGGAAGCGGGGCGGGGAGCACCATTTGGGCAGAGACGCTGTCTTCCTCTCCCAGTCCTTTCCCAAAGGCACCTCTGCCCAGTGTCCAGGGTCCAGCTCTGCCCAGTCAGGGTAACTTCTCAAAGGACTCTGAAAGACCTGTTCTTTGGTGTTCAATTTCACGGGTGTTTCTTAGGCGTCAGCTCGAATGGAAAACGTGACCCTGCCCTTATCCGGGGATGATGGATGAAACAAGGGTTCTTCCTGGGGGTGGGAAGTACTGGGTGGGGGGGGGTTAAAACCAAATTGGCTTCTTCTGGCTGGCAGCCAGGGACCCCAGATAAACCGCGGGCACCAGACTGGGCACCCGCTCGCTTATTTGCCAAATGGCGTCGAATGGCAGGACTTCAGGAACGCTCCGTCACCGCGTCTGGAGAGTGCCTGCTCTGGGCCACACCCAGGGCCGGGCACGGGAGCCCCGGGGGGCTGGGAGACGTCCAGAATCGGATGCACATGCACCTGAGCCCGCGTGTTAGGCGCACCTGTATTCTCTGTCTCACGCTCACACTGAGCCAGGCTCGCCACTGTCCAGGCTCACAACCACCACGGCCCCCCCCCCGCCCCCGCACGTCTCGGTCCTCTGCCCGCACAGCACCCTTCCTCAGCCTGGACCGGCCAGCACTCGAGAGAGACAGGGACTGTCCCCGGTGGCCTGGACGAGGGAGGAGAACTAGTCCCCGATGGGGAGGGCAGGGCGGATGGCATCTGTGACATGCTCATGGTGTGCCTGGGGCTCTAAGGCCTCATCTCCTTTGAGGGCTGCAATTCCCCTAATGAGGCAGGCACCCTGGTCCCATTTTACAGATGACAAAGCTGAGGCCCAGTACCATGTCCCAGCCACAGAGCAGGTAAGGGGACACATGCTGGGGTGAGACGTAAGGACTGCTGACACACGCCCACTGACAGGACTACTCGTCCGGCAGGATGGCCGGCAGCCTGCGTCTGACTCCCGACTCAGCCGCTCGTAGCTGGGCGCCCTCGGATAAGCTGTCCGTCCACCCTGACCAGAGCTCACCAGGGACCTGATGGTGGGGGCGGGGGGCGGGAGGCTGGCCCTAGGGCTGGGCAGCCTCCAGGCCACCAGGGAGTGTGGCTGGTCTGCTGGAGACGCTGAGCCCAGGCACAGGGATGAAATGGGGGTAACCGCGCTAACACCCCTCTATCCACCCCAGCCACCACCCACTGTCCCGGAGCTGCCTGCCAGTCATTCCACGGCCGTGTTGCCCCGGCAGCCCTTTGTCACCACCTTGGTGCTCAGGCTGGGCAGACGGGGCTCCCGGCTGCCCCTGAGAGCTGAGCACCTTCCTGGCAGAGCTCAGGGCCGGTGCGGGAACAGGGCCCAGGAGCTCTGGGCAGGGCAGGTTTCGGCACAAGTGAGTTGGGCACTTTCTGCCACAGGGGAGGGGCAGCGGGGGGGGGGGGGGCGAGAGGGCAGGGGCCAGCTGGGGGCAGGGGGCCAGGGGCCAGCAGCCCTACTTGGGACACTCAGGGCTGCTGCGGGCGCCTCCTGTTGCCTGAAGAGGTCGGCCAATGGGGTGGGTAGGCGAGAGGGGCTGACGTTTCCAGGGCGCCTGCCCCCTTCCACTCCCCCACGTCCTGGGCAGGCCAGACGGAGGAGTCACAGAGTCCAGGCCAGGGGCCAGACTGCTCCCAGCTCCAGCTACCTGTGTGCACCAGGCAGGTCACGGCATCTCCGTGCGCCTCGGTCCTCTCACCTGGCAAATGGGGAGAGTGAGGGCATGCACCTCCTGCCCGTGTCGTGTGTG